>NC_047044.1:75641875-76016650 GCF_011762595.2 Tursiops truncatus | reverse complement strand
TCTGCTAACTTGGGTTTTGTTTGTTCTTCTCGTCCTCTAGTTCCTTTAGGTGTAAGGTTAGATTGTTTATTTGAGATTTTTCTTGTTTCTGACATAGGCTTGTATAGCTATAAACTCCCTCTTAGAAATGCTTTTGTGCATCCATAGGTTTGGGATCGGGGTGTTTTCATTGTCATTTGTCTCTAGGTATTTTTTGATCTTCTTTGTTTCTTCAGTGATCTCTTGGTATTTAGCAATGTGTTGTTAAGCCTCATGTTTGTGTTTTTACGTTTTTTTTCCCTGTAATTCATTTCTAATCTCATAGCGTGTGGTCAGAAAAAATGCTGGATATGGTTCCACTTTTCTTAAATTTACTGAGGCTTGATTTGTGACCAAGATGTGAACAACATGGAGCAACATTCCATGTGCACTTGAGAAGAATGTGTAATCTGCTGTTTTTGGATGGAAGTCTATAAATATCGATTAAATCTATCTGGTCATCTGTGTCATTTAAAGCTTCTGTTTCCTTATTACTTTCATTTTGATGATCTGTCCATTGGTGGTGAGGTGTTAAAGTCCCCATTATATTGAGTTACTGTCGATTTCCAGTTTTATAGTGTTAGCAGTTGCATTATGTATTGAAGTGCTCCTTATATTGGGTGCATATATATTATAATTGTTATATCTTCTCTTGGATTGATACCTTGATCATTATGTAGTGTCCTATACTTGTCCTTATAACATTCTTATTTTAAAGTCTATTTATATCTGATATGAGTATTGCTACTCCAACTTTCTTTGATTTCCATTGCATGGAATATCTTTTCCATTCCCTCACTTCAGTCTGTATGTGTGCCTAGGTCTGAAGTGGGTCTCTTGTAGACAGCATATATATGGGTCTGTTCTTGTATCATTCAGCAAGCTGTATCTTTTGGTTGGAGCATTTAATCCAGTCACGTTTAAGGTAATTATCAATATGTATGTTCCTATGACCATTTTTAATTGTTTCGCGTTTTGTTTTGTAGACCTTTTTCTCTTGGTTTCGCACTTAGAGAAGTTCTTAGCATTTGTTGTAGAGTGGTTTTGTGGGTGCTGGATTCTCTTAGCTTTGCTTGTTGTAGAAGCTTTGATTTCTCACATTGAATTGAATGAGATCTTGCCGGGTTAGAGTAATCTTGGCTGTAGGTTCTTCCCTTTCATCACTTTAATTATATCATGCCACTCCCTTCTGGCTTGTGAGTTTCTACTGAGAAATCAGCTGTAACCTTATGGGAGTTCCCGATATGTATGGTCATTTTCCCTGCTGCTTTCAAAAATTTTTCTTGTCTTAATTTTGCCAGTTTGATTACTATGTGTCTCGGCATGTTACTCCTTGGGTTCACTGTAGGAGTTGCTGTGATTCCTGGAACTTGGGTGGCTATTTCCATTCCATGTTAGGGAAGTTGCGATTATAATCTCTTCAAAATATTTTCTCTGGTCCTTCTCTCTTCTCCTTCTGGGACCCTGTAATGCAACGTTTGTTGCTTTATTGTTGTTCCAGAGGTCTCTTAGGCTGTCTTCATTTCTTTTCATTTCTTTTTCATTGTTCTGTTCCACAGCAGTGAATTACACCATCTGTCTTCCAGGTCACTTAGCGGTCTTCTGCCTCAGTTATACGTTGCATGATCTTCTAGTGTAGTTCTCATTCAGTATTGTATGCGTTCATCTATATTTATTGTGTCTTTAATTCTTCTAGTCTTTGTTAAACATTTCTTGCATTTCATCTTTTGCCTCCATTCTTTTTCCGAGGTCCTGTAGCATCTCACATAGTTATTCTGAATTCTTTTTCTGGAAGGTCGCCTATGCTCACTTCACTTAGTTGTTCTTCTGGGGTTTTATGTTGTTCCTCATCATTAGTGTATAGGAATGCAAGAGATTTCTGTGCATTAATTTTGTATCCTGCAACTCTATCAGATTCATTGATTAGCTCTATGAATGAAATGCCATTTAATTTTGTCTATCTTTCTTGCATGGTTTTTGTTCCACAGATCTGCTGGATTGTAGTTCTTCTTGCTTTGCTCTCTGCCCTCTGGTGGATGAGGCTATCTAACAATGAAGTTTCTGTTAATGAAGACAAGATTTGGAAGGTGGAGGCATCTGAAGGCTAGACTCCAGCCGGGAGAGCAGGGCTTCCAGGCTGTGGCTCCTGCCTGGTGATTGAGGAAAGAATTTCTTGGCTCAGAACCAATTTCGGCCCAAACCCTCCTTCACCAGGAATCAACATTTGGTTATAGTGGTGTGAATCCTGCGGCCACTAGGTGGCAAGATAGAGGCAAAAATTCCAGGCAGATTTATAAGATTAGGAAGCCTGGTTAGAATACTTCAGGTTTGGAGGTAGGGTGTGGCCCAGTCAGGGGGTGCCACGGGAAAGAACTTGTGCCCTAGAGTTTATTCTTACTACTAATTTTAATTTACCCCTGGTAATGAAGTTTCTGGTGATGGAGTTTAGAGTATAGAATGTGTCATCTTAAAAGCATGAATCACAGGACTTCCCTGGTAATCCAGTGGTTAAGAATCCCCCTTCAGTGTGAGGGATGTGGGTTCGATTCCTAGTTGGGCAACTAAGATCCCACGTGCTGTTGGGAAAACTAAGCCTGCGCACCGCAGCTACTTAGCCGTGTGCCACAACAAAGATCCCACTTGCGCAGCTAAGACCCAACGCAGACAAATAATAAATTAGTTAATTAATTTTTTAAAAAGCATAAATCATTAAAATCTTAGTTTTTAGAAACTTGCAAAGCTCTACCATCAGGGCTGTCCCTGGGGCGCAGTGGTTGAGAGTCCGCCTGCCGAAGCAAGGGAAAACGGGTTCGTGCCCTGGTCCGGGAAGATACCAGATGCGCGGAGCGACTAGGCCCGTGAGCCATGGGCCGCTGAGTCTGCACGTCTGGAGCCTGTGCTCTGCAACGGGAGACGCCACAACAGTGAGAGGCCCGTGTACCGCAAAAAAAAAAAAAAAAAAAAAAAAAAAATTTTACCATCAGGTTGGTAAGGCACTGTTATCCCTATTTTTAAATTTAATTAATTTTTTTTAACATCTTTATTGGAGTATAATTGCTTACAATGGTGTGTTAGTTTTGCTTTATAACGAGTGTGAATCAGCTATACGTATACATATTATCCCCATATCTCTCCCTTGCATCTCCCGCCCATCCTCCTATCCCACACGCTAGGTGGTCACAAAAGCACTGAGTGATACTCCCTGTGCTTGCGCTGTCCACTAGCTATTTTACATTGGTAGTGTATATATGTCCATGCACTCTCTCACTTTGTCCAGCTTCCCTTCCCTTCTTGTGTCCTCAAGTCCCCTATGTTCTTCAGAACTTTTTTTTTTAAGGTTTTTATGTATGTGTTAGCATACAGTATTTGTTCTTTTTCTGACTACTCACTCTGTATGACAGACTCTAGGTCATCTACCTCACTACAAATATACTCAATTTCGTTTCTTTTATGGCCTGAGTAAATTCCATTGTGTATATGTGCCACATCTTATCCATCATCTGTCAATGGACACTTAGGTTTTTCCATATTCTGTAGAGCTGCAGTGAACATTGTGGTACATGACTCTTTGAATTATGGTTTTCTCAGTAGTGGATGTTGGGTTGTATGGTAGTTGTAGTTTAGGTTTTTTCTTTTTAGGTTTTTAAGAGCCCCATGCTGTTCTCCGTAGTGACTGTATCAATCTACTTTCCCACCAACAGTACAAGAGGGTTTCCTCTTTCTCAACCCTCTACAGCATTTATTGTTTGTAGATTTTTTTGATGATGCCTCCTTTTTTTTTTTTTTTTTTTTTTTTTTGGTGGTCGCGGGCCTCTCACTCTTGTGGCCTTTCCCATTGCGGAGCACGGAGGGATCATGGATGCGCAGGCCAGTGGCCATGGCTTACGGGCAGCCTCTCCGAGCATGTGGGATCCTCCGGGACTGGGGCACGAACTCGCGTCGCTGCATCGGCAGGCGAAACTCTCAACCACTGCGCCACCAGGGAAGCCGATGATGGCCATTTTAACTGGTGTGAGGTGATACCTCATTGTAGTTTGATTTGCATTTCTATAATTAGTGATGTTGAGCATCCTTTCATGTTTTTTTGGCAACCTGTGTATCTTCTTTGCAGAAATTTTGTTTTACGTGAGGCATCCTCTGCAAAGACAGTAAGGTTGGGGTCCCACACCTGTGCCAGGCGTGGGCTCCACTGGGTGCGCGGCCCAGCCTGGAGTAGCTCTGGATGGGAGCCCACAGTGGACCTTCGCGAGGCTCGGTGGCCCTCTTCACTGGTCTCCTCAGGTCGTAGTCACGTTTCTTCGACATACACAACCGAAGTTAAGTGATGTGTGTTATCCTGATTTTATAGATGCACAATAGATGTCCCATAGAAGTGGTTTTTACAAGACTCACAGTAAGTCACTGGCTGGTCTTGTTCTTTGAATTACAGTTCTGTGCCAGTTAGGCTATTCTTTTAAGTGCGTCTATTTATGAGAAAAAGTAGAGACTAGAAGACGTTCTGGATTCTACCTTCTGCTTTCCATAGTTTTGAATGTACGCCTGATGCAACCAAACCTGGCAGGTAGTAATGACCAAAGTTGCAGTCCTGTGACTATAAGAAAACAACCTTCATTAGATGTCACTTAAAATGCAAACCTATGAAGTCATAGCAGCTACCACATTGTGACACTTACAGAATTTGAAGATTGAGGGAGGAAGCCTATACGTGTGTGCTGGCGTAAACCTAGCATAATACTGAATTTAATAAAATGTTTTCCCTCTGTAGTTGCCTCCCCCAGTGTTTGTCTCTTGTTTGAAAATATTAGTTTCTGGGCATATTAATGATTAGTTGGAACCAACATGCTGAAGTCAGGGGAAAAACTTTCTTTTCAAGAGGCCGGCTTTTAAATGTCTTCCTTTTATTTGCACAGCAATGGACTTGAAAAAAGAGTTGTTACTGGGAAACTGAATAATAATGCTTCCTACTTGTTTTCAGAAGGAGAACAGTCCATAACTATGCTTCTTAATAGTTGCTTTCAAACATTTTAACCACAACCCAGTACCAAAACTCTGTGTGTCCATGTACATGTGTAGTGTGTCTGAAATAAAACTAATCCTTTCTGTGTGTTTATATACCATGCTATTTCTATCAGATCCACTAAGGAGATGTGACCACAGTTTAAAAAAATCTTCTGCCTTAAAGAAAGATAAGAAAACATTCGTTTTTGGGCTTGTTTTTCTATTAATAAAGACCTTTCAGGTTGGCAAATCCAGGGTCAAGTCAAAATGAGAAGGTTATACCTCGTAGAACATGTAAGTTTGGATCTAGACCTTGGTGCTTCCAGTTAGTACTGAGGGTATGACATTTTCATTAGCTCACCTCACACGAGTGTGCCATAGCCATGATTAAAGGCAGTGAGAACAGAAGAAAATGCAACGTAGGTACTGTGAATCACAGCCAACATTTCTGCTAAAACTTTTACTCACCCTGTTTTCTTTCATGGGTCGATTTTAACCTTATTTCTTTCAGTTTTGGATCAATGGGCTTGGTGTTAACTCATATCACCTATCAAACCCTTTGAGGCAGCTTAGGAAATTCAGGTGTGAATTGTTTTTTTTTTTTAATTTTTTATTGAAGTGTAGTTGATTTACAATGTTGTGTTTAATTTCTGCTATCCAGCAGAATGACTCAGTATACACATAGATACATTGTTTTTATATTCTTTCTATTATGGTTTTATCCTAGGATATTGAATATAGTTCCCTGTGCTTAAGGTATAAACTGTTGAATAAAACAGATTGCTGCCTCAGCTGCTGATGGACTAGGGCAGCAGTGTTTGACTGGTGCCTTCTTGTTTCATACCCTGGGTGTGTGATCTCATTTGCTCCCCTAGCCCTGTGAGAGAAGAGATGAAATCGTCTATTTATTCAAAACCACCATCACCACTGAAAAAAAACAAGGCAATAAAATCTAAGGATTCAAAGAGGTTTAGCTAGCTTGTTCAAAGTCACATAGCTATAGGGGGAGAGTAAAGCTCAACCAGGTCTGCCTTATTACTAAAAACCTTGATACCAAAAACCTCAGAATTAAAAATGTTAATGTCGGAGTACCTTTGTGTGTTTAAGTACTAATTAAAATACTCTTTGGGAGACAAAATTAGTTAAAAGAGTATAGCACAAGAAAGAAGTATTCAACTATCGTTGTGTAAAGGTAAAAACCATTCTTCTCAAATTTGTACTTCAGATATTTCAAGTTGCCCCCATTTGGAGGAACGTTGATACTATCCCCATAAATCATTTTTTCCTCTGTGCTGCAAACCTGGAAACCTGTGGAAATGTGCCCATGTTTATGGTTTGTGTATTCCGTTTTGTTCTGAAAAGCCTGTGAGGTAGGGGACTGTGGTGATGATATTGTCGGCAACACTAAGATCTGAAAAGATTGTGGGGAATTTAAATAAGAACTCTGGTTTTCTGACGGCCTGCCCACTTCTTTGCAGAGGCATTTAATCCATGTGGGCAGAGTAATTGAGTGTTTTGGGTAAAAGACCCAAGTTAAAAAACGACAGAGGAAGAGGACCTCACATTGCATTTGTACTTGGGTTTAGAATGTAGCTGTGTCAAGACTGTTTGTCAGTGTCAATAAAGTAATCCCATGAGGGAAAGGTTAAAGTTCTGCACTTACCAGCTATTCACATAGCCAATAACATAGGAATATTTTTAAGTTGTGATTTTCCTTTCTGCCCCAGTTTCTTTTTTTTTGCGGTACGCGGGCCTCTCACTGTTGTGGCCTCTCCCGTTGCAGGAGCCAGGCTCCGGGCGTGCAGGGCTCAGCGGGCCCAGACGCTCTGCAGCATGTGGGATCCTCCGGACTGGGGCACGAACCCGTGTCCCCTGAATCGGCAGGCGGACTCTCAACCACTGCACCACCAGGGAAGCCCCCCAAGTTCTTTTAAAGTTTTGCTAAACACTTAAAATTTTGCATGTGACCCAGGAAAACATGCTATGTAAATAAACACAGGGATTAGCTTGTGTTTTATGTGGTGGTCTCACCAGCTGAAATTCATGATTCTACAAAAGATTAAGAAAAAGGACAATTTTGAGAGCATTAATTTTATATACCCATTGAAAAGATGATTAAATAAGAATAAGAATGGATAAAGTGTACTGAGAGTTGTCCTGGGGTGCTAGGCAGTGTCAAAGTATTTTACCCATTTCATGTCATGAAATCTTCTCAAAAACCCAGTGTGATGGTAAGTAAACATTATTATTTCAGATTTATAGGTGAGGAACCAAACACAATAGTTAGCTTAATAGTGAGGGTCACAGTTTGATAAGTAGTGAGCAGGTATAATCTGACTTGAGATCGGGTGCTTTTAAAACTGTTGTATTGCATCCTGTTTAACAGACATTAAGCTAAGAGTAATAGAAAATGAGTCTGACTGTAGTTTTACCATTAATTACAGTCTGAACTTGTGACAAGTCATTCATCTTTTTGCCTATGTCCTCACCTCTAAATTGTGTGATAGTATGGTTCTACCTACAACTCTACTTTGTGGAGGGAATAAAGCTGGAGAGGTATAGTGGCCATGGGGAAGGATACATGTGAAACGAGAGGCAAAGGCAAGGAGGTGAAGGACAATGAAAGTGAAAGAAAGTATTTTTAAAAGCTTATATGCAAAAATATTTCAAAATATTGGTTTGATGATGGAAAAGTAAGTGCCAAATACGTAAATTGTCAGGGTAGGCTGTTAAGAACTACCTTCATGGGATGATGAGTGGGAGGGGCCAGAAGTAGAGCTCCAGAAGTAGAAGTAGATCTGTCAGAGATCAGAGGACTGAGGTAAAGGGCTCCCCTGATGTGCTGTGCCTGCAGAGGGTGGGCCAGATAGACAGCCTCAGGAGGATCCGGGAGTTAGGATGAAGCGTAACCAAAGTGGTACATTTGTCTAGTTAAGCAAGTGAACCATGGTAAATTGGTGAAGGTTTGAGAACTGGGGTAGAGAAGTTCATAACTATTAGGTACATATTTGATAATATTGAGGTGTGTTTTAGGCAGGCATGAATAATTCAGTCCTTATAAGGGAGAGTAATGTGTTGTGATGCCCCGAATCAGACGTCACTGTGCTTCCTACACTGTCACCTTTACTTTTTCTTTTACTCTCATTTCACAATGACCTCAGCAGGTCATTACTGAGACTTGTCTAGCTGATTATGTGATTTTTTTTTTTTTTTTGCAGTACACGGGCCCCTCTCACTGTTGCGGCCTCTCCCGTTGCGGAGCACAGGCTCGGGATGCGCAGGCTTAGCGGCCCTGGCTCATGGGATCATGGCTCATGGATCCCGTGGCATGTGGGATTTCCCGGACTGGGGAATGAACCCCATGTCCCATGCATCAGCAGGCGGACTCTCAACCACTGCGCCACCAGGGAAGCCTAATTATGTGATTTTATATATATTGTGTTTTTAAGCTTTGAGCAGAGTTTGAACCTTTCAGGATCTTCCTTCTCTTCCTCTTCGATAATAATGTGTTATCCATTCCAGGCACTTCATGCATCCTAACAGTTCTTTTTCTGGAGAGCACCATGGTAGGGAGAAAGGTCAGCATCCCTAGTCAGGAGAAAGCCACTTGTCCCTCATTTAGTGACTCTTCCTGTGTATTTAACTCGGACCCTCTGTATTTGCTCAGTCTCAGAGTCTTTAGAAACTAATAAGTTGTGTGTATACTATATATATTATAAGCAATTCTCATGTGTTTATGGAGGCTGACATGTAGTTGAGGTGGTTGCCAGTGCTTCAGACACACTCTGTAGCGACCTCTGCCTTGCAGCCTCCCCAAGGCTCAACTGTGCAAAGACTACACAGGCAGAGCACAGAAGACACGCAACATTAGAAAAGTCGTTTTTTATGGAGTCAGATGCCGTGAGTAATGTTCTCTTTGTCAAGCTCTGTGCCGTCCCTCTCCCTGGTTCCAGTTAACACGTCAGAAATCACATCCAGACTCTAGTTGCTAGTTTTAGGTGTACTGGTCCCTACCCCCGCCGCTGTAGAAAAGGTTAATATGTCACAAACCCTTAACTTAGCCAGGCCTCTATAAGAAGACACCCTCGATGGATATGCGCCCTCACCACCTCTGTTTGTAGAGAAGACCACCCCTTGACCAGATCCTATCCCATTCTCAAACTTCTTTCTCAAATGCAAACAATTTTAAACTAAACACACTAGGAAGAAATCTTATAACCTTTCTGAATCAACATTAATGATAAGAAAGCACTTTAAAAAAAATTGTAAGCAGTTTACAAATGCACGGACATTTAGGGATGGTGGTGAGTGAAGAGGGTGTGTAGAGTTTTAGCATAATTGTGTGGATTGCCACTGTCGTGAGGATATAGGTTGGCAGAGAACAATAAACCTTCTTTTTTGTGACTGGACCTGCACATAACATACCCAGTGCAGTGAGGCCTTCTTAGAACCTTCTCTTAGGTTTACAGGAAAATCCCATCTTCATTCTATGGAGATGGCTTGGGGTGGGACCTGGGAATTCTTGTTCTGCTACCAGCCTGTTGAATTCTCACCAACTCTCACTGCTGCTGGTTCTCAGAGGACTCCTTGTGGTGCTATGTGACCCATGGTTGAACAACTGAATTGATAAAAAATATTATTTGTTTACATAGCAGCTATCTTTTGAGCCATATTATCTCATATAAACTTGGGAGAAAAATAATAAAATGGCAGGGTGATTTTGTTGCTGTTCATACTGACAGAGTAACCACAATTTTACTTTCTCTAGTCAGTATAGGGCAGCATTTGCACATTGTTACTTAATAATATTTTGTTTGAAAGAATCTTATTCTATTTCTGTATTCATCCTCTTTTCTCTTACCTCTGATTTTTCCACAGCTCACATTTGAGTCCCCACTATATAAAGAATGCTGTATTATTTTTTAGGAGAACTAAGTAAATAGAATTAGATCTCCTTCAGGAATTTTAAATGAAACTAATTTATCTCAATCATAGTGGAAATATTTAATACTAAATACTATATACCTTAATACTTTTTAAAGTGGAATACTTTTTTTATAACTTAAACCTTTCATTTTAATTTTAGAGAATAAGCCTTTCTTTAGTTTAACTTGCAGCAATGGTGTGTTTCTATTTTTCCAGTGAACTCTTAACAACCAAATGTTCATTATTAAAAATAGCTGCCCAGTACAGGAAACAGCTCATATAGCAGCTTCTGACACTGTTCTAAAGAACGGACCTGAGCTGCTTTGTGTGCTGAATAAGAATGAGCACTGAAAACTTGTGAACAAACTCAGGTAAAAAGCATGCTTTTGTTTTAAGAAGGATCTGTGTGCTTCACATTAATGTTTTTTCTGATTATAAGAGTCATTTGTTCTTACTGTTAAAAGACAGCAACAGCAACAAATGTTTTAGTGGTATATTATGTAGAAAGTGGAATTCCCACCCAGATTGTGGTGTCTGTTTAGCTGGTGGCTTCTAACAGATTCTTTTCTATGCATATACACAGTATTCCTTACTTTAAAAGTGGAATTATATGTTTTTCAACTTGGTTTTTCACTTATATTAGAAAATATCCCACATTGAATCTTTTAAAATCTCTTCCTTTATTTTATTTATTATCTCTTTTAAGGCAGCATAGTGTTTCACTTTATAGCTGTACTACAATTTGTTTAAACCAGTTCCCTATTAATAGGCTTATGAGTTGATATTCTTTTAATTTTTTTTCTTTGAAAGTTATTGTTTTAGGGCAGATGCACTTGTAATTGAACAAATTTACCAAATGTAATTTGTTGATAGTGTAACATAATATTGAGAGTTTACTATGTGCCTAGAACTCTTCTAAGCGCTGTTCTGTGAAAATTAGAAGAATAATGCTACCATCTTATTAGGTATTTACTATTATTGTCCCTATTCTCAAGATGCAGAAAGCCTCCAGGCTCCCTATATGCCATCATGGTCATCCATAGGATGGACTGAAAGAGGGTGATGGCTCGACATTTAGGGCTCTTTAAATCCAAAGGAGCTAAGCAGATGGTAGCAACTGCAATCAACACAAGAGAAAGCAGAGCTTACATTCTTATTGGAGTTTCGGATGTTAAAAATCTTTGCTGGTTTGCCATAACAACAGGCTTGGAAGACCTGCCATCTTCACTCTTGTGACTGTGCCTTGAGGATTCCCTGGCTGTTACCACAGATTGTTTGGTGTCTGGTATCCCCTGCTGACTTCCAAATTCCTATTGTGAATTTGTCTGATACACGGCCTTCCTCAGTTTTGTCTGTACCCCTGGTATGCCTTGCTAAATCTCCTTCCCTGGTTAGTCCTCCTGATGGCCTGTGTAGGTGCTTATTGTTTTCTACTGAAAATGGAAGCTGGTAAGTTTTTTGTTATTATTAGTGGCTTAGACTCTAAGATCTGTCTGTAAGATAGCCTCTAAAAAAGTTTCCTGAGACTTAGAAGGTATGTTTCATTTGCTTAAATGATGGTTAAATTGATCTTAGGGTATATTATATATTTTTTAAATTGAAATATAGTTGATTTACAATGTGTTTTATTTAAGGTGTACAGCGAAGTGATTCAGTTATACATATATATATATATACACAGATATATATATATATGTTCTTTTTCAGATTCATTTCCCTTATAGGGTTATTACAAAATATTGAGTATATTTCCCTGTGTGCATATGTGATTTCTTGTTTGGTTATCTATTTTTATATATAGTAGTGTGCATATGTTAATCCCCAAACTCCTAATTTATCATCTCCCCCCCTTTCTCCTTTGTAACCATAAGTTTTGTTTTCTATGTCTGTGGGTCTATTTCTGTTTTGTATATAAGTTCACTTGGTATCTTTTGTCTTTTTTTTTTAAATTCTTCATATAAATGATACATATGATATTTGTCCTTTGTCTGGCTTATTTCACTTAGTATGATAATCTCTAAGATCTATCCATGCTGGACATTAAATTTTTAGAACAAAAAGTTTCCATTACATTTCTTCATAATTATCTAGTCTATCATGACTAGAGAGAGGTGAAGTTTAAAATACCACTAAAAGGGACCTGTGTTTCGGTTATTATTGTAGTGTAATAAACCACTCCAAAACTTGTTAGTAGCTTAAAGCAGCAGTTTGTTATTTTGTGGTTCAGGTGGGTTGACCAGGCAGTTCTGTTTTCATGTCCTGTCAGCTGGTTGCTAGAAAGGCTGTGATCCTCTGAGGTTTGGATAGGAGCTCAGCTAGGACCCAGTGGCTGCTTAGGTCACCTGAGGTGTCTGGGTTCCAAAATGGAAAAAATAGATGCTGCCCAACCAAATAAGGTCTGGGACCAGAATTGGTACTAGCATCATTTCTGTCCTATTCTAATCATCTAAGCAGTAATAGGCTCAGCCCAGAGTCAATGTAGGAAGGGACTCTACAAGGACATGAGTACCTAGAAGTGTGTACACAAAATTTTAGAAACCACTGGTCTAAAGGAAAAAGTCTATGAGGAACCTAAAATCTTTATGAGGGGGTCAACAAAAGGGTTGTACAGCCACATCCTCAAGGCCACATTTTACTGGCAATGCAGGATTTGATCTTTGCCCTGAGCCATTCCTCCCTCCCCTCCCTCCCTTCCACAAGACCCCAGTTGTGTTTTTTTTAAGATTATTTATTTATTTATTTTATTTTATATTTTGGGCTGAATCGGTCTTTTTGGCTGCATTGGTGTTGTGGAACACGGGATCTTCGTTGAGGCATACGGGATCTTTTGTTGGCGGTACAACGGGTTCTATAGTTGAGCCTTGCGAGCTCAGTAGTTGTGGGTGCGCTGGCTCAGTTGCCCCGCGGCATGTGGGATCTTAGTTCCGTGACCAGGGATCGAACCCATGTGCCCTGCATTGTAAGGCAGATCCTTACCACTGGACCACCAGGGAAGTCCCAAGAGCCCGCTTTTTTTATTTGATCATTTCTTGCATATGAAGTACTCCTCGATGACATCCTTGGCCTGAGACCTGTTTGCCATAGTCCCTAACACCACACAACCAACCACTTTACAGGGTTTTTCCTGTCAATTTTACAGAGACCTACTCATTCCCCTAGTTTCTTGTTGTCATCAACCTTAATCAGGTTGATTGGTGCTCAGCGCAAAGGGCCTCCACCAACTTGACTTACATAGGCTCATCACGGTTGGGATTCAAACACACAAAGAATGGGCTTGGAGCTTGTCTAAGGCTTTGGCAGCTTCACGAATTCCACATGCTAGGCATCGTGGATGAGGGCGGTCTTAAGCACCTCTTGCAGAGCAGTATTAACATCCATTATACCTCTGGCAGCAGTGCTTTTTTCGGCTATGGTGGTGGCTATGGCAGCGGCTTACGGGTGGAGCTGAATCTTGAATGCACCCGAGCCTCCACCTCTGCGGGACTCTGCCACAGCAGGGAAAGAGCTACCTGGAGCCATTTCTTACTTTGAGCTTATTTTTGCTAAGATGCTGAAATGAGCAATGGGTTTTATTTTGAACCGGTCAAATCTGACCCCTTTATATTTCCTCTAAATTCTGTTTGAAAAGGAACCAAACAGTGCCTTTTTTAGTTCATCTCACTATATAGGCAGTTAAAATGAATCAGTTGATACTTTCAACTTTCTTCCTTGAATTTTCCTTAGTCAGATCATTGAGTTCATTAGGTACCATTTCCACCTTCCACATCACTGCATGCAATGTTTTGCTAATTGTTCTCATAGTACATAACTTGGGTCCCTTTTCTTCAGGCACTGATACACTTCTTCACCTTTTTCAAATCTTTATTAGCAATCTCCTCAAAACTCTTCCAGCTTCCACCCACCACGTGGATCCAAAGCCCAGTACATATTTTTAGGTTTTTGTTGCAGCAGAACCCCACTTTTGGTACCAAATTCTGTTTCAGTTATCTATTGCTGCATAACAAATCACCTCCAAATTTAGTTGCTTAAAACAACAATGGTGTTTTTGCTCACGATTTTGGGATTTGGTAGGGTTTGATAAGGGCAGCTCACCGTATCTCACAGTCTGTGTGCTGTCAGCTGAGACAACTTGATTAGGGCTGTAGGATTTATTTTCAAGATAGCTCATTTTCATGCCTGGCAAAGTAGGTGCTGTCAGCTGGGTATTTCTTCTTTTCCATGTGGGCTTTTCTCATTTCATGTGGCTGTTTGGACCTGCTCACAGCATGGCAGTTGGACTCCAAAAAGAAGGAGGCAGAAGTTGCCAGGCCTCTTAAAGATTTAGCCCAGGATTGGCACAATGTCATTTCTGCCCTTTTTCCTTTGGACAGTCATAGGCCCAATCCAGAATCAAGGAGGTGGCAAAATAGACCCCACCTCTTGGTGGGAGTAGTGACAGAGAGTATGTGGCTGTCATGAGTCCACTCTACTCTGTTAGGGGTTTTTTTTTTTTTTGACAGTATTGAAAAGGCACTCTTGGCTCAAGTTACGAGATGGTGAAAAGTAATTGTGTATTATTTGAAGTAAAGTCGTGAGCTCTGGAAGGTTAAAAGAAAACTTTTATATATAAAGAGCATTTCAATATCTGTGAAAAGTTTAAATGGTATATTTTACTGGTGGACAAAAGTCATTTTTGGGGGGTTAGAATTAATTTTAAATTCCTTATCATCCACAGGGAGATCAGCTTGGTGCTTTGTGATCACCTAGAGGGGTGAGATAGGGAGGGTGGGAGGGAGATGCAAGAGGGAGGGGATATGGGGATATATGTATACATATAGCTTTTTCACTTTGTTATACAGCAGAAACTAACACACCATTGTAAAGCAATTATGCTCCAATAATGATGTTTAAAAAAAAATTCCTTCTCATCAGAATAATACTTTTTTTTTCATTTAACAAATGTTTATTAATTATGAACTCTGTGCCAGGCACTGCACTAAGCATTGGGTAGCCAATATTTATTTATTTATTTACTCTTAAGCACCTCTGGTATCAAGATTTGTATGCGACAGGGATGTCTGAATGCACTTATGTATCTTATTTGGTCTTAACACTGACCTGTTATTTTTAGTAAAGGTTGCCTTCTGTGTCACCACATGTAGAGAAATAGTCCCCTTCCAAAGATTCCCCTTCTTGAAAATAGGGACAAAATGCCTGTTTAAGAGTTGTGTGCAATGAAAGGGGGACTCTGGATGCTTTGTTGAAGTGATTGTGGTAAAGCAGAGGGTGAATAATGGGTATGAAAGGATCCAAGGTTTCTATCATTTGGAACTTTTGTGTGCAGCTCTTTCCAGATTGGCAAGAGAGGACAAAACAGACAATGGTTGCCCAAGCTTTTGCTTATTCACCCAAATCATCTATTAGGTAAGGTCATACAAGGCTAGTAAATGACTTCCTGAATTTGTTAAGCACTTACATTAGTAAATTTTTCCGCTATCCAATTTGAAGCTCTTAAAATCAAATTAATGCTCTATTACAATAGTGATTCAAAAGAGTTTAAATACATCTTGTAGCTTTAAATTCAATATAATCTGACTGGTATTAAATCTTTGACCTTTAACTTTAGTTCCTTTTTTAGCTTTGATTTCATGCTTTGGGGTTTCGTTATACGTTATCTTGATAGCACTGATAAGTTGTTAAATATTGAAATAATTTGAGCATGTTTTCTTTAATTTGATTGTTTATAAAAATGTTTGGGGCAACATTGGTTTCCCTCACTTGCTTTTAGTTTTACTCTTCCACAGTAGTTGTCAAGTGTGACTAATAATTTGCTTCCTCTTTCTGTCTCTCCTTCGTTCTTCTTTTAATGTTTTTCTTCTTATTCTCCTACTACCCTATGAAGTCTGGTGCAATGATATATTCAGGAATGAGATAATGGGTGGTGTGGATGAGATGATTATTATACATGTATTTATGATTCTGTATGAGGGATCCTTCTAGCTTCTTCTTCTTTTTTTTTAATTTTTTTTCCAGCCCAGAAGGTCCACCATTCATTTTTTCTTTTTAAAATTTATTTATTTTAATTTATTTATTTTTGGCTGCATTGGGTCTTCTTTGCTGCGTGCAGGTTTTCTCTAGTTGTGGCAAGCGGGCGCTACTCTTCATTGCGGTGCACAGGCTTCTTATTGCTGTGGCTTCTCTTGTGGAGCATGGGCTCTAGGTGCGCGGGCTTCAGTAGTTGCAGCACGTGGGCTTAGTAGTTGTGGCTCGCGGGCTCTAGTGTGCAGGCTCAGTAGTTGTGGCACACGGGCTCAGTTGCTCTGCGGCACGTGGGATCTTCCCAGGCCAGGGCTCGAACCCGTGTCCCCTGCATTGGCAGGTGGATTCTTAACCACTGGGCCATCAGGGAAGCCCCTAGCTTCTTCTTGATACTCTTCAGCGTCAAACTTCCCTGGCATGATATCATTTACCAACAGTTTGGAAAATGATGCCTATGCTCTTCGTTGTCAGAAAATATCATCTTCTGTTTCTTTACAAATTAAAGTTCCACTTGTTTTGGGGTGTCTTAGGTACTCATCAATCCATCAAGCAATTAGTGTGAGTGTGAGAACTAGTAAAGCATTCTGGGGACACTTAGGTGAATAGGAAATGGTCACTGTTATTTGCTTCTTACTCTCCAGTCTTCAAATTCTTCCTTCCCAGTCAGATTTGAAAGCTTGGCATGGTTTTCTGAAGGCTTGGATTAGACACCTGTAGAATGTTGGTGGGGGGTGGGGGTGAGGTTGCTGAGTTATTTTGGTACTCTCCTGTCTTCACAACTGTACTTCACTAGTCATTAAATAGGATCTTAACTTATTTCAGGGTTTATACAGCCTACTGTAGTCTCACTATTTTGAACTCCAGTTGTTAAGAATGTATTTTTGTATGTATTTAAAAATTGTCCTTTATTTCCCTTGGGTAGTTCCTGATTACCTTCCAGGTATTTTCATAGAATACTCATTTCTGGACTAACTAATTTTAATCCCCTTCAGATTTTCTCATATCCCGCTTTTCCCCATAGCTTTAGTAAATTGTCCAAATAGTTACATATATTTACATTCAACAGAATTATTTTTCCACTTGACCTGCCCTCCGTAGATACCTAAGCAGCAAAATTCATAAAACCTTTTTAACCATGAACTCTTTAAAAATATAATTCGTAAAATAATTTAATGTAGGACTTGGAAGGGACCTTTGAAATTATGTGATTTAGAGCCCTTCTCTTCTGTTGTTGCATAAGTAATGCACAGGTTTGATACATAGAATTAATATAATCAAAAAAGGGAGGAAGACAGTGCTCCATGTAATTGGAGGATACTTTATCTGTTTTATACCTTTAATCTGCCTTGTTTATTGTTTTAATTGCAAAACGCCCTGTGGTGCCCTTTCATTTCTTTGTAAATTATATAAAGCCAGTCTTTCAACAAAATCTGCTTATTTGCCCCAATGGGTATATTTGTTGTGCTTGTGGTATTGTTGATTTTTAACTCTAGTTAACCAAGATCATTTTGACTCCCAGAACTTGTTTGAACTACCACTTTTTATTTTGGTAGCATTTACAAGCTATTTCTAGTTCTTCATTTGGGTTGCTTTTAAAAAATATACCCATGAAATCTATAAAGTGCTGATGAATGAAATCAAAGATCTAAATAAATGGAGAGACATACTGTGTTCCTGGATTGGAAAACTCTCAATATAGTAAAGATGATCTCCCCAATTAATATAAAGGTTTAACACAATTCTTATCAAAATTCTAGGAAAATTTTTATAGGTGTGGATAAGATTATTCTAAAATTTACATAGAAAGACAGAGTAACTAGAATAGCTAAAAGTGTTTTGAGAAAGAAGAACAATGTTGGGAGAATCACTCTATCCAGTTTTAAGACATGTGGCTACAGCAATCAAGACTATGGTATTGCCAGAGGGATAGACGAATAGATAAATGCAACAGAATAGAGAACTTAGAAGTAGCCTCACACAGGTAGAGCCAGCTGATTTTTGACAAAGCTGCAAGAGTAATACAGTTTGTCTCTTCAACAAATGGTGCTAGAGCAATTGGATATCTATAGACCAAAAAAAAAAAAAAAAGAAAACCCCCAAACCCTAAACCTTAGAATATATCCATAAATTAACTCAAAATAGATTATCAATTTAAATGTAAAACATAGGGCTTCCCTGGTGGCGCAGTAGTTGAGAGTCCGCCTGCCGATGCTGGGGACACGGGTTCATGCCCCGGTCTGGGAAGATCCCACATGCCGTGGAGTGGCCGGGCCCGTGAGCCATGGCCGCTGAGCTTGCGCGTCCGGAGCCTGTGCTCCGCAACGGGAGAGGCCACAACAGTGAGAGACCCGCGTACCGCAAAAAAAAGAAAAAAAAAGTTAAATCTTAAAAAAAAAAAAAGTAAAACATAAAACTGCAAAACTTTTAAAAGACAGCATAGGAGAAAATCTTTAGGGCTTGGCAAAAAGTTATTAGCCATATATACCCAGAAAAAAACATAATTTGAAAAGATACGTGCACCCCAATGTTCATTGCAGCACTATTTACAATAGCCAGGACATGGAAGCAACCTAAATGTCCATCAACAGAGGAATGGATAAAGAAAGTATGGTACATATATACAATGGAATATTACTCAGCCATAAAAAAGAACAAAATAATGCCGTTTGCAGCAACATGGATGGACCTAGAGATTGTCATACTGAGTGAAGTAAGTCAGACACAGAAAGACAAATATCATATGATCTCACTTATATGTGGAATTTTTAAAAAGGGTACAAATGAACTTATTTACAGAACAGAAACAGACTCATGAATGAACTTATGGTTACCAGGGGGGAAGGGATTGATAGGGAGTTTGGGACTGACATGTACACAGTGCTATATTTAAAATGGATAACCGGGACTTCCCTGGTGGTCCAGTGGTTAAGACTCCACGCTTCCATAGCAGGGGGCATAGGTTCGATACCTGGTCAGGGAACTAAGATACCACATGCCGTGTGGCATGACCAAAATTAAATAAAATTAAAGGAAAATAAAAATGGATAACGAACAAGGACCTACTGTATAGTACAGGAACTATGAACAACCTAAATGGGAAAATAATTTGAAAAAGGATACATGTATATGTATAACCGAATCACTTTGCTGTACACCTCAAACTATCACAACATTTTTAATCAACTATACTCCAATATAAAATAAAAAGTTAAAAAAAAACAGAAGTAGAGTCACAGATGTAGAAAACAAACTTAATGGTTACTGGGGAATAAGGCGGGAGGGATAAACTGGGAGATTGGGATTGACGTATACACACTATTACATATAAAATAGATAACTAATAAGAACCTACTGTATAGCACAGGGAACTCTACTCAATACTCAGTAATGGCCTATATGGGAAAAGAATCTAAAAAAAGAGTGGAGGGCTTCCCTGGTGGCGCAGTGGTTGAGAGTCCGCCTGCCAATGCAGGGGACACGGGTTCGTGCCCCGGCCCAGGAAGATCCCACATGCCGCAGAGCGGCTGGGCCCGTGAGCCATGGCCTCTGAGCCTGTGTGTCCGGAGCCTGTGCCCCGCAAAGGGAGAGGCCACAACCGTGAGAGTCCCGCGTACCGCAAAAAATAAAAATAAAAAAAAATTTTTAAAAATTTAAAAAGTGGACATATGTATATGTATAACTGATTCACTTTGCTGTACACCTGAAACTAACAACATTGTAAATCAACTATACTCCAGTAAAAAATTTTAAAAAAAGTTATTAGCCATGTGACCAAAAGCATGAATATAAAAGAAAAGACTGATAAATAAAATTTCATCAAGGGACTTCTCTGGTGGCACAGTGGTTAAGAATCTGCCTGCCAACACAGGGGACTCGGGTTCAAACCCTGGTCTGGGAAGATTGCACATGCTGCGGAGCAGCTGAGCCCATGTGCAACTAGTGAGCCTGCACTCTAGAGCCCTTGAGCCACAACTGCTTAGCCCACGCGCCACAGCTACTGAGCCCATGCAGTGCAAATACTGAAGCCCACGTGCCCTAGAGCTTGCGTGCCTCAACTACTGAAGCTCGTGCGCTCTAGGGCCCGCATGCCACGACTACTGAAGCCTGCGCTCCACAACAAGAGAAGAAGCCACCACAGTGAGAAGTCCGTGTGCTGCAACGAAATGTAGTCCCCGCTTGCCACAACTAGAGAAAGCCTGCGTGCAGCAACGAAGACCCAATGCAGCCAAAGAAAAAATTCATCAAAATTTAAAACTTTTGCCTGTTAAAAGGATGAAAAGAAAAGCTATAGACTAGAAAAATATTTGGAAACCCTATATTTGACAAAGGACTCCTATCTAAAATATATAAAGAACTGTCAAAACTCAACAGAGGGCTTCCCTGGTGGTGCAGTGGTTGAGAGTCCGCCTGCCGATGCAGGGGACACGGGTTCGTGCCCCGGTCCGGGAAGGTCCCATATGCTGCGGAGTGGCTGGGCCCGTGAGCCATGGCCACTGAGCCTGTGCATCCGGAGCCTGTGCTCCGCAATGGGAGAGGCCACAACAGTGAGAGGCCGGCATACCGCAAAAACAAAACAAAACAAACAAACAAACAAAACTCAACAGAAACAACTCAAACAGTCTGATTAGAAAATGGGCAAACAACATGAAGACACATTTCACCAAGAAAAGATATACAGATGACAAATGAAAATAAGCACATGTGGACACTCATCATATAATCTAGCATTTGCACTTTGGAGCATTTATCCCAGGGAAATGAAAACTTAGATCCACACTAAAACCTGTGCAAAATGTTCATGGCAGTTTTATTTGTAATAGCCCGAAGTTGTGAACAAACTCATGTTCATTAACATGAATGGCTAAACTGTGGAACATCCACATTATGGAATTCAACACACCAATAAAAAGGAACACACTATTGATGCATACAAGAACTTGAATGGATCTCAAGGGCATTAGGTTGAGTGAAAAAAGCCAATCTCAAAAAGTCACATACTGTAGGATTCCACTTACAAAGCATTCTGTAAATGACAGCATGATATGGAGAACAGATTAGTGGCTGCCAGGGGTTAGGGACGGTGAGGAGAAGGGTGTTGGGTATGACTAGAAAGGGGTGGCATGAGGGAGCTCTTCATGATGATGGAATTGTTCAGTATCTTGATTGTGGCGGAGGTTACACAAGTCTGTTCAAGTGATAAAATGGCATAGAACTAAACATACACATTGTACAAATGTCAGTTTCTTGGTTTTGGTATTGTATTTATGGTTATATAATATGACATAATGATTAGGGGAAACTGGGCCTCTCTGTAGTATTTTTGCAACTTCCTATGAGTCAATAATTATTTCAAAATACACTTATGTACTTTATATATTTTATTCAAAATATATATACGCATACCCAGACTTAGACATGTGTGGTCCACTAGCGCCAAGTTGCTTTTAAAATTAAAATTAACTAAAATAAAATTTTAGTTCCTTGATCACACAAGTCATGTTTCAAATGCTCATATGGCTACCTTATACTATAGCACAAATATAGAACATTTCCATCAACACAGAAAGTTCAATTGGGACAACTGCTTTAGACAAATCAATAATGCCATTTGCCATACATGTGGGCACTTACACATTTCTTAGTGAACTATCTTAAATTTATAAATCAAAAGACATTAGTATGTACCAGCAAAATTTAAATAGAAAAAAAATGGATTTAATGTGATGCTTTTAAAAGCTACCATGATTTTTGAGGCTATACCCCATATTTTAATAAGAAAAGGGAATGAAACATTTGCTTCATGTTTGAAATAGGAATAGGTTTTTTTCCTTATCTGCCAAGGCAGTTGCACTTTCTTTCCATAATCACAATATAGAATATATAGGCAATGGGCAAAATAGAAGGGGTGGACAGGTAGGGGAAAGAGGTATCAGCAGGAAAAATACTTTAAACATCCCATATTTTTTGTTATTTTCTGTTTCTTAGTGACCAGTTTACCAATGGTAGCTTACTATTGCAGAGGAAGCATGGTTTAGCGACCAGACCTTAAACCAGAATTCTATTTCTGGTTCAAAGTGACCTTGAGGGAAGTGACTCTTCTCATTCTCATAACTAATAAGCAAATTAAGATAAAACTGACTATTGCTCTGGTGGACTATAGGATGTTATTCTAAAATTATTCTAATGTTTTAGGCTATGTATAAAACTCTTCACTTACAAGTAGATTAAATACAGAGTTTTGAGGAACTTACTTATGGCAAGAGTCACATGAAGTAGAAAGAGGAAGTTTGTTTTAGCAGGCATGAACAGTTTTAGTATTTGAGTTTGGGGGTTAAAGTCAAGAAAACTCAGACATAGGGTACAAGTTTTTCTTATCCTTTCACAGGTTAGTAATTTTGGGAAAACTTTGGGAGAATGGCAGGCAGTTTGCATTTTAGATATCAGGTTTTGAAGTTAAAAAGTCCAGGGTTTGAATTGCAGCTCTGCCAGTTACTGTCTAAGTTATTTAACTTTAGTTCTCAGTTTTACCATCTATACAATGGGGCTAATTAATGCCTTTTTGTTAGGGTTGTTATGAGAAGGGTATATAATAATACAGAGCTGTAATTACTGATCATAATATTAATTTTATCAAGACATGGAATGGAATGACGGTGGTGTTAGGAGCAAACAAATAGCTTTGTTTACTCTTTTATGAAGATTTATTTTTAGCCACATAATAATGGTTTTCTTGGGGGAGTACTAATTTTGGCTTTATAACAAATTGGTTGATATTGTGGTTCCTAAAGCTGTTCTTAATGTGTGGCTAAATTGATCAAAATCACTTGATTTAAAGCCAAGAGGGATACATCTGTTTTTGTAAAATCTAGCAGACCAAAGTATAAGCAGAAAACTAAGACAAATAAAAGCACACATTTATGAAATTTTATTTCAGTGCAATACCTGTAACATGTTTCTACAGCTATATTCACATAATATCTGAATGAACAGTGAAAGGGTTTACTTAGGGGCTTCCCTAGTGGCGCGGTGGTTGAGAGTCCGCCTGCTGTTGCAGGGGACATGGGTTCGTGCCCCGGTCTGGGAAGATCCCACATGCCGCAGAGCGGCTGGGCCCATGAGCCATGGCCGCTGAGCCTGCGCTCTGCAACGGGAGAGGCCACAACAGGGAGAGGCCCGCGTACCGCAAAAAAAAAAAAAAAAAAGAAAAAAAAAGAAAGGGTTTACTTAATTATAAAGATATATTAAAAATCTACAATGTACAATGTCAAATTATCAGAAAATGTTCCATATGAATTTTCTTTTTCTTTGCCTGCTAAACTGCTAAACCATTGAAAAAGAGGTCAAGAACCAGAGCCAACATACTTATTTGGATCCTTCCAGCCCTGGTGCACTGTAGCAGAGCAGAACAGTTCCAGTTTCAGCCAGTCGTTCACTGGCATGTGGTCAGTTTGAAGTTTCCTGCTGTATTCCTCTAAACTAAAGAGAAGGAACCAAAAATGCTGACGTCCTCATTTGACTTCATCACTCATGCCTGAGCACATACACCAACACTTCCTGTGCAAAACCTACCCTGACTCTGCAGAGGACACTCTCAGCCCTCAGCTGATCTGGGTGGGGATGCTGGCTTGGGTTGGTGAAGTTTGGAAAGCATTAGCCCTCGGTTGGATACCTCACACTGTATGAACATGCCATGTCTCATTACTATGCCTTTCATTTCATAGAGATAAGCTTTCAAAGCTTATAATAACAATATTCATTGATAGTAAGTGATTGTTACAGGCCAGTTAGTAGCTCTCAAGACCTCCACCCTGTGAAAGTAGTATACTGGATGACAGCACGTTTAAGAAAGAGCTAATTTAGAAATATAATGCTATGGAAATTGAACTGAAAAAAATCTATGAGAATATCTGAAATGTATATATCTTGTCTCTCTAATATCAGTATGTCTATATCTATCCTACCTTAACACTCCTGGCCTCAGTTTTCTTATCCATACAAAGGGAGGATTTCTAAATTTCTAAGGCTTTGTGATTTTAGCATGTGTTTCTCCAAGTAGTTTTCTCCATGTTTCCACTTCTTGGTTCATAAGCTACATTAATGTTTATTTTATTCTACCTGTCAAAATTTCCTCAAGTACTTTAAGGTAATACACTATTTTCAGTTTGTTATTCTTTCAGAAACAGAATAATTTGAAGAAGTGCTGTTGCAAAGTTGTACTGAGTCTAGATATTATAGTTTGATTCTGACTACACCATCTAAATATCACATGAAAGGGAAATTAGAATTTGGGTTATTATGTAAATGTTAAATCCATGTGGTGATAAACCTTACATGTTTTGAGACGTCTATGTTATGTGATACATTATCTAAAACATTGACTTCAATTAGTAATTTTCTCTTACAAGCATGGCAGGGATGGAAAGTTTGCTCATTGGTGCCTCTCCTTTAAAATCCTGATTTTTTTTTTTTTTTTAAATGAAGAAGTCATTTGGGATTGCTAGTAACCTGGGAAGGAAACAAGGTCCCTTTGCTTGGGGGGACCTTGGTTTTGCTATTCAGCATTTCTTATGACTTTCTTATGACCATGAAAAAATATGCTAAGATTCTTTATGACCTAGTTTTAAAGGATAGTTTGTTATAAATTTAAAGACTCTAACTACAATAAAATCACAGGTAGTTGGCCCCATCCTTCCCATTTTACCACAGTATTCTAGAGTTCTCTCACCACATTTTGAAATACCTTCGTGGAATTTTGAAATTCATTACTTGCGTAGTTCTTTGAGACTGCATCAGTGCTAGAAGAGGAGTTATGAAACATAGCTGTGCACTTCCCCTTAGTTAGTTCTTCAACATGTTGAACAGAAGATGTGTGCGTGTTTGGTGTCTAAATACAGAATGCCTATAGATTGTACCTACAAGTTGTATATCCGACGAATTCCTCCACAAGCAGGAAATAAGTATGATTAATCAGAAGAATAAAAGGCACTGCTGGATGTTGTTTGAAAGGAATCCTTTATGGGGGGCTGTGAGTATTGTTATTGCAGTTTCCATTTTTGAAATATCTTAGGTTAAAAACATTTGAAATTTTTGAGTATGCAAAGTATATGAGTAGATGAAGTAACTGGTATTTGTCTCTTTGTTTACTACTAAATTATAAGTAATTTGTATCATTATTGAAAAATTATCCTGGCTCTTGTCTAGAATGGTTTCATACTGTGATTTTAGCACAAAGGTACACTTTTTCTTATTTTCATGGCCCAAGTACGATTACTTGAGATAATGGCATTTCTTCCTGAGGATTCATAGCATAGCAGTGTTCCCTGAGAGCAGTGAAAGTGAACTGTGCTTTAAGTGCAATCGCTGTTGACTTTTCTTAGCTGAGCCTTTTTATTATAACCTCATTCCTTCTGTTTCTATTTCTCCTCCTTCCTTCTGTTTCTAATATGTAAAAGCTACACTTCAAGTTTCTTAGAACTTATTTGTGCACTTAATATTCTCTCATTCATCAGTTATTTGGGGAAAGATTCCCTCTACTTCTAAAACATCAGCAAGGTACATTGGTAACGCACAAGGTTAAGGATTTCTTGAAATTACATATGATTTATTGGACTCTGAAGTCAGTTGACTTGCCTAGATCCTCCTAGCGTTGTAGCTTTAATGTTCTCATGGTCTTTTTCTATTTAACTGAAAAACAACGTTAGATGAATGTTTTGTTCAGAAAAACATTTTTAAACAGATTTTTGATTTGTAGTAAGGAGAAAGAAAATAAACATTTAGGTGTAACTACTGATAACATTTTGATGTGTTTTTCCTCTTTGTATCTGTTGTTTGGCAAAGCTGAGGTCGTAATTTACATGGATTTTTAAAATCATGCTTTCCCCTTCCCACATAACATTAGATGTTTCACATTACAAAACTTCTTAGTAAAAATTCAATAGCTGTATGATATTCTGTTAAAAAGTAGTACTTTAATTTAGTTAATATATCCTCCATTGTTAGATATTTAACATCTTTCAAGTTTTTGGATTATAAATAACTGAGAGAACACCACCATTTTTTGAAGACTGTCTTTGCAAGGTGCCTTGGGGAGGAAAAATCCCATTGTGTTTGTATTCTTGATTTAAGATATTAATAATAGCTATACCTTAGAATTTTAAGGACATTGAATTAGGATTTTAAACGAACGTGTTAGGTTCCATGTTGGTTTAAACTTACGAATCACACATTTTAAAAACTTTTACTTCTGTGTGGCAGGGAGCCTATGTGCTAGCTATTTTTCAAATGTAGATGACATTGCTTTCTTCATAGAGAAAAACTGGAGTGGTTTCTATAGAACATTTGCAGATAGGTGATCACTGAAGAACATTGAAAGAGAACTTCCCTAACTAAGGCAGGTTCTTCTATGCCACAAGCCTCATGTGAATGGAAAACTAGATCTATGCATAAAAGCATGGGCTATGAAAATACTGGTGCTGGGAAAAACACAGATTCACAAGACTTTAGCCAAAGCCTTTAGTTTTTCTTTGTTTCACTAGGTTAGAAATGGCCTGAGATTCTCCCAATAATTCAGCCACAAAAGAAAGAAAAAGCTTGTTGTTCTTCGTTCCCATTGTATAGAGGCCCCTATGTCACAGACTTGCACCAACGTGGAGTACTGACCTACCTTGTGGAATGAATGGAACTGAGTTTAGAGTACTTTGAGTTACTTATAAATTCTTAAATGTGTCTTGCATTTAAAACTTTATAGGCATGATGATAAATTTTAATAGAATACAAATAGCTAGAGTAATGTGAATATACAGTCAAAATATGGAAGTTTGGAGTCTTATTCTTCAAGTAATTATTTTGGATTGGAAAATTTGATTTCAGGATTTTAGGGGATTTATTTTTTCTTTGCCCTGCTCTGCGTCCTCCTCACTAGTTTAGATGGTAATATAAGTTACTATCCGACTTTTCTTTATTATGATGAGTAAAATTTTATTGAACATGTATTATACTTAGAAATAGTCATTTCTCCTAATTTTTATTGTAACTTTAAAATTTAGGATCTGGTTGCTATTAAACACCAGATTATATGTATACATATATATTTTATATTTAAAAAAAAGTCAAAGTAGGATTTATTATAGGACCTGTAGGTTTTATTCTCTAATAACAAGTATAAATAGAGTTATTTATAAGACAAAAGGGGACTCAGAATTAGGCTGAAAACCACAGTAGTTCAAGGGGGGTTTTTTTGGCCCCCATTGTTTTTTAGGCATGCCAACCTGTGTATGCTTCTTCAGAGCGTGCATACGGTGCACACAGTGTTCTCAGGATCAGCTTTGTCACTGAACCAATTGGACTCCTGTCCACCGTTTACACACTTCTTGGCATTTCTCCTGCACATTTGTTTTCATCTTTCCAACTCATTTGCTCCTCTGGCATTAGGACCAACAGCTGCAGTTGCACATGGGGTCCGTAAAGTAGCTGAATAATAAAATGCTATGACCTGGTTCTTCTATAGTTTCAATGATGACTGTGTTGGTAACTCAGAAATGCTGCAGATATGTTTGGCAGGTCAGGTGAAACATCATCTTTATTTTACAGGAAGAAAGTTTATGTATAAAAAGTATTGGTAATTGATACTGAGTGATATAAGTTATATCTCCTAAATCCTAGTCTTATTGTTTACTGAGTACCTATTAGACACAGTACTTGGTGTTATATGCACATTATTTCGAATCCTTAGAATAATCTTGTAAGATAGCTGATATGACCATATTTTTCAGGTGGAGAAAGCAGACTCAATGAGGTTATATACCCATATCTACATATTCAGTATTACATGGTAAATAGCAGAACTGGAATTCAAGTCCAAGATCATCTGTTCCCAAAGATTGTAGCCTATCCATTACACACTGTACAGCCATTTTTTGTGTGTATGAATAGTATTTTATTTCCATTTTGCTGTTGATGACCATCAATTATTATGTAATGAAAGGTTCTATGAACATTACATCTTTTAGTGGAATTATTGTGTTATGCGTATGTTCAGCTTTAGGAGACGTTGCCTAAAGGTTTTCCATAGTGGTTTTAAGGTGTGAATATTCTAGTTCCCCTTCCTAGCCAATACTTTGCTTGTCTAAAAAAATTTTAGCCATGTGGCAGGTATCTAGTGGTATCATTTTGTGATTTTAATTTGCACATCTCTGATTAATGATTTTTATATGCTTATTGGAGACCTTTTGTGAGGTTCCCAATCAAAGCTTTTGTCCATTAAAAAATAGGGTGGGAGCCGAAAGTAAAAAGAGTGAAAAAGAAACATTTAATATAAAGTTGAGCAGTGATAAGTGCTATTAAATAACAAAGAACAAGGTACTAGGATCGATAGAAACGGACAGATGGGGTTGTGAGGAAGGAAAGACCTACCTGAGAAAGTGGCATCGAAGTGCAGATTTGCATGAATTGTGTTACAGAAGCAAGAGGAAAATCTAGATGAAACGTTCTAGGCAGAGGGAACTGCAAGTGCAAGGGACTTGAGGCAGGAATGAGGTTTGGCAGTAAGAACTTGGCAGGGAAGTAAGTATTTAAATTCCTACACAACTGTTCAGTTTATGAGGGAAGGGAAGGTCTTTACTTTTACCCACCTCCAACCATACACTCAGTAAGATATTATTTGGCTTTTTTTCTTGTTTATAAAGATGAAAGGCTTTTATTCCGTCAGTGGGGTTCCATGTTTGAACTAATAACTTCATATTTGGCCAACTAATTGCTGTATAATATCGAAACACATTTACTGGTGATGTTTTATGAATGTTTATTCAGTGAACATTTATTGGACAGACGTGATTGACTGGATGTATGGAGGAGGGAGAAGGTGGAGAAAGAGTTGCTGATTAAAGCAAAGAAGAAAGGAGTTACTGGAGAGAGTCCTAGGGAACCAGGAGAGTTGGTTGTGAGGCGGCCCAGGAGGAAAGAATGTCAAGAAGGAGAACGAGGTCAGCACTGTCAGGTGCTCCCAGAGAAGTGTAGGGGTTCAAGAACTGAATGGTGGGACTTCCCTGGTGGCACAGTGGTTAAGAATCCGCCTGCCAATGCAGGGTACACGGGTTCAAGCCCTGGTCCGGGAAGATCCCACATGCCACGAAGCAACTAAGCCCGTGCGGCACAACTACTGAGCCTGTGGTCTAGAGTCCACGTGCCACAACTACTGAAGCCCACGCGCCTAGAGCCCGTGCTCTGCAACAAAAGAAGCCACCAGTGAGAAGCCCGCGCACCTCAACGAAGAGTAGTCCCCGCTCGCCACAACTAGAGAAGCCCGCGCACCGCAACGAAGAGTAGTCCCCGCTCGCCACAACTAGAGAAAGCCCACGCGCAGCAACAAAGACCCAACGCAGCCAAAAATAAATACATAAATTAAAAACAAAAACAAAAACGAAAACCTGAATGGTGACCTGTGGGTTTGCTGATTGCAATGTCCCACTGGCCTTGGTGGGAGTAGGATCAGGTGCATGTTAGACTGGTAGGCTAAGGAGCAACTAACTGGTGAGAAAGTGGAGGCAGTGACCTTGGAGTTCCCACTTTTTGAGAACTGTCAACAAGAAAAGCGATGCGATTAGATAGCTTGACAAGAATATAAATGGAGCCAAGAAAGGACTTTTTTGTTTTATTGATATTTTGGGTTTTGGGGGAAGGGGGGGTTTGACAGAGACTTAAGGTTTTTTTTTTCCTGTAACAGGAAGTCATCCTTTGCTCTTCTTGTCTCAGAGTAGACAGTTGTGTCTCCCTTCCCCCCTGCCCCTTTAAACATGTTTAAAACTTCTTACAACTATGTAGTTTTCTAGGTATTCATAGGGGGTTCACCTATGTGGTCTAACTGATCTTCTTGAGAGGGAGGTACCAAATATTAATCTACTTGTTTCTTAGATGAAAGCCTCAAAGCTCAGAAGTTGTAGCTGAGAAGTCATTCCCCACTGATAAGTTGTGGGGCAAGAAATTTTTAAGTATACCCTATCTTGCCCAGAGTTTGGGAATCTGTATTTGCAGCATTAACTGACCATGATTTGCCCCGTATTCAAGTGGTTATCCTCTGGTTACCCCAAAAGTAAATCCAGGGTGTTTAGATATAATTCATAAGGCAAACTAAGAAGCTTTCCCAAATCCCCCTGCACACACACCCTTCTCACCCACCTGTGCACCCTCATATATACACACACACCACTCATCCTGCATACATATCTCTGCCACACACACAGCCTCAAATGTTCACAGTTGGATACACCTTAGTCCTAGTCTCAAAGGACCCTTGCCCACAAAACTAGACTACTTTCCTCTTTCTGGGGTTGGATTTGGGATAAAAAGGTAAAGTTAGGTTAGAAAGAATTGATTTTATGAGCTCAGATGAGAGACCATAAATATAGGCATACCTTATTTCCTTGTGCTTCACTTTATTGAGTTTTGCAGATATTGCATTTTTTACAAACTGAACGTTTGTGGCAGCCCTGCGTTGCCAGATGATGGTTAACAGTTTTTAGCAATAAAGTATTTCTTAATTAAGGTATGTACATTGTTTCTTTAAGACATAATGCTATTGCACACTTAACAGACTACACTATAGTGTAACCATAACTTTTATATACATTGGGAAACCAAAAAATTCATGTGACTTGCTTTATTGCAATATTTGCTTTATTATGGTGGTCTGGAGCCAAACCTGCACTATCTCAGAGGCATGCCTATAAATCCTTAGGTTTCAACAGTAAGAGTTCAGTTTTTGCTGAACCATTCAGTTTTTGCTGAATTTGCTTTCGTTCCCAAAGGGGACCCTGTAGAACTTATGCTAAACAGTTTTTGCATAGCTTTGATCTAGAGCAATAGATGTTTCTATGCTTTGGTCCTTCAGGATAATTTTTGAGTTGTGGGGATTAACTGTTCAGCATTGGATTTTATGAGCACAAAACTGGGATTGACATAATTTTCATTGTGGCGTGATCTCAGCACCTAAAGTATAAAAAAGAAGGTTCATAATGTTGATATTTTGATAATTTTTACAGAGTGATGTTTGTGTGGTATATCTTTTTCACTTACCTAGTGCTAGACATCTATAACAGTTGTTAACACGTTTCCACCCCTCACCTCTCAAAGAGATGAAAGTCTTTGTTGTGTGAACATATTAAAAACTCATCAAGAGAAAGGAACCAGTGTCTCCTTTTTTTGTCTGTAAAGTTTAGGTTGGAACTTTGCAAATTGTAGATCCCCAATAAGTCTTGTTTATAGAACATTCTTTGTTCTTAATCCTTTTTCCACTTGTCACAAATATTTGTAAAAATATAGTTACTAATATAATTAATGTATTAACATAAATATTTATTATGTTATATATATGTACTCCCCAAAGAGAGTCTTCACTTTCATATATTTCAGAAAGTTTCTTAGACAAAGAAAAAAGAATTAAAACATCTAGATTCCGATTTAGATGCATCACTTCTTAAAAGAATGTGGATTAAGAATGAAGAATGGGGAAGGCAACAGACTAGGACCCAGATATTTGTATACTTTCCTCCAGCCTCTGTTCTAGAGTCAACGTTAAATACATGGAAAGAGAGGGAATATTACCCTAATGAAGATAGCAATGATCTCATGATGTGAAGAATTGGATCCCATTATTCTCATTTGACTAAGATATATTATCCTTCTGATTTTAATAAAAAAATATCCCTGGGGCATTGGTTCAAGTCCCAGTGGTTGGACTTTGACGAAAAAGGGCTGGAGACCCTCTGACATAGACTTATCTTCAACACTTGTTTTCTTTGCAGTGTGGTAGCTGGGAAAGGAAAGTACTTCTCTCATATGCTAACCATATCAGAGGAATGATGGGCAATTAAAAAGAAATGCTTCTGACTCCGGAAGTTGCTTTTTGAGGTAGTGTGCGGGATAGTGTGGTCTTTGTGAGCTTCCACCATGGCATACTGGGGCCAGGGCCAGAAGGTGCAGAAGGTGATGGTGCAGCCAGTCAATCTCATCTTCAGATTCTTGCAAAATCTCGGATTCAGGTGTGGCTTTATGAGCAAGTGAATATGCGGATAGAGGGCTGTATCATTGGTTTTGATGAGTATATGAACCTCGTATTAGATGATGCAGAAGAGATTCATTCTAAAACAAAGTCAAGAAAACAACTGGGTCGGATCATGCTAAAAGGAGATTACATTACTCTGCTCCAGAGTGTCTCCAACTAGAAATGATCAATGAAGTGAGAAATTGTTGAGAAGGCAATACAGTTTTTTTAGGTGTCCTTTGTTAGAAGTGTAGTTCTGAAGCATTTATTCATATTGTTTTGCTCACCTTTGTGTTGTTACCAGATGACAATAAATGCTGTGGGATTGTTTTTATTAAAATATTTACATTGTTTCCTTTAAAAAAAAATGCTTCCACCAAATCAGGGTAGACTTTTTACTCCATCATTGTTTTTTGTTTTTGTTTTGTTTTTTGTTTTTGGCCGCACCATGTGGCTTGAGGGATATTAGTTCCCCACCTGGGATTGAATCTAGGCCACAGCAGTGAAAGAGCCAAGTCCTAACCACTGGACCGCCAGGGAATTTGTTACTGCATCGTTGTTAACACTTTGCAAACTGGGCAGAGAAGTTCCATTTATTTCAATGTTTTCTTTTGCTTGTCAGGTACTTCGTACCTTGCAAATATATTTTTGCTCTAAATCATCTTCATAGAACTAATTGCAAAACAGTCAAATAAAAAAACTCTTACATAGAATGTTAAGCAAAAATACAAAATTCTTGGTACACACTGAAAATATCTAAGAAAATGTCACCTTTTTCAGACGTTGCATTTTGTGTTTCAGTGTCTGTGACTGGTTAACTCTGTTGTTTAACCTGGTGCTTCTTAGGCTTACATGATAAATTTATCTCCAATTAGGATAGGTAACTTGAGTCTGTTTCATATTCACAGACAAAACCCTAACAATATCCAGTCACTTCATAATATGAACTATTTGTCAAGAAGGAGTTTCAGCAAGAAAAAGAGAATGTGGTGAGAACTGAGCTGGTGGTAATGTTACTCGAAGTGCACCTGCACAGGGCATCTTTGTTGTGGGTACAATTGCCATCTCACCTGGTACTTCAGTAATACCTCCTGCTCAGACCTTTCAGTCATACTACACCTAAGGGTTGTACCCAGAAATTTTTAGTATGCCATTTCATTTTGGAAAACAAATAAATATTTATTCTTGTCCTTGTTGCTCTAGCCCCTTTCTCCTTTTCTGCTGAAACCAGTAAGAATGAGGAGGGATCCTCCTTCCTCCAACATTCATTCTCATTAGTTTAGAATAGAAGAGATCTTTGAAGATGATCTAACCTAGTGCTCTCATTCTGTGACTGCAGTGCACAGGACCAGAGAGGGCAATGGCTTGCCATATCATACCAGCGGTTAAGCAGGGACTAGAGTCCAGGTTTCTGAATTTCTAATTAGGGAGTCTTTCTATTATTGAGCTTTGTAAAAGCTAAGGGCTTAAAAACATTCCAAAAATATGTGCCTAGGTATAGATTCAATAGTGAAGGGAGATAGAACAATACTCCCAAGGTTATTTGATCACTGCTCAGCTGGCACAGTGGCTACTTATAACAAGTTCTAGGCAACACTGCAGACTACCCAGTATTTGAAGAAGATAAATTATCAGGCGTCTCTGCTTCCAACACCTTTTTATCTCAAGAACCTTTATGGGGATTATTGACTATTTGACACGTGCCCTACAGCTTAAGTTTGGGGACCCTATTATTAGATTCTGAGCAGAGTGGCTTGAGATGCTGTTGTGGAGACAATGTTAGAACAGCCAGAGGTGAACCTGGAGCTAAAGAGGACACTACTAATTTGCCTTTCTTAGATCTGCCTTTTTTTTCTTTCTGAGTAATTCTGACAGAATCAATTTCCTAGAAACTATAAGCCAGATTCTTTTTAGTTTTTTTTTAATTTTTTCGCGGTATGCGGGCCTCTCACTGTTGTGGCCTCTCCCGTTGCGGAGCGCAGGCTCAGCGGCCATGGCTCACGGGCCTAGCCGCTCCGCGGCATGTGGGATCTTCCCGGACCGGGGCACGAACCTGTATCCCCTGCATCGGCAGGCAGACTCTCAACCACTGCGCCACCAGGGAAGCCCCTTTTTAGTTTTTTTTTTATTGTCTTGATAGTTAGTAGATCCACCCAAGAACATAGTGGGGTGAACATTGACAAATATGTGTAGGAAGAATAAATATTATTTTTAGAAAATTATCATTTATGACATTAAAAATTTTGGAAAACAGAAAAAGGAAAACATCACCAATATTTCTTCCTCACAGCTGCTCTTATAATTTTGAGATACAGAGGCTTAGACTTTTTTTCCTAAGAATCTTTTCTTTTTTATGTAGTTGTTCATAGTTAGTACTCAGTTATGTATTTTTTTCCCCTACACTTCCAGGAGGTAGTGTGGCTTAATGATCAGACCCAAGCTTTGGTCTTACATGAGGTTCTAGTCTCAGCAGTGAGATGTAGGGCAAAGAACTTAGTTTCTGAGTCTGTTTCCATAACTGAAAAATGAGGATAGTAATACCTACTTTATAATGTCTGTGAGGTTTAAATAAAATATTTGTAAAGTGCTTATTATAGTTCCTAGCACATACTAGGGACTCAGTAAATAGAACATTTATTTTTTTTTTATAAATTTATTTATTTTTGGCTGTGTTGGGTCTTCGTTGGCTGCGTGCAGGCTTTCTCTAGTTGCGGTGAGCAGGGGCTACTCTTCATTGCAGTGTGCAGACTTTTCATTGGGGTGGCTTCTCTTGTTGCGGAGCACGGGCTCTAGGCGCGCAGGCTTCAGTAGTTGTGGCTCGTGGGCTCTAGAGCACAGGCTTAGTAGTTGTGGCGCACGGGCTTAGTTGCTCCGCGGCATGTGGGATCTTCCCCGACCAGGGCTCGAACCCATGTCCCCTGCACTGGCAGGTGGATTCTTAACCACTGCACCACCAGGGAAGTCCCCATTGTTAATATTATACCATTCACATTTCCCTTATGCCATATAAGTCTTTGTGACCATATTTTAATTTTATTAAAAAAAATTTTTGGCTGCACCCTGCAGCAGGTAGGACCTTAATTCCTCAACCAGGGATCAAACCCACTCCCCCTGCACTGGAAGGCAGAGTCTTAACCACTGGACCACCGGGGAAGTCCATGACCGTATTTTTAATAACTGCATGATATTCTATCAAGTTGAATACATTCTTATTTGCATAACCATTCATCTATTATTAGATTCTTAAGTTGCCTCTAAATTTTCCCTAGAATAAAAAATTCTTCAGCAAGCTGTTATTCATTCAGCAGATTCAGTAAGTACTCACTGTGTATAAGGACCTTTGCTTGACACCAGGAGCACAAAGATCAGATTGGCACAGTCCCTGGCTTTGAGGGGCTATCAGTTTGTAAATGGAGATGTGTGCAGAGAACTCTGGCCTGTAGTAAACACTGTCACTGTCCAAGTTACTGAAAAGGTGCTGAGAAGAGACAATGTCAGACTCTGCCTGGAGAGCTCACAGAAGGGAGGAGAGGGTTGTGGGAGACGAATCAAGTGAGTTAATGGGGGTGAGGTGCAGGTTATTAAGGGCTTTTTTTTTTTTTTTTTTTGCGGTACACAGGCCTCTCACTGCTGTGGCCTCTCCCGTTGCGGAGCACAGGCTCCGGACGCGCAGGCTTAGTGGCCATGGCTCATGGGCCCAGCCGCTCCGCAGCATGTGGGATCTTCCCGGACTGGGGCAAGAACCCGTGTCCCCTGCATCAGCAGGCGGACTCTCAACCACTGTGCCACCAGGGAAGCCCTATTAAGGGCTTTTTAAGCCCTCATACAGAATGGAACTTTCATCCTCAGTGCAAGGGGAAAGTCAGTTTTGAGAAGAGAATTCTCATTATCTGCTTAGGTTTTATAGCCTGTACAGGGCAAAGTGGAAGCAGAGAGTTTAATTAGGAAATTATTAAGGAATCCAGGTGAGAGGTGGTATGGCCTAGACCAGGTGGAAGTGGTGGAGGGGCCATATTAGAAGTGGCCGTATTGGAAGAAATAGCCCATGTCATGAGCTGTCAGGTTGTATGTGAAGATGTCAGTGAAAGAGAGAAGTCAAAGATGGGCTCTCAGGCTTTCAGCTCGAGTGATTGGAATGTTGGAGTTGCTGTTTCCAAAAACAAGGAGGGATTCAGGAGGAGCAGGTTTGGGTGAGAAATTGGGAGTTGAGTTTTGGGATGTTATGTTGGAGATATTTATTAAACATTAATCAGGCAGAGATGTTCAGTAAGTAGTTAGATGTAGGAATCTGCAATTCACGGGGAAAGAGATTTGTCCTGGAGTTATAAATTTGGGAGATAGCTGTATGTTTATAGTATTTTTAACATGTTTAGAAAACTTGGTACAGTTATTTTACCCATTATTACTCCTCTCATAGAATTTTCATTGGTATTTTCATTTTTTTAATCCACATAAACTTTAGAGTCACTTTGTTTAATTTATTTCCTAAAGTATGTTGGAAATTTTACTGGAAAACTATATATATATATACACACACACACACATATATACATATATATATGTTATATATATATAAATTTACTAGAAGACTGACTATCTGGTAATTTGAGAAGAACTGGCATCTTTAAAATGGATCTTTGTATCTAGCAGTGCATTATTTCTCTCCATTTAGTTTTATTTCTTCTGATAAGAGTTCATTTCTTTGTTCCCCAAATAGTTCATACACAGTTCTTGATATTATCCCCAAGTGTTGTGTGCCCTTGTTAGTAAATTTCACCAGTATTCTGATAGTTTTTGCCTTATAAAGGAATTATATTGATATGTTTGGCCACATCACTAAATTTCGGGTATTATAAATAATATCCTTGATTTCTTTGAATTTATTTTTCTACAGTAGAATTGTATCATTTGCAAATAATAATTTTGTCTTTTTCCTTTCAACATTTGTGTCTCATTTCTGTTCATGCCAAGAAAAGAAGTCCTAAATTTAGGATAGTGGGTAACCATAGAGTAATGAGGTAATTAAGACGTAAAGGTCTAGTCACAGCTCACAATTTTTGTTTTATTTAGTTTTTGCTTTAAGCTTATATCCTAATTATTTCTTTTCCTTGCCTTTAAAAAATTTATTTCTGATGGATTTATTTTGAGTGCTTAGAGTTTATCTGTTTTAGATTTATGCATTATTTCCAGTAGTTGGTTTAGGTGTGGTATATATTTGGTTTTCAGCCATTTTGCTCTTCCAAGGACGTATTCTCTGATTCCTTGAGCACCACGGATTGGGGGAAAGCTCTTTTCCTGCTGAATTGACTTTCATGGATGCAGAAACAAATTAAACCCAGTAGAGAGTACGTAACCAAGAGATTTCAATCCTATAATTGCATAAGCCCCTTATGAAAATTTGAAGTTTAGTAGCCTCTCCCTCTCCTTCCATATCAACAAAAACAGTAAAAATGAATTTATGTAAGTTTAAAAAAAATATTACGTGTACATTTATGATTGATTTGGAAAACTTTTATTTTCAAACTAAGTTTTGCAAATTTCAAAATTTTATTTAAGAAGATCTAAATGTAAAACCAGTTTCACTTCTGATGTGGATTGTAAATCGGAAAAGAACTTACTGATGCAGCTTAGATTTCTGGAATGCGTTATCTTGAATTTTCAAGTTAACTTTCAAGTTTTATTTTCTGTTTTGTCAAGTTAAGCCTCGTGTGACCTTTCTCCCTGAATGAGCAGTGGACGCTATCTGACATGTTAGGACTTTGTACCTTCAAGGGTAGATTTACAGGACAGCTTTTAATTGGCCTGTATTGCCTTGTTTAAATAGCCAAACACCTGCTAGGCAAGCCCCTGCGCATGTGAGTGGCTATATGTTCGTTCTTTCCTTTAGGATTTGCAAGGCTGGAGCACAAAGACAGCGATTGTTACCCAATAAGCAGTAGTCACACACTTCTACCAATCGCCTTAGGAGGGCTGGTTACCATGGAATCCACCATCTGTTCACTCCCCGCCGGAATGTGATTATCCTTGCTGGGCTGGAAACCGGGAGCGTGTGCTGTGTGAAATTATCTGCAATGGACTGGGTTAATGGGAGGCTAGATTTGGCTCACTAGAAGAACAAATGAAGGGAGTTTTACTTCTTAACCATTTGTGACTTCTAACCAAGAGGAATAAATTCAGCTTTTATAAGGTAAGTAATCCTAGTACTGTGTATCCAGTTTGTACTACATTTGGTGTGGGGCATTATCTCTATGTGGTCCAAGGAAAGGGAGCTATAAGCTTTTCTGGAAGGAGCCTCCAGCATTACACACTTCTGTTGATTGATTTTAAGCAGCTCAGTTATACCTATACAATTACAAGTTGATGTTGGAAAAATGAAAGAATTATTCTCTAATCTTTAAAATTTTTTCATGCCTGTGAAATTGTATTATGACCACTGAAATTGGCAAAAAGACAATCATTTTAAATGGTTTCTCAGAGTGAATTGTACCAATATGCTTTTTGAAATACACCCATGACCACAACGTGTTCAATGTCTTCTTCAAGTAAAAAAAATGTCTCAGGTCAGGGACATTTGTAAGTTATGATTTTATTAATCATTATTCTGGCCCACATGACTGACCTACTATTTATTACTAGCTCATGTTTTGTAATGTGATGTTTATGCAGTTTTATTTTGCAATGCTTTTGCACAAGTTTCAAGGGCCTGAGCATGTGGAAACAATGTGACAGTGCTTTAACGGCAGGCATGTAGGCATAAGTGATAAAGGAAGGGGCAAAGCTAGGAAGATCTGCTTCTATTTCAAGGGCTGCCTTTGTTTTTCTGTTAGAACAGCCCCTTAAAATGTGTGGTGCATATTGTAAGCAGTAGAAGGAGATTTTGGTGCTAACAAATGGATGACTGACATTTTTCTGTGTGGCTAAGAGGTTGGTAGCTCAAACAAGGGACTTCTATGTCCTTTGTAAAGCAGCATTGTATCCCCTTCCCCAAAACTGAGCCCTAAAACATGAAAGTGAAAAACAAAAAGAGTGCTGTCTGTACTCTGGATACTTCTTTTGTGTAAGTTTTCCTATCATTTAAACCGTAGCGCCAGGGATCTGTGAGTCTAGCTGGGTCTGCCATTTTTATTTGGTATAGGAAGGGGTTGCAAGGAGAGGATTTGCTAATGCAGCTTTAGTTCCTCTAATTCTGCTGTTCTGCTGTTGTCTTGGACATTCATGCCAGTGGGTCAGTGGCTGCCCAGAGAGCTAGAAAGGGTCATTGCCAACAGGCCCTACTTGTTTGATTTTTTTTTATTATAATATAAAATTAGATAACCTTGAATTGGTCAAGGACTCATGTTCTTAACTTCAAGAACAGGTTTTCAGGCCTGACTGCTAATTGTGGGTTCTTGGTATTTATTGTAGTTGACTTATTGTAGCTAAAATTCTTACTTTCTTTTGTGCTTACTGGTCTAATTAATACATTATATTATTCTTATTATTCTAAAGTTTTTTAATATGCAAAATTAGATTAGGTGCATACTGGCTCTAAAAAAGCATCTTTTTCAGTAATAATAGATATGTATCTGCCTGAAAATTTCCTTGGCAGCATCTGTAAAAAATTTTAAGTGAATATTGTATTATTTAGATGAAATTTTCACCCATAAAACAATTGTTCATAAGCAATATAAGTTTGGGGAGGAAATGAGATAATTTAAGAACATTAGGCTGTTTATGTTGCCTTAATTACCTTGTGTCTTAGAAACCTGAAAAGCCTATGAGTGAATGGGTATGAAGTGTGTGAGCATCTGTGTGCCTGGGATGTGGTTACTCAAGCAGTTAAGGTGAACTGGGCAAATCAGTACACTTCTAAAGTTCTCTAAGTGTTTGTGAATTTCTTTACTATTTTGATTGTTACTAAGTTAAAGTTATAAGATTGTGTTTTTTTTAAGTGGGTATTTATGTCAGAATGTATCCCAGTATTTTATAGGTATTGGCAGGCATTTAATCATTTGTTTTCACTTATAAATATGTTTATTAATATGTTTCTTTTTTTTTGAAAAGTCCATTCATAAAACTTTTATTCCACTTACATGAACTTAATACACGTGTTCTTAACAATTATGCTTGGATTGTTCATGAAAATCTCATAAGACATTAAACAAAGCTAGCCATCATCTCAAGTTATTTCCCTGTTAACTATTTTTACAGCACATGCATGTTAGGCAAGTATCAAAACACACACACACACACACAAAAACACAAAACAAAAACAAAACAAAAAAACCCCACAAAAGCAAAAAAAACCCTAAAAAATGTTAAATACATGGGTTTTTTGTTTTACTGCTGCGCTTGATATACGTGAAGTAATGAATATCACGCAATTCATTTTTACTGCATCTTTACTTGTACATTTGTTCTTAGGTTGCCTAAAACATTTAAATACAAATAAAATGAGTGTAGCAAAAATAATGAAAGCAAACAGCAGGTAACTTTACAAATAATGGAATGTGAACCGTTTCTGCCCTTATCCAGAGTAAATTGGGTCACAACTAAAGGAGCACTTCTGTAGCTGTAGTCAATGGTGTGCACATTGAGACTGAGTATTCCACAGATAACACATGGTTTAACATGTAATATCCATGGGATATCTATTTCTACTATAGCCTTGTAAGTGCTCCAAACCTAAAAGTATCCACAGCTACACCTGTGACTGGAACCAATTATCCCTTTTATTCCCCACCAGGACAAAGCAATACGAGGTAGTTTTCTTTGCTTAGACATGGAAGCAGTTTTAACACTGGCCCTTGTGAAGCCACAATGTACCAAAAGTACTATGCCAAACATTTATAACTTGTATAAAAATTCCACATCCCCATATTGGCCACCTCAAGATGAAAACAGATAACTCCCTAAATGTTAACTGGCTCTACTCCCCTAATATTAAACATAAAAACCACATGGGAAATAGAGAAATTCAAATAGAAGTAACATAAACCTGTCATAAATCATAAACAAAAAACTATTTGTGGGACAGCATGGGTGACAAATGGTCTACTGTGTAAATTTTAGAATGAGGCAGACAAAAGTTGGAAGGCCTTTTAATTTTCCCCTCCTTCTCCTTCTTCAGCTTCATCTCCTTGGGTTTCCGATGTCCACAATGTCAAGTTGTGTCTCGGAAACTGCATTATTATTAGTGTGCTGTCTTTGTATGACTCTTCGCTTAATGTATCAAGTTCAGCAATGGCTTCATCAAATGCTGCTTGTGCAAGAGAGCAGGCTTTCTCAGGGGAGTTCAGAATCTCATAATAGAACACAGAGAAGTTAAGGGCCAGACCCAATCTGATAGGATGTGTTGGCTGCATTTCCTTTTTGCTGATTTCAAAAGCTTCTTGGTATGCTTGCCGTGATTGATCCACAATCCCTTTCTTGTCATCAGCAGCAACCTCAGCCAAATAGCGGTAGTAGTCTCCTTTCGTTTTCAAATAGAAGACTTTGCTCTCTGCTTGGGAAGCATTGGGGATCAAGAACTTTTCCAAAAGAGACAGCACATCATTGCAGATATCTCTTAGCTCAGTCTCAATTTTCTCTCTGTATTCTCGAGCCATCTGCTGTTTTTTCTCAGCACCTTCTGTCTTTTGCTCAATACTTGAGACGACCCTCCAAGATGACCTACGGGCTCCTACAACATTTTTATAAGCAACTGAGAGAAGATTCCGCTCCTCATTGGATAATTCAGCTCCTTGCTCAGTTACAGACTTCACCGGCTCATTTTTATCCATGACTGGATGTTCTGTGTCCGGAGTGGGTGACGAAGGACGGATGGGGCTCAGCAGTCTCCTATTAATATGTTTCTTGCCTGATTTTTCTGAGTAATAAAGAATAAAGCCACAGGGGTGTTCAAAATGTGTTGAAAAACTTTGTTCCGTCAGCCACTGACAAGACAAGAAGCTTAGGGTTACACTTTCTGAAATTGGTGAAGAGGAATGGGCAGTGGGACAGTCCCTGAAGCACCTGTGATCCCTACTAGTGAGTCCCATGACGTTAGTTTCCTCGAGGGGGTGTGGGTTTTGGACCTGGTATCTCTTATTGCTCATGGTGATGTGCTCACTTCCATTTACAAACATTGTCAGTGGTCAGACCCACCACATGTCCACAGTCTTGTGGTAACAAGTTGAGAATGTCAGGTCAGCTGTGAAGCACTGCTTCCTGGTTCCCACTGTCCTTGTCTCTGAGGGTGGAGGGAGGTGCTAGATTTCAGTGCTTTGTGACCCTTCTTCCAACTCTTCAAACTCTTCGATGGCATGACACTTTTCAGTCCTTCAGTACAACTTAAGATTTTACTAAATGGCAAGTTTAGCTTTATGTTTGTAAATATGTAAAGCAACCCTTATTTAGAGTTATTTCTTATAAAAGTATTATATAGATGACAAATTGGAAACTCTGAATAAAGTGCCTGGAATGATTCAAATCCATAACAGTCTGAGTAGACAGCATGTCAACCCACCACTAGTTCGGGACAAACAGTCAAGTCTTTCTGCTTCTTTGACACATTATGCTGGAATGCTGCCTGACTTAACGATTTGAATAAGTAGACCAAAGAGCTCATAAACAGCAGTTAAATTATTACATTTTTCTTCCTGTTATTGCTACATTCTGTCTAACTTCTAAATTGAGTCTTTTTTGCTTTTGGGATACAGATTTATAATCCATTTTTGCCGTTCATTATTTTTGGCCATGGTGGTCCATTTGGCCCTTGCGCTGAGACAATGGAACACTAGGGATTTGAAGGAAAGGAGTGCCTGTTGATGCTGTCATTGCTGATGCTGCTTTGTTCACATGTCCCTGGTATTGAAGCTGTTTGCATAAAAATGTGACTTTTTAAAATAGATGTAGTAAAAATGGCCTTCTTTTGCCCTCTCCTACAGTTCCATATTGCCATGGTTTCAAGAAATGCTTAGAATGAGTTAATTTTGTGCATCAGTAAAAATTTTGCATTGCTGTGTTAGTTGTAGAGCTACAGGGTGTGACACCTATATACCATGTGCACATGAATGTTGTAAACTCACCCAAAAGCTATGGCTCAAAGGTGGTTGCATTTGGCAGGATTTTTCTTTCTGTGAGTGTGCCATATATTTGATTATCATCAGTTTCTTCTGAGATATTTCTTCTTCTGTTTTTATACCTGCTCCTATGCTTCTGTAAAATAAAAAGGCAAACTTTCTATAAATTGGCAATGGGTCTATATAGGCAGCAGCAGATCCTTGGAACAGTTTTGTGTAACACACTCATACCTTTCTCATTCAGTTGTCGCCACTTTAAGCCCAGTGATGGCTCGATAGAGTTGTATGAGGGTATCTAGCAATACCTTATCCTTAGAAAAATTCCATATTTTTACAAATAACGCCTACTCTGTGGGGGCTGTAATTGTTCTATTGTAATAAAGGTGTTGAGTTACTGACTTCCCCTGTAAGCAGTTGTTTCCTTCCTCCCTGTCTGCTTAAACCCTGTGCTCTTTTAAAATTTTTGCCAGTTTCCTGATTCTGAACCCAGATTTATTTCCATAAAGATGTATTTCCATAAGGCAAACAGATGGAATCTATTAGAGATTTTTTAGATCCCTATTATACATCGCTAGATGTTTATTTTCACGTAATTTAGAGATTGGGAGGATCTGTCAGAGAAGAATCTGAGGTCCATAAAGATTAAGCAGCTTGTCCAGGGTCACAGAACTTGAGTTGCAGAAACAGCTAATGTTCAGTATTGCATGAGGAATACAAAGATATGGGTAAAGCCAACTGACTTCCTACATTGTTACCTTGATGAGGCACAGAACATTGGGGGTATCACCCTAAAGCCTCACAGATGCAATTTTCAGTGTGCCCAGGGGGAGGGCAGCTTTGAAAGATGATTCCCTCAGTAACCAAGGCCATAAGAAACATATTTTTCATAACTGCCTAAACTTTTTTAAAAAATGTAACTGCCAAGCCAACTAGATGTTTGTGTTTTTTAGTTTGCAGGGTCTCGCCCTTGTATCTGTATCTATAGAAGTAAAATCATGGTCAGGACGTTGCTTGGTGATTATGGCGCCCAGAGCAGGTAGCGGTGGAGCACTGAGGAAGGACAGCCTGAAGGACAAATACAGTTCCATTCTAGGGCACACTTGTCACCTGGTTAGTATATTTCTGTTGTGAGCTAATGCACTTTCTTCTGTGGACATTGCTGGAGACATACAACTTGTGTTTGCTTATCCAGCCTCCCTTCCCTCTGCTCTGCTCACCCCACCCATCTGCTTCACCTTGCTCAGGACCACCCTACTGCCTGTTGAGACATTGCTTCATCGGCTGTGTTACTATTATCAGTGTTAACCTTGCATTCACTTATCAAATATTTATTGAACCTGTACTCTATGCTGGGCAGTGTTGCAGGTGTGGAGGACAGGGCATGGAACACAATGGGTGCAGGGTCTTCAGTGAACTTACATAACAGAGGGGGAGACAGATAATACACAATTAAACAAATAAATGAACAGTGTAATTTCTACGGTTGGCAGTGAAAACCTGGGAGTACTACTTGCCTTCTCTCTATAGGATAAATTTTTCTTTGATTTCTTCCATTCACTCTCTCACTCCTCACATTCATTTATTCAACAAGTGATTAAAAGAAAACAACACTTTATTGAGGGATGATTGACATACAAAAGGCTGAACATATTTAATGTATATAACTTGACGAGCTTTGGAGATAAGTATACACTTGTAAAACCATCACCCTAATCTATGCCATAAACATATTCATCACCTCCAAAAGAAGACTTTTTGCATGTCCATCTGCCTTTGCTAGGTTCTGGATAAAGAACATGATTAGAATGGTCTGTACTCACATGGTGCTTGACTAACAATCTGTTAACCATTCAGTTGCATTCAGTATGATTGGTGACACAGTGGAGGGGTGTAGGAGACAGGAACAGGTGATTGACGACAGATGAAGTGGGCTGGGAATTATAGTCTGAGGCAGCAAAAGCAAGGAGGCATGATGGGCCTGGGAACTGCTGGTAGCTGAGTAGAATTTGAGCTAAGGTAGGGCAGGATTTGAGAATGGAGACCTTGGTTTGCATAGAAATTTTTACTATAAAGAATGAGGAACCTTTGAATAGTTTTAAACATTCAAGGAATAGATCTTCAGTTTTGTCATCTAAAAAGATAACTGGCAGTTAAAATGATGGAAACGTTGGAGAGAACAACACCCAAGGCAGCCTGAGTTGTTCTTTTTCTCCTCTTCATCTTCATCCATAGCAGGCCAGAATTTTTCTTCTTCTATCATTACCACCACAATATAATTAAGTCATATCTTATTCTTATATTTAGATTCTAAAGTCAGCACATTAAGTAAAACTTGTATAGAGTTCAAAAAGTCCTTGAGAATTCCCTTAGGAAGGCATAGCTTTGGAGATCAGCTCTCTCGTTAAGACCAATCCAGTATGTGTGTTTTTTTCAGGATTGGAATAGATTGCTGCTTCTTTGCTTTGGCACCAGACGAAATAATTTCTTTCGTATTTCGGGGTCATGCTGTATGCAGTATGAGGGAGCAGCAAGTTCTTGATCTCTGGGTCTCACTCCTACAACAGAGCACATGAACACTGTTGCCTGAACGACTTAAACTATTGCAACTGTGTTTGTGCGCTCTCTTGTGCAGCTGTTTTATATTTGCAAAGCATATGTAGTTCAATTCGAGCCAGTTTAAATACACTTATAACACAACTGCTGTAATTGCGATACCGACTTTCAGTGTTTTCTGTATGTCAGACAATGCAAAGTACATTTATCATCTCATTTAATCTTTAACAAGCATTTGAGATAATTGGAATTTATCCTCATTGAACAAATAAAACTTGCTATTAGATACATACTATTTTCAAGTTCACTAGTAATTAAATGATTAAAACCCTGATCTATTCTGCTTCAATCTCATATTCTTAAAAGCTCAGTTTCAATTAGAAAGCCATTGCATTAACCTAGTCAAAAAAATATAAGAAACTTAAACATCATAGTAGCAGAGTTGTATAGAAACAAGATTCCAAAGAGATGAAGGAAGAGAATTAATAACTACTGTCTTTAAGAAGCCTTTAGGTAGTTAGTAGTTGTCCAGGAACATGAACAAATATTTCAAAAAGGAAGAAACACAAATGCCTAATAAATGAGAAAAAAGTTTTATATAACTGGCAGTCAAAGAAATATATAAAATATTCTTTTATTACATTGGGAAAAATTTCCTGAATGGTTATATTTTGGATTGGCGCCCTTATATACGTCAGATAACAATGTAACTTCAGATGACAGTGTAAATTGATATAACTTTTTGGGAAACAATGTAGTAATATGTATTATTTGAATTAGAGAACATTTTGTTGCAAGGAGTAAAAGAATCCCACTATAACTCAAGAGAAAAGGGGGATATATAGAAACAATAAAAAAGTGTCTCTAGGAGCCAAGGGACAGTAAGTTCATCCAGGCCTCACAGGAGCCTGGAACCAGGACAGTTACAACTCCATGTCCTTCAGACCGGCCTCTTCTGCATCTCTGTGTGGATGGCAAAAAAAACATGGCTACCACAAATCTCAGTTATACCAGTTCTTAGTACCAGTGGTTAGCAGGAACAGAAGTTCCAATGACTGATTCCTTGGAGCTAGACTCTGATGGGCTAAGCTTTGGTCAGCACTTACCCTTGGTCCCATCAGATGTGACCATGGAACACAAGGTCACTTGACTTAACTACCTACTCAGAATGTCCTGTGAAACAGGAACTCTTTGAAAGGGGAATAATTAAAACAAGGAAATAGAAGAACACACTTACTCCATGTGTCAGTAGAGCTAAAGATGTTTATGTCCTTCGATCTCACAGTTCCAGTTTTAGAAATCTACCAGTAGTAAGTTATTAAGTGATCTAGTGAATGATCTATCACATCACATCAGGTGCTCCAGTGGGAATGGGAAGAAATGGGAAAACACTGACATGTTCAACAACAGGAAAATGGCTAAATGAATTATGATCTGTTCATGAGATTGTAAATTATGCAAATATTAAAAACATGTTCTCAAAATATATAGGAAGATGCTTACAATGAAATGTAAATGTATATACATGTTGTATGTATGCTGTACTAGGTTACATTTTATATAATACATAGAAAAATACTAGAGGTAATTACATCAAACATTATTACTAGATTTTAGAATCACTTTTTTTGTCTTTATAATTTTTCTATAGATTTTAAATGATTAACAAAAGCCACGTAGTAATTTTATTTATTTACTTATTTATCAAAATTTATATATTTATTTTTGGCTGCGTTGGGTCTTAGTTGCTGTACGTGCGCTTTCTCTAGTTGCAGAGAGCTGGGGCTACTCTTCATTGTGGTGCGTGGGCTTCTCATTGCAGTGGCTTCTCTTGTTGTGGGGCACGGGCTCTAGGCGTGCTGGCTTCAGTAGTTGTGGCTTGCGGGCTCTAGAGCACAGGCTCAGTAGTTGTGGTTCGTGGGCTCTAGAGCGCAGGCTCGGTAGTTGTGGTGCATGGACTTAGTTGCTCCGCGGCATGTGGGATCTTCCCGGACCAGGGCTCGAACCCGTGTCCCCTGCATTGGCAGGTGGATTCTTAACCACTGTGCCACCAGGGAAGCCCATATAGTAATTTTATACTTATAAAAAATACTCAAAAAAGCAAATTACAATTTGGTAGGAAGGATAAACTTGTTCTAGGTAAAGTAATAGTAATAGTAACCAATACCAATAGTAACCAATAACTAGTATGTATTAGTGTTATAGATCGTGTAATAAAAAGTTGAGGATGGATTTCCTAATAGACTTTTTAAAAGTAGAATGGTCTATTCAAGAGCTATTTTCCTATCACTGGTGTTGTTCAAATAGAAATTAGACAAGCATTTATAAGAGGTACTGTAGAAAAGCTTCATCTATCAGGTATGAAGAATTAGATGACTTCTAAAGTCCTTTTCAACCCCCATGTTCTGTTAGGAAAACAGATTTACTTTGGAGTGCTTGTTTTAAAAAATTCAATTAGATGTTAGGGGAAGGTATACAAAGCAAGTAGCTTTTGTGAAAGAGATATGACATTCTCATAGGAGATGCCAGAGTCTGTGAGATTAAGCAGGAGGAAATGAATTTCACTCACATCTTGAAAAAGGTGATATGCAGGGATTGGATTATGTGATGGAAGTTCTTTTAAGGTCTACAGTGATTGACACCAAGGCAGAATTACGATTCCACTGGCCATTTATGGATAAGGGAGAGTACCCAAGCTGACTTGACAAATGGGAGAACATTTTCCTTGTTCATCCTCTAGTGAGTGAAGTGGTATAAAACTTACACTTTAGAAAAAGAGAGCAAAGTCAAGCCAGTCTGCTTGTTTGTGGGGCTAACTGCATTCTAGAAAAGAAACTTTAGGATTAGCCGCCATGATTTTTATCTTTTGGTGGTTATGTTAAATTATGGCAGTAATACATTAACAGCTATTCCATAAATTGAACCTGCTCGTTTAACTCTCAGACATTAAAAGTCTTTGAAATTACAAAGAACTGCACAGGAGTCAGACTTTTAATTTTACTGAGGTGTGTGTGTATGTGTTGTTGTTGTCGTCATCTTTTTGCCAAAGTAAAGTAATACTAAAGGTATATTCTTTCTGTTTATTACAAAAAGGCATAGCTCCTTAAAGAGTAAGTTGATCTCAGGGTTGAAACTTAGTTTAGCACTTTCTGTAAAGCTGATTTTCCCTCTCTAAAAAATTGGAATAGACATAAAATTATTGCTGTAAAATGATCAATAATATAGCTCTTCCTTGATTTATTTTTCTGCTTTCTGATCATTGTATACATTAAGTCTCTTCTGTGATGATTAACAGCTTCTAGACTAATACTGATGAGTACATCCTAAACTCAAGGTCATGGCCACGTTGAGGGCTCAAGGAGTGGCATACTTATGTTTAAGCTCACTTAGCTTCAACCTTCAGGTATCTATTGGTGCTACAATATTTGGGACTCCTCTTTTCACATTAGCACTCCCATTCCGTATTAGAGTTTGTTACTGCTTTCTTGTCACAGAAAATTACCAGAATAGTTGTTTCTTCTTTCAGAAGAACCAGTTCTGTATCATGTAAAACAGCCACTAGCTAATTCAGTAGTTTGACTTTGTGAAAGACTGAGCTCTTTGCCTCCCAGGGAGCATATACATTTTAACATCAGTAAAAATTGAGTTATTTTGACCAGGTGGAAATGACAAGAGGACAGAGTAAAGGAGGATGATTTGAAGTATATGCAATGGCTCCCTACTTTTCCTGCATTTTTTCAGCCATCCAGAACTATCCCTTTTGATTGCCCATAGGTATAATACATTTTCACAAAAGTTATTCTATTGTTTGTGAACACTGGCAGAAAGGGGGAAGGGCATGATATTTGCATAAAATTTCTAGTGGAGAACAGATCAAATGGAATCTCCTTCTGATAAAGTTAGATAGGTTTATCTCCTGGTCCAGGCTTCCCAGGCATTCATTTCATAAACATTTAAGTGTTTTTCTTTGTGTCTAGCAATGGTCTTGCTCTCAGTAACCTCACTTGAGTAACTAAGTATAATGCAAGGTCCTAAGACTATATACAAAGGTGTGTGCAAAGTGCTGTGATTTCACAGAGAGGAGGGACTCATGCCCAGGCCAGAGAATCTGAAAGATGTCACTCTGGAGCCAGCTCTGCGCTGCATCTTAAGGGTGAAGGGCGGGATTTGCCAGGTGGAGAAGGAAGGGCATTTCCTATCAAGGGAACAACGACGACTTTAACAACTGTTTTAAAAAAAAAAACAACCCATCAAAAGAACAATACACATTTGGAATACAAGAAAGTTGATGTAACTGGAGTATTGGGAATTGGGATTGGGTACAGGAGTCGAGTGGTTAGGATTTGTAAGATAAATGGCATTAGATTGTGTTAGTGTAAACCATGTCTTGGTGGGACTTTATCCTGTTGGCAGTGGAGAAAGCTCTTCAGGATTTTTAAACTGGCAAGCAGGAGGTCCTTTATACATCTTGGAAAAATGACCTTAATAGCACTATAGAGGAAGGGCTAGTGTAGCAAGGTGCAGGAGCTGTGGCATTTTGACAGGCAACAGATGGTCCAGGAGAGAGATGATGAGCTTCTTTTTTTTTTTTTTTTGTCAGATTTTATTTTATTTTATTTTATTTTTTGATTACCAAAGCAAAGACATTGATAAAGCAAATACAATCTGCAATAATAAATACATCTGCAATAGATGCTAAATAGATGATGAGCTTCTTGAATTAAGACAGTGGCACAAAGATGTAGAAGAGATAAGGAACTGAAAAGTATATAGGAGTAGAATTGTTAGGACTTGGTGATTAACTGGATGTGTGGATGGGATGAAGGAGTGCGAAGTGTCAGGGACAGCTCTGAAGTGTCCAACTTGGATAGCTGCCTAGATGTTACATCGTTAGCCACGGGGGAAGCAGGCTTGAATCCTATTTTTGATTCAGGAACTATATTAGATATCTTCATTACATGTCTAGCTGATTTAAATCTATGGGTGAACTTTATATTTTTTACAATTTTAAAAACATGCCACAAATTCTTAGTATGATAAAATGTATGTTTCCATCTTTTAAAAAAGGGAACTATGACAGCAAAAGGAAAATAATCAGATGTTGTAAAATGGCTCCTAATTTTTCTTCGTGTATCATACATCAAATTCTAGCACTTTCTACCATTTAAAATTAATTTTTGCCTATCAACAGGTGGTTAAACACATGCTGTGAAGTGAAAGCCAAAATTAACACAGGATTCTTCTGAGTTCACGGTGTAACTTCGAAAAACCAATGTTTATGCAAAATTTCTAAAATATATTCAAGCAGGAAATTAGTTATGTATATTTCAGTAATAAACTACTAAAGCAGTGTGAATGTTGAGGCAAGAAATGTGTCTACAACCAGCAACTTGATTTTAATAAATAATGTGCTGTTAATCCCAAATTAGTATATGATGTAATAATTAAAAGTGTCAAAATCAAAACCTAAACTCTTCTCAGAAACCAGAAGAAAAATAACAATGGTAATCAGGAAAAAAAGCCCTTTGAAAAGTTATAGGGTGTGGAACTAATTTCCCTATCTACAGCTGGGGTTAATATAGTTAGCATTTTCTATTTGCACTTCATTTGCAAGATCTTTTAGACACCATCCTGGTTAATAGTGATTATGGTGAAACTGACAAAGGTTATCTGTTCTAAACATGAATGCTTGCTTACATTGATGCATACCATAAACTGCGAAATGTGTAAATTATAAAGTGATCTTTTAACATGAACTCTTACATTTCAAATATATTAACGTTTATATTAATAGAATAAAATCTCTCATTTCAAACTCCAGGGTAGTTATTAAATAATTTATATATAAATGATAAGAGTAAAAATTCTTTTCTAATAGACTGTTTTGGGCATACCAAAACTTTAATTCATTATTTAAATGAAGAAAAGAATGGGAAACTTAGCACTTTGGTTTGAGATGGTAATTTATCTAATGAATACGTATCTATGACACAATATTGGGAATATTACTACATAATACTGTAGTAGGCCTGGAAATTACCATAATTTCAGGTCTAGTATGTTTTTAGTGAGTACCCCAAAAAGCGCTTAAGTGCATAGTAAAGCTTCTTTATTAACTCATTCAGATTAGCAAATAAGCAAATATTGTGTGGCCTCTTTCTACTTTGAACTGACCTTGTCTTGGGGGAAGGACTAAAGTTATAACGTTAATTTATTAAACTATTAGATTGCTTCTAATTTTCTCCTTTTCTAAATGGTGTTATACATTCATCTTTTTCTTTTTATATATATAGTTTGTTTCTTATTTTTTTAAATAGTCTTTATTGGAGTATAATTGCTTCACAGTACTGTGTTAGGTTCTGTTGTACAACAAAGTGAATCAGCCATATGCATACATATACCCCCATATCCCCTCCCTCTTGAGCCTCCCTCCCACCCTCCCTATCCCACCTCTCTAGGTTATCGCAAAGCATATGCATTCATCTTTATGTATATACATTGTTTAGGATAGCTTGCCCAAAGTGGCAGAGCTAGGTGATGTGCAGTTTTCTAGCATTTGATATGCATTACTATTTTGCCTCCTTAATGGCTATTTCATTTTACCTGCCACTGGGTGTGCTTGAGATGACGGTTTCTTTAGGATTGGATCTTATAATTCAATTGCATTTATTCTAATCCAGGGCTAAAAAATTGTATTATTTGAATTTTTTTTTTTTTTTTTTTGCGGCACGCGGGCCTCTCACTGCCGCGGCCCCTCCCGCCGCAGAGCAGAGGCTCCGGACGCGCAGGCCCAGCGGCCACGGCTCACGGGCCCCGCCGCTCTGCGGCACGCGGTATCCTCCCAGACTGGGGCACGAACCCGTGTCCCCTGCACCGGCAGGCGGACTCCCAACCACTGCGCCACCAGGAAAGCCCTATTTGAATTTTTTTCTTTTTATTATGGTGATGACATTCTTTTTGAAATATTTCTTTACCAATATTATTCACAGTTACTTTTAGATGAAAATATAATCATGGAATTTTCATTATCATAATATCCTTAGAATCAAACCATAGGGTTAGGTAGTCTTCATATTACCTAGACTGATCTAGAGAATATGATTAAAATTTTGGAAGAATTCAACTTAAAATTGTTCTGGAGATTTTTTTCAAATTACTTTCATGTATTTACTTTTAAATTTACTGTAATGCATTTGCTGTTTGTGCTGCCTACTTTCTAAAGTCATAATTTTAACATTGGTACAGTACACTTATGTCAATGTTATGACTTATCTTAATTTCAGGAATAACCTGAAGATTGAAGGGTTATTAGATGAAAGATCCTGTGAAAAACTACCTAGGAATATAAATATTACTTGTCTTCCAGAAGTTTCCTTCTCCAGAGCAATTGTCTATAAAGGGTTATGTGCCCCCATGGTACAAAAAAATTAACCATTGCAGTGTGGGAAGCAGATCCTAGAACTTAGAACATTTTGCCTAAGGAGTTTAAAAAAAACACTTTAACATTCCAAATATATATAGACTTACTCTTGCACTTTCATTCAGTCCATGTGTCAAATACACCTAGTGTTTCAGGTACAAGTGAGGAATTCTGAGGGAAAACTGAGGGGTGAGCAGTGACAGGTTCATCTGTCTCCTTTCTGCCGGTGACATTTTAGGCATTGCTGGTTAAATAGACTGAGATTACATTATCTTAGATGGTGGAATTCTGGCAATACTTAGTAATAAGTGACCATAAACATCTTTTGTACCACCTAGAGATTTGCGAGTTATAGATGACATAGTACTTAAATGAGTTGTCAGACATTGTATCTTTTTCTTTTAACAAAAACCACAAATGATCCCCATTTACTAGCCTTTCATGTGAAGAGAAGTAGGCACAGTACATAATTAGCAGGTTCTTAACCAACAGATATATTTGACAAAAATAAACACAACCTATCTTTTTCAGGTAAAGGTGACATTTGAATCAGTGAGAAAGTAACTGCATTCAGCAGAGGGAAAGTGCTCTATGGACAGAGCATTTTTTAAATGATTGTTTGGAAATGTTTCCATTACTGTGTCATTTTACCACCAAAATTGATATGTGTATCTTTTCCTTTTTAAAGTTGAAAAAACAGGAACAAAAAAACAAACTCATTTCTGTGCACACATAAAAACTTAAATACAGATTTTTTTGTTTTAATTTTTATTGGCGTATATTTGATTTACAATGTTGTGTTAGTTTCAGGTGTACAGCAAAGTGAATCAGTTATACATATACATATATCCACTCTTTTTTTTTTTTTAAGATTCTTTTCCAATATACGCCATTACAGAGTATTGAGTAGAGTTCCCTGTGCTATTCAGCAGGTTCTTACTAGTTATTTATTTTATATATAGTAGTATATATTAAATATAGATCTTTTATACCTTGTTTAAAAATTTTGGAAATAGTTTTAGTAGACTTTAGACCATATTTTCAAAATTAAGAAATGTAACACCTTTCAAGACATCTGGGAAGGTGGAAGTTTACTAGAAGAATTTCAAGGAAAACCTTTGCATAATTGGTAGATAGGATTGAAAAATGTATAACATGATTTAGTAAGTGCAGTTGATGATGTACTTCTTCCCTTTAGAACAGTGAATCTTTCTCAGCTGGGGCAATCATTAAAACGATGTATGGAAGTAAATTGACTTAGATCCACTCTTTCAAATGTCTGTATCATGAAATATTTAACCAAGACATTTTTAAAAAGCAAAGCAGATTGAATCATACTGTTTTCTCAAAAACAGTATATTATCTTTACCACATCCTATTTTAGTTTCTATTTTTGTGTTTTACAGTATGCGTTTTAGTGCCGTCATACTTGTATTTAACGTATATACATTCACGCGTGTGTGTATGCATACATACATATTTGGGAGTGCAGTGCCCAGATTCCATACTGAGAGGATGTGCCATCAAAAAGTTTGGAGAGGGGCTTTCCTGGTGGCGCAGTGGTTGAGAGTACGCCTGCCAATGCAGGGGACATGGTTCGTGCCCTGGTCCGGGAAGATCCCACATGCCGCGGAGCGGCTAAGCCTGTGAGCCATGGCCACTGAGCCTGCGTGTCTGGAGCCTGTGCTCCGCAACGGGAGAGGCCACAACAGTGAGAGGCCCGCGTACTGCAAAAAAAAAAAAGGTCATAATTAAAGAAGAAACACCGTATTTATCAATTAACTTTGTTCCTGCTTTGAATTTAGGTAATATCAATGACCTAGGATTAGTACAAAAGCAAAATTAGATAAAAAGTATGCCTTTATTTTAAAGAGTGGACCACAATGGGGGGAAATGCTGAAATATCACCAACCTAAAAGTGTGTTTACTGCTAAGCTATTTATGTAAACAGATGAAATGAGTGGTGTGATGCAGGAAATCCGTACAGATAAGGTCAGACAAACTATAAGTTGGGGTGAGGATCAATTCCATAATTTAGGTTAAGAAGGAGTGGTTTTATTCTCTAGGATTAAATATTTTTAACTAGAAGAGAATTATTAAGGTGAGATGACACGTCAGAATCAAGGTTTCTTCTCCTAAACTGCATACCTAAAATATACAAACTATCCCGATCCACATGTCATTAAAAACATGTATAGCTTCTCATCATGGGCTTCCAAAGTAGAAGAGTAATAGAATTGAGTTAAAACCCAGAATGGGCAACAGTTTAATCTAGGATTGTGTTGTCATCCATCCAGAAACCCTGGTTTGGGGTCACTGTCTGCTTTAACGGTACTGTGTGGTTGGGACTTTAACTGAACATTTAACCAAAGAATTAATATAAAACATTAACATATGTTAAACTTTAACATATGTTAAATTAAAAAAAATTTTTTTGAAAGAATAGAGATTCAGGGATAATAAGCTTGCTTTGAAGATCTGTATAAAACTAGTTTGGAACGAAGTATTCAAGAAACAGGATTTAGTGACTTCCCTGCTGGTCCAGTGGTTAAGATTCCGTGCTTCCAATGCAGGGGGCACAGGTTCGATTCCTGGTTGGGGAAATAAGATCCCACATGCTGCATGGTGTGGCCAAAAATTAAAAAAAAAAAAGAAACAAGACTTACCTGGCATGTATTCAAGAACTTACAGGCCTTACTTCATTAAGACTCACAGACATACAAAATGGAAATTAAACATCATTTGATTGGATTTTTAAATTAAAATGTGGCTTTTTAAAGCCACTGCGGAAATCAGTTTAATACCAAATTGTTTGATTTTATTAGAATACTAAAGTGTGCAAAATGGGTTAAGATTCAGATTTCATTCTATGAAAATGGAGATTGCCCCCCAGTTAAATATCATTGGAGAATCAGTCTGAGGATTTTACTCCTTAGGTGTGATAACTGAAAGTCAGAAGTACTTCAATTATTTTTTCCTACTCCTCGTTCTGTTTGAATATTCACTTGGTATAATTGTCCTGTTATTATACTGCCAAAATATATTTATTAGTAAATAATTATTTAAGCCAACTTTGCCATTAGTATGGATACATGGAAGTTTTCAGTTATATGATAGATGATGTGCTAGGTACCTTTAAATAAAAATGCTGGGGGGCTTCCCTGGTGGCATAGTGGTTGAGAGTCCACCTGCCTATGCAGGGGACACGGGTTTGTGCCCCGGTCCGGGAAGATCCCACATGCCGCGGAACGGCTGGGCCCGTGAGCCATGGCCGCTGAGCCTGCGCGTCCGGAGCCTGGGCTCTTCAATGGGAGAAGCCACAACAGTGAGAGGCCCGCGTACCGCAAAAAAAAAAAAAAAATGCTGGGGCAGGGACTTCCCTGGTGGTCCAGTGGTTAAGACTCCATACTTCCACTGCAGGGGGCATGGGTTTGACCCCTGGTCAGGGAACTAAGATCCCACATGCCACGTGGCTTGGCCAAAAAAAAAAAAAACTGGAGCAGACCAACTCAGTCTCTCCCCCACCCCTTAGCATTACAAATTAATAAATTTTAATTCAGGAAGCACAGGTTACATGGTGAAATTTTTGTTTTAGATAATTTCCATTAGAAATGGTAAGCTATTGAAAATAATACAGGTAGCCTTTAATAAAAAGTAAACTAAGTTTAATATAATGAAAAAGCAGGTGGGTATGAAATACCGTGTGAATGTTTGGCAGAACTTTCTATGTTCCTTACTCACTCAACACAATTTGTAAAGAAATAATCTCTCTCCAAGGAGGAGAAGCCTAACAGCAGGGAAAGAGCCCATTAAGTCTTCAGTGCACAGGGAATTTTGTGAATAACTGAGTTGGTTAGCATGGATTTCAGGTATTTTTCAGGACTGATGTCTATGACAAATGATCTAATTAACTAAATTATCTAAACATTAATTTGAAAGATGCTTTTAAATACACTATCATAAACTTCATTGTTCACAAATGGACTTTGTGTGGGGAGCTAATTAAGTCATTTTTCAATTTTTCAATATTTTTTAAAAATCACAGGAAACAGATACAATGAACCAGTGATTATCTCTACTGTTGATTACAAGAAAGGCAATAGTTGTACCAAAAGTCATTATTTTTTTTAAATTAAGGGATACAGTAAAATTCACCCTCTTTAGGGTACAATTCTGAGTTTTGACAATGCCTACAGTTATATAACCACCACAACAATGCAGATAAGAAACAGTCCCATTACCTTTGAAAATTCTGTCATACCCTTTTGTAATCAGTCAGTTCTTCCAGCCCGCTGCAACCTGGGATCTATTTTCTGTCCCGGTGTGCTTGCCTTCTCCAGAATGTCATATGGAATCTTATATATGTAGCCTTTTACATTGGCTTCCTTCTAATGCCCATGCAAGTGTCCTTAGTTCATTTCTTGAGTGTTACGCCATTGTATGGAGTTACCACAGTTTGCTCATCCATTCACTGATTGAAAGTCATTTGGGTATTTTCTAGCTTTTGATAACTATGAATAAAGCCTCTGTAAACATGCATGTACAGCTTTTTGTGTGAATGTAAGTATTCACTTCATTTGGGTAAGTACTTAGGAGTGTCATTGCTGGGTCATATGGAAATGCTTGTTTAACTTTATAAGAAAGTGCCGTGGCTCCTATTGGGTAGCTTAAATTTAGTCACAAGTTTGTGGTAGATTCCAAATATAATTTCAGATTATCCACAGTGAACAATGAGAGTCAATGATACTTTATTTCTCACTTTACTTATCACTTCCTAGCTGCAAATCATATTTTGGTTTTCACTATATAGATTCAAATGTGGATTCCATTATATCTTAATATATTGTGCAAAAGAGAATTGAATTTCTTAAAGGTTATCATTTTACTTGTGTTACTGGCCAAGATTTTTAACATCTTAAACCTAGTTTTCTCTTGTACAAAATGGTAATTATTATTCCTTATCTTACCTGTATTATTTATTCCTTTTCTAGGAAAGTGTTCTCTTATGTAATATAGTGATAAATTATTACCTCACAGTGAGGATTTAAAGAAATGCTGCATGGAAAGTGCTTACCAGAGCACCTGGCACAAAGTAAATGTTAGATATAAAAAAAAAGAGGGTGGGGGGGGCGTCCCTTGGTGTGGGAGCTCTTCTTGCCCTGCCCTAGACGGTGCCCCTGGGGCATCCAGGTCATCCCTCAGGTGCCTGAGGCTGAGCAGTGGCGTCATTTCCTGTTCCCAGCGAGCCCCTCAGATCCCCACTGGGGTGGTACGTCCAGTGAGCAGCTTTCTTAGGGGTCAAGATGCCATGTGGCTGACAGGGTCTTGGTGCTCCAGCTGAGTGTCAGGCCTGAAGCTCAGGTGGGAGAGCCAAGTTCAGGACACTGGACCACCAGAGACCTCCTGGTCCCACGTAATATCAATTGGTGAGAGCTCTCCCAGAGATCTCCATCTCAACGCTAAGACCCAGCGCCACTCAATGACCAGCAAGCTCCAGTGCTGGACACCCCATGCCAAACAACTAGCAAGGCAGGAACACAGCCCCACCCATTAGCAGAGAGGCTGCCTAAAATCATACTAAGTTCCAGGTACCCCAAAACACACCACAGGACGCGATCCTGCCCACCAGAAAGACAAAATCTAGCCTTATCCACCAGAACACAGGTACCAGTCGCCTTCCCCAGGAAGCCTACACAACCCAGTGAACCAACCTTATCCACTGGGGGCAGACACCAAAAGCAACGGGAAATACGAACCTGCAGCCTGTGAAAAGAAGACCCCAAACACAGTAAGTTAAGCAAAATGAGAAGACAGAGAAATACGCAGCAGATGAACAAGGTAAAAACTCACCAGACCAAACAAATGAAGAGGAAATAGTCTGCCTGAAAAAGAATTCAGAATAATGACAGTAAAGATGATCCAAAATCTTGGAAATAGAATGGAGGAAATACAAGAAACGTTTAACAAGGACCTAGGAGAACTAAAGAGCAAACAAACAATGATGAATAACACAACAAATGAAATTAAAAACTCTCTAGAAAGAATCAATAGCAGAATAACTGAGGCAGAAGAACAGATAAGTGACCTGGAAGATAAAGTAGTGCAAATAACTACTGCAGAGCAGAATAAAGAAAAAAGAATAAAAAGAATTGAGGACAGTCTCAGAGACCTCTGGGACAACATTAAATGCACCAACGTTCGAATTATAGGGGTCCTAGAAGAAGAAGAGAAAAAGAAAGGGACTGAGAAAATATTTGAAGACATTATAGTTGAAAACTTCGGGAAAGGAAATAGTCAATCAAGTGCAGTAAGCACAGAGAGTCCCAACAGGATCAATCCAAGGAGAAACACGCAAAGACACATATTAATCAAACTATCAAAAATTAAAAACAAAACATATTAAAAGCAGGAAGGGAAAAGCAACGAATAACATACAAAGGAATCCCCATAAGGTTAACAGCTGATCTTTCAGCAGAAACTCTGCAAGCCACATGGGAGTGGCAGGACATATTTAAAGTAATGAAAGGGAAAAACCTACAACCAAGATTACTCTACCCAGCAGGGATCTCATTCAGATTCCATGGAGAAATTAAAACGTTTACAGACAAGCAAAAGCTAAAAGAATTCAGCACCACCAAACCAGCTTTACAACAAATGCTAAAGGAACTTCTCTAGGCAGGAAACACAAGAGAAGGAAAAGACCTACAATCACAAACCCAAAACAATTAAGAAAATGGTAATAGGAACATACATATCGATAATTACCTTAAATGTAAATGGATTAAATGCTCCAACTGAAAGACATAGACTGGCTAAATGGATACGAAAACAAGACCTATATATATGCTTTCTACTAGAGACCCACTTCAGACCTAGGGACACATATAGACTGAAAGTGAGGGGATGGAAAAACATATTCCATGCAAATAGAAATCAAAAGAAAGCTGGAGTAGCACTTCTCATATCAGACAAAATAGACTTTAAAATAAAGACTATTACAAGAGCCAAAGAAGGACACTACATAATGATCAAGGGATCAATCCAAGAAGAAGATATGACAATTGTAAATATTTATGCATCCAACATGGGAGCGCCTCAGTACATAAGGCAAAAGGCTAATAGCCATAAAAGAGGAAATCGACAGTAACACAATAATAGTAGGGGATTTAACACCCCAATTTCACCAATGCACAGATCATCCAAAATGAAAATAATTAAGGAAACACAAGCTTTAAATGATACATTAAACAAGATGAACTTAATTGATGTTTATAGGACATTCCATCCAAAAGCAACAAAATACACTTTCCTCTCAAATGCTCATGAAACATTCTCCAGGATAGATCATATCTTGGGTCATAAATGAAGCCTTGGTAAAGTTAAGAAAATTGAAAGTCGTATCAAGTATCTTTTCCGACCACAGTGCTATGAGACTAGATATCAATTACAGGAAGAAAACTGTAAAAAATTCAAACACATGGTGGCTAAATACTATGCTACTGAGTAACCAAGAGATCACTGAAGAAATAAAAGAGGAAATCAAAAAATACCTAGAGGGCTTCCCTGGTGGTGCTGTGGTTGAGAGTCCGCCTGCAGATGTAGGGGACACGGGTTCGTGCCCTGGTCCGGGAAGATCCCACATGCCACAGAGCGGCTGAGCCCATGAGCCGTGGCCGCTGAGCTTGTGCGTCCGGAGCCTGTGCTCCGCAACGGGAGAGGCCACAACAGTGAGAGGCCTGCATACTGCAAAAAAAAAAAAAAAAAACAACCTGGAAACAAATAACAATGAAAACACGATGGCCATAAACCTATGGAATGCAGCAAAAGCAGTTCTAAGACGGAAGTTTATAGCAATACAAGTCTACCTCAAGAAACAAGAAGAATCTCAGATAACGTTATCTAAGTTCACACTAAAGCAATCAGAGAAAGAAGAACGAAAAACTCCCAAAGTTAGCAGAAGGAATGAAATCATAAAGATCAGATCAGAAATAAATGAAGGAAATGATAGCAAAGATCAATAAAACTAAAAGCTGGTTCTTTGAGAAGATAAACAAAAATGATAAAACATTAGCCAGACTCATCAAAAAAAAAAAAAGGGAGAAGACTCAAATCAACAGAATTAGAAATGAAAAAGGAGAAGTAACAACTGACACTGCAGAAATACAAAGGATCATGAGAGATTACTAAAAGCAACTATGTGACAATAAAATGGACAACCTGGAAGAAATGGACGAATTCTTAGAAAAGCACAACCTTCCAAGACTGAACCAGGAAGAAATAGAAAATATAAACAGACCAATCACAAGCACTGAAATTGAAACTGTGATTAAAAATCTTCCAACAAACAAAAGCCCAGGACCAGATGGCTTCACAGGCTAATTCTATCAAACTTTTAGAGAAGAGCTAACACGTAGCCTTCTCAAACTCTTCCAAAATGTACCAGAGGGAGGAACACTCCCAAACTCATTCTACGAGGCCACCATCACCCTGATATCAAAATCAGACAAAGATGTTACAAAAAAAGAAAACTACAGGCCCATATCACTGATGAACATAGATGCAAAAATCCTCAACAAAATACTAGCAAACAGAATCCAACAGCACATTAAAAGGATCATGTGGGGTTTATCCCAGGAATGCAAGGATTCTTCAATATATACAGACCAATTGATGTGATACACTACATTAACAAATTGAAGGATCAAAATCATATAATCTCATAGATGCAGAAAAAGCTTTTTACACTCATTTATGATAAAAACCCTCTAGAAAGTAGGCATAGTGGGAACTTACCTCAACATAATAAAGGCCATGTATGACAAACCCACAGCCAACATCATTCTCAATGGTGAAAAAATGAAACCATTTCCACTAAGATCAGGAACAAGACAAAGTTGCCCACTGTCACCACTGTTATGTGACATAGTTTTGGAAGTTTTAGCCACAGCAGAGAAGAAAAAGAAATAAAAGGAATCCAAATCGGAAAAGAAGAAAAACTGTCACTGTTTGCAGATGACGTGATACACTATATAGAGAGAGAATCCTAAAGATGCTACCAGAAAACTACTGGAATTAATGAATTTGGTAAAGTAGCAGGATACAAAATTAATGCACAGAAATCTCTTGCATTCCTATACACTAATGATGAAAATCTGAAAGAGAAATTAAGGAAACACTCCCATTTACCAGTGCAAAAAAAAGAATAAAATGCCTAGGAATAAATCTACCTAAGGAGCCAAAAGACCTGTATGCAGAAAACTATAAGACATTGATGAAAGAAATTAAAGATGATACAAACAGATGGAGAGATATACCATGATCTTCGATTGGAATAATAAACATTGTGAAAATGACTCTACTACCCAAAGCAATCTACAGATTCAATGCAATCCCTGTCAAACTGCCAATGTCATTTTTCACAGAACCAGAACAAAAAATTTCACAATTTGTATGGAAACATAAAAGACCCCAAATAGCCAAAGCAAACTTGAGAAAGAAAAACAGAGCTGCAGGAATCAGGCTCCCTGACTTCAGACTATACTACAAAGCTACAGTAATCAAGACAGTTTGGTACTGGCATCAAAACAGAAATATGGATCAGTGGAACAGGGTAGAAACCCGAGAGATAAACCCACACTCATATGGTCACCTTATCTTTGATAAAGAAGGCAAGAATATACAGTGGAGAAGACACAGCCTCTTCAATAAGTGGTGCTGGGAAGACTGGACAGCTACATGTAAAAGCATGAAATTAGAACACTCCCTAACACTGTATACAAAAGTAAACTCAAAATGGATTAAAGACCTAAATGTAAGGCCAGACACTATAAAACTCTGAGAGGAAAACATAGGCAAAACACTCTATGACATGAATCACAGCAGGATCCTTTTTGACCCACCTCCTAGAGAAATGGAAATAAAAACAAAAATAAACGGCTCCTAATGAAACTTCAAAGCTTTTGCACAGCAAAGGCAACCATAAACAAGGTGAAAAGACAACCCTCAGAATGGCTGAAAATATTTGCAAATGAAGCAACTGACAAAGGATTAATCTCCAAAATATATAAGCAGCTCATGCAGCTCAATATCAAAAGAATGAAAAACCCAATCCAAAAATGGGCAGAAGACCTAAATAGACATTTCTCCAAAGAAGACCAAAGAAGATTGCCAACAAACACATGAAAGGATGTTCAACATCACTAATCCTTAGAGAAATGCAAATCAAAACTACAGTGAGGTATGACATCTCACCGGTCAGAATGGCTGTCATCAAAAAATCTACAAACAATAAATGCTGGAGAGGGTGTGGAGAAAAGGGAACCCTCTTGGACTGTTGGTGGGAATGTAAATTGATACAGTCACTATGGAGAACAGTATGAAGGTTCCTTAAAATACTAAAAATAGAACTACCATATGACACAGTAATCCCACTACTGGGCATATACCCTGAGAAAAGCATCATTCAAAAAGAGACATGTACCACAGTGTTTATTGCAGCACTATTTACAATAGCCAGGACATGGAAGCCACCTAAGTATCCATTGACAGATGAATGGATAAAGAAGATGTGGCACGTATATACAATGGAATATTACTCAGCCATAAAAAGAAACAAAATTGAGTTATTTGTATTGAGGTGGATGGACCTAGAGTCTGTCATACAGAGTAAAATAAGTCAGAAAGAGAGAAACAAATACTGTATGCTAATCCATATATGTGGAATCTTAAAAAAAAAAATGGTTCTGAAAAACCTAGGGGCAGGACAGGAATAAAGACGCAGATGTAGGGAATGGACTTGAGGACACGGGGAGGGGGAAGGGTAAGCTGGGATGAAGTGAGAGAGTGGCATGGACATATATACACTACCAAATGTAAAATAGGTAGCTAGTGGGAAGCATCCATATAGCACAGGGAGATCAGCTGAGTTCTTTGTGACTACCTAGAGGGGTGGGATAGGGAGGGTGGGAGGGAGATGCCAGAGAGGGGGGATATGGGGATATATGGTTTCGTATAGCTGATTCACTTTGTTATACAGCAGCAAGTAAGACAACAGTATTAAGCAATTATACTCTAATAAAGATGTTAAAAAAAAAAAAAGAAAAGGTATTTCTTTGGAAACCTAACTTGAGATTATAATTTAAACATTGCTATCAAAATTCAGGAAGCAGAGAATTGGTGCATTTTTATGACAGGGAAACATTCTACTTTTTATGGTACTGAAACTTGCCCAGGCTAAGTGGTCTTTGGAATCAAATTTTAATAGTTTTCCTGTCACAGTGAATTTTAAACACTGGTGGAGTTCCTGACAGACATAAAGGACAATTCAGGTTTCTTCTCTTTCTTTGACTCCTTTTCTACATTTTCTAATTGTCTATACTTTTTAGATTAAAACCTATTCATGCCTAGTATGCAAATTTATTTTATTAATAATTAAGTTGATAAGTCCATTTCCTGATATGCAGTTGGATGTTACTGTGTCTTATCTGAATATATAATACATAGTCCCCAATACTGTATCTTGAGTGTTGCCCCCCTGCCCTGACATTAAGCAGTTCCTAAGCAGGTGCAATTGAGCCAGAGCTTTAGGCCACCAGTGAGTGTGAAGTCTCTGCCCCAGTGGTTCTCCTTGTCTGGTCCCTGAAGTGCAGTCCCAGACCAGCAGTGTCAGTGTCACCTGGGAGCTTGTTAGAAGTGCAGATTCTGGGGTTGTACCACAGATTGGTTGAATTCAACTCCTGGGATGGGACCAGGCAGTGTGTTTTAAAATGCCATCCTGATGATCTGGTATATGAGAACCACTGCATCTGGACACACTAAGGAGGGGTTTGGAGAGGCTACTTTCAACTGTGAGCGTGATGTCTATAGCCCATTACTTCATTGTGATTGTAAACAATGCTCTGAAATAACATAAGATTTGACTTCCTTAGGAAATTTATGAGTAGTAGTTATTCACTCTGCACTAAGATCAATGAACTATGGTAAAATGGAAAGTATTAAGTGGCACAAAAAGCATTTGAAATAATTTAAAGTGACGTTTTAACATCTTAAGCCTGTGAATCCTGAATCTGTAACCTCTTTGGTCTAGAGCATGGACCCAGTTCAAGTGGAAACAAACTGTTTTCATGTTGGCTTTTTTAGAGCATTACTAATCGTTAAGGAATTATTCAGTTTATAAACTGTCCTATTCCCAAATGTATTTCTAGTGCATTTGTTGCTTCCATGGGCCTCCGTTGTTGTTTATTTTCTCTCCATCCTCATAAAGTTGGTCTCATGAAAAGCCCTGCAGCAGCCCTCCTCTGGGGAGGTGTGGCATATTATGCATGAGGTTTTCTTTGAGCAGTGAAGGTCTAAGAAGGTCCTGAAGTAAGCAGTGCACCATCAGAGCTCCTGGCTAACCTGTGGGTCTGCAAGCTGTGAGAGGCTTTAGAGCCAGGAGTGAGATTTTATCACATGAACTAAAGAGTAAAGCCAAATATTTTCTTATCAAACCAAAGTAAACTAATTATCAGTATGTGTGAAATCATGTCCACTGATCAAGGTAAGTAGTTTCATTTTCTGGTGTATCTTTCTCGTTTTTGTTTTGTTTTTTTCACCCGGTTCCTGTGGGTCAATTTATAACAGCATGCTGAGGGACATGAAAGTTGCAGAGTTTGGTTTTAAGTTAAGAATAAGGTTCACATTATTTTTCAACTTTAATGTTAAAATATGTACTGTATTCATAGTTTCTGCTTCTTCCAGGAGGCTGTTTCTGGGTTTAGCGAAATACAAATTTAATAGTTCTGTTTCTCTGACTCATTCTTACTAACATTAGAAGTTTGAAAAGTTAGTCACTGACGGGAGAATACAGACAAAGAAAGCAAAAGTTTTTTCTTCCATTTCTGGTGTGAACAAAGCTAAGAAATGTTTACCACTAATCCTTTTCTAGTACTACTGCATGGAATACTGTTCTGTTCAAGCAAACACACACACACATCCCCACCATCCCAGTCTTCTCGTTTCAGCAAAGTTCAGAACAGTGAATATTACTTATTTTTCAATATAAGATAACACCGTAGAGACAGGCATGGATTTTTTGTTGTTGTTGTTAGTGGTATTAAGACACTGTTTTTTTCCTACAATATTCTAGAGAGTATATTAATGAGAAGTTGATTCTTTCAAAGAGGCATGAAATACTGTGTGGTAGAAATTAATCATGTGACAGGAAATTTCTGCTAAAAATATTTTTTAAAACTGAAATGGGTTCATTTTGTGATGCTATTTTCCCATTGTTTGTGCATGGATATTAACCTTCTTGAGGAATGTCTACCCTGCTGTCTACACTGTTAATTAAATAAAATGAACTGAAACTTAGAACAGGCAAGTCTTCATAGTTACCAAGATTCTCTTCCTTGTGGTGTCACTGTTTCCTTCTTTTTGCCTGGGGGGCAGCGGACGGTGGGGGGGGGGGGGGGAGGGACGGCAGTTGCACTGAGCTTGGAAGCCCAGGGGTGGGGCCAGTCACAGTACTGCAGCTGGGAAGCTGAGGCTCCCTCCCCCAGCTAGAAGGCCTTGACTGGCTCTGTTCCCAGGTTCCAGTAGTTGCTAGAGGTTGAGTAGCCCAGCCCATATCTGCCTTGACTCCCTCCATTATCCAGGAAGAAGCCTCAGTTCCTTCGCAGGGATTCTAAGTTCAAGGTTTGTGTGATCTCCCCAAGGTTTGTGTGTTGTGTGGTTTACCATCACACTCCAAATATGAAACTTTTTTTTTTTTTCCGGTACGCGGGCCTCTCACTGCTGTGGCCTCTCCGGTTGCGGAGCACAGGCTCCGGGTGCGCAGGCCCAGCAGCCATGGCCCACGGGCCCAGCTGCCCTGCGGCACGCGGGATCCTCCCGGACCGGGGCACGAACCCGTGTCCCCTGCATCGGCAGGCGGACCCCCAACCACCGCGCCACCAGGGAAGCCCCTAAATATGAAACTTTTTTAAAAAGCTGCAAAAGGGATGAATTCACTCTCCTTTAGTGAGTTCTCTCTTTCCCTAGAACAATTCTGTCCCTTCTCATTCCACCTTTAAATAGTTAGGGATGATTGGAGAGAAGTAGTATTCCTTCCTGAAAGGCAGCCTCAATTGGAGAGAGAAGTGCTACTCGAATTTTCTGCTCTAATGGACAACTCCCTACAGTGAGTGGCCACTACAATAATGTAGGCTTTAGAAGTTCCTTTTACGGTTTTTAAACTGAAAAGACAATAATGTAGCACTTCCTGCACACACTACTGGGTTATTTTATTGCTATTAAGTTGTCCAAGAAAATTTGTAAATATGTGCATTTAGTGTACATGTTATTTGTAAACATTTTATCTTTTTTTATGACTTGAAGAAACTTTCCTTTTTAAAACTTATGCTTGTAGACAAACTCACATAAAAATTGAAGAGAAAAATGGAATGTGAGGAATGACTCAGTGGGAAGTATTCTTAAGTCTTTGCAGGGATGATAACATGGTCTTCATTTGATATTCATCCAAAGTATAGGTAAATTAAATTTTAATTCAAGATTAAGATTTAAACTTGAACAGTTTTCCTTAGACACTGGAATATACCATTCATTCAAAAAATAAAAAGGCCTTTTCCTAGGTGGTTATAGGCTTATCCATCGCTACCACCTTTCTGATCTACCCTCTGGTAGTCATCTTTACTCTCTGTGCTATTTCTTATATATAAAATAGGAAGCTAATTTTTATTGGTCTGAAATATATTTGTAAGGTCTTCACCCTCATTTAAATATGTTCTCAAACTTATTTCCTCCCACAATCCCTGTTAAGCCTTGTTTAGATCAGATCCTTCTAAGGGTTTTTCCTCTGCTAATTGACCCAGGGTCTGTAGTTGGTCAGTTATATATTGAAGCAGACCAAAGGAAAGCGCCTCTGAGAAGAAAAATAATGTTAGTCATGGAAGCTGGTCATTCTACATGATGGTTATATTAAAACTTGGCCTGGAGAAAACCTCTCTTTCTCCTCTTAAAAAAACCACTAAACCATTGTAGCCTGGTCGTCTCCATGTCATAATATAGCAACAGTTATTTCTTATGCTCCGACCAAAAACCTTAGTTTTCCTGAATCTTTTTTCTCTTACCAGTCTGCCAATCCAATCTGTCAATCAGTCCTGCTTTGAAAGATATCAAACTAAGCATGTCTTAATGCCTCCATTGCTACTACCCTGGTTCAGTTCACACTGAACTTTTCCTTGGATTATTCCAGTACCTTCCTATCCACCTTTGGCCTCTTGAAGTCTGTTCTCCACCCAGCAGCCTGAGTGCTCCTTTAAAAATGGAAAACAGAGGGCTTCCCTGGTGGCGCAGTGGTTGGGAGTCCACCTGCTGATGCGGGGGATGCGGGTTTGTGTCCCGGTCCGGGAGGATCCCATGTGCCGCGGAGCGGCTGGGCCCATGAGCCGTGGCCGCTGAGCCTGCGCGTCTGGAGCCTGTGCTCCACGGCGGGAGAGGCCGCAACGGTGGGAGGCCCGTGTACCGCAAAAAAAAAAGGAAAACAGAAATTGTCTCTCCTCTGTTCGGAACCTTTCAGTGGATTCCCATCTCTCTCAGAGGAAAAGCCTGTGTCCTCTCAGTGACTTGCAAGGCCCTGCCTGTCCTGATGCCAGCGTCTACCCTGTTAATTCTCTGACCTCAATGTGTTCCCTGCTCATTCTGATCTGTCCATGAAGTCTGAGAGGCCAAGTTGATCCCAATTATAAAGAACTGAGACAAAGTTTTGGGGGTGGGCTGGGCATGGGTAATGAAGAGCCTGTGGAGGGCTCCATAATTGGTTTTGTATTACGGGGTTGTGTTGAGAGAGGAAGTAGATGGGAGACGTTTCTGAGTGGGAGACCAAGAAATTTGGGGAATAGTTTGCATGGAGAAAATTGTGGCAAGATGAAGAGAAAATATTTAAGATATTTTGTTCTGGTCTAAGGGTATACTCCCTCCCTTTTTTGTTTTTCTTTTTTTTCCCCTCCTGTGTTTAAGACATTTAATTCTTTGGAACTCTCCTGTTATGAGGATGATAGGAAAAGAAAGGAAACAGAATAAAATGTAACAATCTAGAAATGTTTCCTCTTTAACAGTTCTTGTAAAACTTGATTTGAAAGGGTAGGAAACCAGTAAAAGCAGTGACTGCACGACAAATGTCATAGTATAGGTACAAAATGCGTGTTTGGAGAACAGAAAAAGAGGAGCAACTGACTGTTTATTTGACTCAAGGAAACTTCCTCAAAAAGGTGACATTGGAACTAGGTTAATGTGTTTAAAGATACCTTACTGAGCTAAGGGAACCAACATATGCAAAACCATACAGGCATGAAAAGAGTATAATGTGTTACAGGAACCGCAAAGGTCAGAATGTGGCTAGAGCGTTAGGGGTGCATGGCTGTGAGAAGATGGATACGAAGCATTTACAGGCTTATGTCTGATGGTAAAGGGTCCTGTATGGTAGAGTTTTTCCTATGGATCTTGCAGTCCCGTTAAAGGATTTTAAGCAAGGGAGTAATAAGATTTGTTTCATCATTCAGTGAATAAAACAAACTTTTTCTTTGTAGGATCAGTCATGTTAGACATAACTAAACATGAGTTATGTAATGCAGTTTTAAAACTCAGAATTAAAAAAATGGTTATATTTGATAAATTGGATTATTTTTCTTCCTAATTTCCTTCCTCTGTCAGCCAAAAAATATATATAGGAAATAAACGATAAGCTAGATCAGTATTTGCTTTTTAAGTTTTGCATGACTTGAAACAATCCCCTACACTGTTAGAAGCTAAACACAAATGCTATTGTGCTCCTGGTCTAGAAATGTAGCCAGGGGAAAAATATGAGGCCTGCTGGTCTGATTACACAGCAACGAGTAAGGAAAGCAAATATCCATGTAAGCTGTTAAATATTAAATTTTAGTAAAATGAGATTTATATTAATGTTTGTCTTAAAAGAATATCAAAATAAAAAGGAGAGTTGGGATAGATTAGAGATTGTCACCAAGCCCTTTTTCTAAAACCACCTACCTTGTCAGATTTTTTTAAAACTACCAATAATCAAGGTCTGCATCTACCTGTGAACTGTGCCTAAGCAATGATACTAGAGCAGTAAAAATTTCTCTAATTTATGAGGAACTTAAGTAACTTTCTCATGGTCACAAAGTAAATAAATAATCATGTCAAAATTTTGACCTTTCAACCTCTAGTTTTCCTAATCCACCCTGTTTCCTCCTGGTGGGGGTGGGGAGGGGGGGCATGCACTTCCCAGATAAACATAGCCTTCCTTCCCAGGCCTGGCTGATCTGGGCCTTGGACTACAGTGATAGGATTGGTGCATTTGAAATAGCAGTTCAGGTTGAAGGACTGGCTGGCCCTAAAGAGATTTTCCTACTCGGTAGAGTTCATTTTATCCATTACTACCATGAAGCCAAATTAGGTTTGAAAAATGAATGAACTGTGTCAATAACTGCAAAACAAAGTGGGCTGAGAAGCAGAACTCAGCCAGTAATTTTAAACAGGCAACGTGAAGTAGGCAGAAGCTCATAGAACTTAAGTTTATAGAGAGCGTTAAGCTAGAATGTTTTGGCCATTGGGAACCAGGTTTAGAGAAATCAAGTTCAGAAAAATAAACCAGAAAAGCAGATACAAAATTAATGAAAATCGAGCTAGGTCAGGAAGGATTTGCTTATGAAAAGGGTGTATTTTTCCCTTTGTGAAGAGAAATAGTAGTCCATTCTTGGTTGCTGTGATTGACATTATGAAAAACAATTCTATGTGGTTTTAACAACATCCTTGTCAAACCTTATGAAACATTTTGGCCAGTTTGATTTTCTTCTTCTCTCTGGACCTGCAGATAAATTTACTGTGAATAAATGGAAAATAGTTTGGCAGTGGGTAAAAGGAAGAGCAAAAGCCAAGATTCTGGTTAATTTATAAACCAGACATCTTGAATAAATGAGTTGGCTATAGCTGTTAGGAGAAAAACTAACTTTTGCCCTTCAAGTTCATTTCTTACATCTGTTTTTATTTCTTTCAGAGTTTATAAAGGCAATAAAATTTTTAATTTTATTGTTTTCAGAAGTCTCTTCTTTCAAAGCAAAGCTTGCCATACTCTCCATCGGCCAGAAATAATCTCTCTTTTGAATTCTCAAGGTTCCTAATTAGTAGCTTTTCATATGAACCAGGGGATGTCTATTTTTTTTTCAGTAGTAGATTCTAAAATCAGATAACTTTATCAACCAGATGTTGAAGAGAGCCTCACGCTCAGCATATAATTATTAGCTGTGACTTAAACAGGAGTCAGTTGATGCTGCAACCCTAAATCATTTCTATTAAAATTTCAGAGTCTTCATGGAATCCCCATTTTATGATATAAATTCGGTGGAACTTTAGTTTAACAGCTTAAAATTATGAAATCTATTTTATATGGCTTCTACTGAAAATACTAATTTGATCCAAGCCTGTTACCAGGATACCAGGAATGGTAGTTCTCAATCTCAACTGCACATTGGAATCCCCTGGGAAGCTTTAAAACACACTGCTACCTGGGTCCCACTCCCTAGAGATAGTGATTTCATTGGCTTGGGTTTCAGCCCAGGTATTTATAGTTTTCTTTTTTAAAGCTCCACAGGTGATTCATGGTTGAGCAGCACTGACCAAGAAGCATGACCTGTTGGCTTATTTGTTCACACGCAATAGGTAGCTGGGGAAGATAGTTCTTGTGAAAAATATTTGGAAGACAAAAGAATCACTAGCATGCTAGGCATGTGGGATTTAGACCAATAACAAACTAAAGGTTATACCCTATAACATTGTTAATTTACCAAATACATCCCAGAGTCATCTGTAACCCCAGCTGTGCTAGATCAATTGTGCTATGATGCTGCCAGTGAGTTCCCTGAAACCTAGAGGGTTTTCCTTGCCCAAGGTCACATTGCTAGCTGGGGACAGAACCAAGATTGATTCTGGAAAATTAAAGTACAAATGTATTATAACATAGTGCTATAATAATAGTGTGATAACATTGTATCATTTATAGTACTAATCCATGGTTTGTTGCCTTGATTATTTAGGTCAGGGTCTGCAAACCTTTTCTGTAAAGGGCCAGATGATAAATATTTTAGGCTTTGTGGGCCATATGATTTCTGTTGTAACTACTTAACTGCCAACCTAGCGAAAAACATCATATGCAGTATGTACGAGAACGAATGTGGCTGTATTCCAATAAAACTTCATTAACAAAAATAAGTGGTGGACCAGATTTGGCCTGTGAACTGTGGATTGTAGATCTCTGAGGGACTCACAGGCTGTAGTTTGCAGTTCCCTGATTGAAGGGCATTCTAATCTTCCTACTTGAAAGCAGTTTGAAGATCTTACTGATCCTATACAGTGCCTGGCACTGATTCTGTTAACTGATTCTTGCAAGGTGCTAAATATTTTTCTTCATTTCCTTCATTTTAATTGAAGTATAGTTGAAGTACAATATTATATAAGTTATAGGTGTACAATATAGTGACTTGCAGTTTTTAAAGATCATACTCCATTTATAGTTATAAGATATTGGCTATATTCCCCATATTGCACAGTTTAGCAAGGTGCTAAATAAATGCTTACTGAATTAAGCATTTATTAAGCATTATTAAGTAAATGCTTACTGAATACATGCAATTCTTAACTTTTATTACTTTTATCTCCAGCCTACTCTTATAACCAGTCTTCGGGTAGGAGAAAAGTTGGCACATATTCCGGCTATGAAGAAGAAACGCACTTTAGTTCTTTGAGGTCTGTGGCAGGTTGTAATTGCTGGGTTTAGTAGAATTTTTGAAAGGAATAGAGACCTGATTCCCTGAGGACATTTATTATTATCTTAATTTCTTAGAGTAGATTCTAAGACTTTATTTAAAAACTCAAAATATTTCTTAAACTTGGTTTTGTGACAACTAGCGGGTCATTAACAACTTAAAGAGTATGTTTAGTTTCTCAAAACAATTCAATTCATTTGGATTTAAGATCACTATAGTGTATCTGGTGAGTGGAGTCTTTGGCCAAGCAGAGCAAATACTGATGAGCCCTCACAGCCCCAGAAATACTGGAAATACAGCCCCAGATCATGAGCTCATTTCCAGTGCAAAATACAAACAAGCCTGACAACAGGGCCATCAGTTGTAGTGGAAAGAGCACTGACCTTGGAATCAAAAACCTGGTGTGACTCTTAGATTTACCACTATTTACCAACCTTACTTTCTTCAACTATAATATGCAGATATCTGTCCTACATACCTTTTATGGATGCTGAAGGTGAAATATGGTATGACATGTGAAAGTGCCTCATGGGGTCTTTCTGACCTCTCCTTGAAGAGGTCCGGGTCAGGTCTAGCAGAAGCGACAGCCGTGTAGCCAAGAGCTAAGTAGGACTAGACTAGCATGGAGTGAACCTAAGGGACTATGCCCCTTGGTTTCCAGAGGGAATGTCTAAGAGTCTGTAATGGAGAGACTCATCCTAGAGCAAAGAGATCAGAAATTGGAAGAACTGAAGAGCAAGTGAGGAGGAGGTTCAAAGCTGGGAGGAGGCAAGGAAGTCTGGGACGCTGTTTAGTGACTCCAGATAAGATTCCCCCATTCTTATCTCATACTTCTTTTTTAATCTCGTATGATATTTTTTTTAATGTCTTGGATATTTGGAAGCTCCTGGCTGCATAGTGTTTGCTGAAATAGAGGCACAGAGTCATGGCAGATAGCTATACTATAACAGATGTAATCACTTTGTTACCCACTGAGTGAAAGCCAAAGGATTATGAGCTAGGGTCCCAGCCCCGAAGGTACTTACAAACTATATGTAGATATGACATCTAACACCAGCCTAGTCACTTAACACCACCTCAGTTGACTCATCTTTATAATGGACATTAAAATGCCTACCTTACTTTATCCTATCATAGGATTCTTAAAAGGAACAAATGAAATAATGCATATAAAGTACTTCACATACCTCATACTTGGCTCAGAATAAACAATATTGTTCGATTTTATTACTACCATTATTACTACTAGTAGTAAGAACAGTACTAGCATTTGCAAGCATACTGGTTGTATATTGTGTATGTTTTAAAGCACTATGAAATCCCAAGTTATGATGGTTAATTTCTTTGTGACATTCAGGATAGATATTTGTGTGTGTGTGTTACTGAAGGACATCTTAGCATCAGTGCATCCCTGTCTGAAGCTATGCATTGCACTGCATTTATACAAACTCCTCTTGATGTCTAGAAAACAAATCAGTTAAGAAAAGCCTATTTTGAAAAATTGTTTTTTTCAGGGAGCACAGTCTGTCCTAATACCCTGTTGTATGTGGGTTATAAGTCTTTAGGAAAAAGTCAAGCTTCTTATAAAATGTTTTGCCTGATCTTGGGGTTTAAACACACAGGGAAGTCACAGAACAAAGGAACAGTTGTATCTGCTTGCCACTCTCCAAATTAAAGGCCAGTGATGTCCTTTTGGTTTTTTTTTAAATTTATTTATTTATTTTTTACTGAGTTGGGTCTTTGTTGCTGCCCGTGGGCTTTCTCTAGTTGCGGCGAGTGGGGGCTACTCTTTGTTGCAGTGCACGGACCTTTCATTGCGGTGGCCTCTCCTGTTGCGGAGCACAGGCTCCAGGCACGCAGGCTTCAGTATTGCAGTATGCGGGCTCAGTAGTTGTGGAGCGCGGGCTCCAGAGCGTAGGCTCAATAGTTGTGGCACACAGGCCTAGCTGCTCCGCAGCATGTGTGATCCTCCTGGACCAGGGCTTGAACCCGTGTCCCCTGCACTGGTAGGCGGACTCCCAACCCCTGAGCCACCAGGGAAGCCCCAGTGATGTAATTTTATATTCAGAGGTCTTATGATACTTGTCTCAATGAAATGAAACTGCCTGCATTATTCTACATATTACTGTTCTCTGCATTGTTAATTATTATAATACTTTACATCCTGTTTTATAACCACTTTAAGAAAAGAAAAAGTCCCTTTGGAGATTTTTTTGTGTTTACTAAATTACATGCGTTTGTCTGCTAGGCTGTGGGATTATGCATGTGAGAGGAAGAGGGAGGTGGAGAGAATGGAGAGGAAGTATAGACTGGCAGGATTACAGAACGTAATTTCATCTGATTTTTTAAGCTGAGCGCTGCTCCAGTTTTAGACTCCACGTGCAGGACTCAAGCATCCTGGGTCTGCCCCTAATGCTGCTTTTGTGGTCAGCACATTATGGGATTGGGCAGCATTGAAGCTGGGGACAGCAGGGTCATGTCTAAAAAGCCAAGGCCGGGTTGGAGTTTCAGTTCATAATTTGAGAGTCACAGTCATGAGGGCAGCCAAGATGATTATGGGGAAGTCAGGAGCAGTAGAGATGGGAAAGTATGGGAAGTAGCCCAAGCAACTTGTTAGAATGGGAGGAGTCCCTGGGGCAACTTGTCCCAAAATGTGTTCCATGCTCCATGGGATGTTAATTTGTAATAAATGATGGAAAGCTTTCATGGATGTATACTGGGTTCAAAGTTAAATAGGTTTTTGTTTTTGTTTTTTACTGTAGTGCTCTGCATTGGCCTCTAGTATGCCCACTGGCATCATGAGTCTGCAAGATAAAACTGTCAAATTTGGCAGGTCACAAATACTTCATATAGAATCATGGTTGGTTGGTTGGTTGTGGTGGGGTGGTGGAGGGGGGCATTGAGAAATCCTGTTCACAGAACACACTTTGGGGAAAGTTGTCCTAGCACATGTGACACCTGCTGTGAAGACTCCTGTGACTTTTCACCTGGGCTCTTTTTTTTTTTACATCTTTATTGGAGTATAATTGCTTTACAATGGTGTGTTAGTTTATGCTTTATAACAAAGTGAATCAGTTATACATATACATATGTTCCCATATCTCTTCCCTCTTGCGTCTCCCACCCTCCCTATCTCACCCCTCTAGGTGGTCACCAAGCACCGAGCTGATCTCCCTGTGCTATGCAGCTGCTTCCCACTAGCTATCTATTTTACGTTTTCACCTGGGCTCTTTAATGGACTGCTGAGCCCTATGGAGTCCTGAAGGAACCCACAAACACCCAGAAACCTGTCCGTTCTCTCAATAAGTGCCTTTTCCCTCCCTCCAGGGAAACTGATATTTGTTACTGTTATTAATAAAATTAAGGAAATCAGTTCTTCTTATAGAAGGAAAGACAGGTGATTTAACCCATAATTACTGAGACCAAAAACAACAACAAAATGGGTCAGAGTCTCTTATAGCTGGCCCTGCGTGGGGCAAATAGGCTTTCCCCCCCTCCCTTAATAGTCAATAAAACGATATTTTAAAGAAAATATCAAAGGGAATATGTCCGAAAACTTTAACAAGGAGATTGGAAAATGAGGCAAGTGGAGCGTTAAGATTGGCCAAACCTAATGAACATCAGGGCAGACTGTTCATCCTGAACAGTCTCACAGGCTCCTAAAATATCTCACACAAAACTCAAAACTCTATTCTTCTTGCATTCTTTTTTTTTTTGGCTGCGTTGGGTTTTCGTTGCTGTGCGTGGGCTTTCTCTACTTGTGGTGAGCAGGGGCCACTCCGTTGCGGTGCACGGGCTTCTCTTGTTGCAGAGCATGGGCTCTAAGCTCCTGGGCTTCAGTAGTTGTGGCACGTGGGTTCTAGAGTGCAGGCTCAGTAGTTGTGGCGCATGGGCTTAGTTGCTCCGCGGCATGTGGGATCTTCCCAGACCAGGGCTTGAACCCGTGTCTCCTGCATTGGCAGGTGGATTCTTAACCACTGTGCCATCAGGGAAGCCCCATCTTCTTGCATTCTTAAAGTGAAAGGCACTGTTTCCCTGTCATGTTAGTCAGAAGCTTAAGTAAGTGTTATCCTTTCCTCCTCTTTGTCCCTTCCTTCTTAAGCCAGTCCCTTACTGATTCTTTCCTCAGTAAGCCTCAGATCCATTCCTCTCCTCTTCACCCTCTGCCATTGCTGATAGGGTGAATAGTGCAGTTGCTTCCTAGTTGCAGTTAGCAAGGGGTTGGGGGCAGGGGGACTGACACCTATGGAATTGTGCATATCTCTAGGAATTACCTGAGAGTAAGGATTATGTTTTATTTGTCCTCCTGTCCCCAGTAATTAGCAGAGTACCTGGCACTTTTAATTAGGGAGTTATCACTCAGTACATGTAAGGAGGAACAAAAAGAAAAAAAGAAAGAATAGAATAAAGTAGAAGCTTGATAAGTTTTCTTACTCATTTTGCAGTTGATCATTGGATATTCTCAGAGCTTACAAAAACAGTTTGTACTTTGGAAGCATAAAGATGAGAGCTATTAAATACTGAGTTTAAGTGGTCATAAGCACTTAAATGTGCTTTTCAGGAAATGATTAATTGTTTAAAAACCAGCAATTGTGCCTCATATTAAATGAAGAAATGTCAAATAGAGGAAAAATGAAAAAAGTTATGGAATCCAGGACACATATTTACAATCATGGTAAAGGGTGAAGAATAATTATTAAATTGTTTGTGATTAAAATGGTCTGTAGTAAATTCTACTCCACGTCAAATGTCAGGCATTAGGGAATTCCCTGGCGGTCCAGTGGTTAGGACCCTGCGCTTTCACTGCTGAGGACTCGGGTTCAGTCCCTGGTCAGGAAACTAAGATCCCACAAGCCGCGCAGTGCGGCCAAAAAAAAAAAAGTCAGACATCACATTGTCATTACTAATACTGTTACCATGTTTAATGCACCAGGCCACATATTTGTAAATAATTCATTATTGTATTAACTTGCAAAAGAGTCATTAATTGGCCGGAATTTATCCAAAATGACCTATTGGGAATCCCTGAACGTAGCAGAGGCACTGAAGCAAATGGCAGCTGCTAAGACAGTAAACCAGTGTGAGCAAGTGCTGGGTGGTAGTAAATCATAATTTAGGCAATGGTAAGGGCAAATATAAGCAGATAGGGCGGGCATAGAAGGAGGCAAAAGGTAGGGTTCTTAAGAGGCTGGAGGGAGGAGAGAGTAAAGATCTGGTCCCCTGATCCACTACCCTGGCATTATACAGCATTGGGCATTATACAGCATTGCGTATTATACAAGTTGTAACAGTAATAGCAAGTAGTTATATAGCAATTACCGTGTGCCAGCTACTGCTCTAGTACTTTCACTAGAATTAATTAAATCATAATCCTCACAACAGCCTTATGAGAGGGGTACTGTTATGAATCCTATGAATTCTCATTTACAGATCAGGAAATTGAAGTAAGTCAATCAGCTATTAAACGGTGAAGGCAGGATTTGAATTTAGGCAAATTAGAGTTATATGACTGACATGCCCTGAAGAATGTTTATATTGCCCTAAGGATATATTTAGTGTATATAATTACTAGTACAACTGACCTGGAAACAGCCAAGTGTTGTGCTTCTGGGGATCAAGGAAAGCTGCCTAGGTGTGCATATGTGCAGCATCTGAACTGACTCCCCTCCCCCCGACATTTATTTATTTATTTATTTATTTATTTAGCTGTGTTGGGTCTTCGTTGTTGTGTGTGGGCTTTCTCTAGTTGTGGCGAACGGGGGCTACTCTTCATCACGGTGCATGGGCTTCTCACTGCAGTGGCTCCTCTTGTTGCAGAGCACAGGCTCTAGGCACTCAGGCTTTCAGTAGTTGTGGCTCACGGGCTCTAGAGTGCAGGTTCAGTAGTTGTGGCACGTGGGCTTAGTTGCTCCATGGCATGTGGGATCCTCCTGGACCAGGGATTGAACCTGTGTCCCCTGCATTGGCAGGTGGATTCTTAACCACTGCACCACCAGGGAAGTCCCTGAGCTGACTTTTTGATACAGATGATCATATTGGGGAAATCTAACACCAGTTAGCAGGCCCATATGCACATTAATATACTTAGAGATCTTTTATAGTATGTATGTTCATAGATTTCAAAACTTAAAACTGTTACGAACCTTAGGCTCTGGCAAAAAGTTTGATGACTTCAAAACAGCACTTACTTGATTACATGGATGGGCAGCTTCTCAGGGATATTTCTCATTGTCAGTACAGCAGTAATGCAGGTTCTTTTGATAAATCTAGGCCCCAGTTTCTTCCACTTGGTTATAAAAAAGAAGGAACCAAGAAATGGGTGTTACTATAAATTGGCATCAGTTTATCGGGTAAAGCACAGCAGGCTATGAACCTCTCCAACTCAGATGGTGTCAACTAGAACCGCCCTTTGCAAGCAGGCAGAAGGAGCAGCATGTAATTGATTGTGGTTTCTCTTTACTCCCACCTTCCCCTCTGGTCATGGCTGCAGGCATAGAGTAATATTTTGTGCTTTAAATGGCAAGAACTTTTCTGTAATCTTGACCAACATTCTTAGTTAACTATAGCCGAAAGGGGAATCTCCATCGGTGTATGGTTGGGGGTGGAAGAGCTGCCACCAGCTCCCTTCCCTGTGCAGGGGTATGCAGAGGAAGTTTGGTCTCTACCTAAAAATAACACCATGCCAAGGCACAGCAAAACACACTGACCAACCAGGCCCAACACCAACCCAGAAGGCATCGTGGAATGTGCACTTTCAACACTTTCTATGCGGGGACTCATGGCACCTAATGAATGGTCACTCTGAAAGTGGGGAGCAGGGATTCAGACCCCTAGAACCCATGGTTGAATTGTAGTGATATACATAGTCTGCTGTACATACATATATTAATACATAACAGGTACTATGGCTGTGGGCCTCATCTGTGAGCTCCTACTCAAAACTGGAATTTTGACAATCTTAGTGAGATGTGTTTCAGTTCATCTAATAGATTTTACCTTTGAAAGGATCAGTCGCAATAGCATTCTTCAGTCACAGTAGCATTCTTTAGAAATTTTACTATCCTTTTCACTACTTTTGAGTAGCAAAAATTTCAATAAAGTTATGGAGCATGTTTCAGGAAAATAAAATATTTCTAGTTTAAAAACAAATGACTTTTGTGTTTTTAGAGGCTGCATTTATCTTATCTCATTACATATGTTGTTGCATATACCTTAGATACAATAGTAACAGTTGCCTTTTTACATATTTTATTTTATCATACAGCAATGGGACCTTTAAAAATAATGAATATCTACAGTCACCTACCTTCAAGGCTTATTTTGAGTTCATATTACTTTTGAACTTCAAAGACCTAAAGCAATCTGCTTTTCCTGACAGTATAACTCTGTACTATACTATAATTTTAGGTAGCATCAGATGCTGAGTCTGAAACATTGGCAGCCATAGTGCATTTGAGTTAGTGACTCTAATAAATGTAAATAAAATTACAGATTATAATAAATAAAAGTATTTCAGTCAGTTGCTGGGATTTTTGGCTGCTAATTTTTTTTATCAAGACAAACATCTGGATAGTTCTACAATTCCAGATGTTTAGAAATCTGCTGGGTTGTGAGGAAGTTTACTTGGGTAAAGTTTTTTGTTGGTTTTTTTTTCCCCCACGATATTTAGAATTTGTGTATAAATAACCTAGAATGTTTAAAAATTTACCTAAGAATGGAAATGTTTGAAATTTTGTATAGATTAAGCTCTCAAACAGCTACATGTCTCCTTTATTGTTGGAATTTAGAAAGCACCTCTCATGAAATAGAAAATGAGAATGTAAGCAAATGAAGAGAAACTTTCCTGAGGTATCTAGAATTCATTTCTTCAACAATTATTTACTGAGCCTCTACTTATGTGGCAGGTGGTATTCCTGAGATGTTCCCAGGGCTTACATTCTAACCAGGGGAGACAGACAATTAAGAAAATAAATAATGTAGTCTTTTAGAAGGTGATAAAGGCTATGGGGTGGGGGGCGGGAAACCCTGTGAGTAACAGTAATACTAGATGGAGTGGTCAGGGTAGCCCATGTTGACAAGATGCAATTTGAGCCAAGATGTGAGGAGAAAGCAGTTATCTGGGGGAAGAGCATTCCAGCAGAAAACAGCTAGACCAAAGGCTGTAAAGCATGCTTGGCCTGTTGGAGGAATAGCAGGGAACCAGTATGACTAGCACGGAGTGAGCAAGGCGGCAATACTAGGCAATGAGGTCAGTGGCAAGGGAACTAAGGTCAGATCATGTAGAGCCTGTCAGCCACTGTGAAGAGTTGAGTTGTTAAACTGTGAGTGAAATGTGGAGCCATGGAAGAATTTTAAGCACAGGAGGGACATGATCTGACTTGGGTTTTAAAAGGGGTCTCTGTGGCCTGTTTGAAAACACATACAGAGGACAAGCGTAGGCACAGGGAGACCAGGTGGAAGGTCTTGCTGTAATCCAGTCAAAGATTGTGGTAATTTAGGCCAGAATAGTAGCTGAGCAGGTGGTAGTGGTAGACGGTAGAGTCAACAGAATTTCTTGATGGATAGGCTGTAGAGTCTGAGAGAAAAGGAGAGGACTTTAGGACACTTCCAAGCTTTTTGTCCTAAGCACAGATGAGGTTGCCATTAACTGAGATGGAGAGGATGGTAAAGGCAGTTAATTTTGAGTGAGAGTTGGGAGACAAGGGTGTCAGATTTGGGTGTGAGTTAGTTCTTACACATACTAGTAGAGATGCTAAGTAGGCAATTGAATATATTAGTATTTCTTTTTGTTTTATTAAGCAAGGGATATGCTTTTTTACTTAAAATTTTTATGTTAAAAATGCATAATATAAAGTTTACCATCTTAACTTTTTTTTTTTTTTGCGGTACACGGGCCTCTCACTGTTGTGGCCTCTCCCATTGTGGAGCACAGGCTCCGGATGCGCAGGCTCAGCGGCCATGGCTCACGGGCCCAGCCACTCCGCGGTATGTGGGATCCTCCCGGACTGGGGCACGAGCCCGCGTCCCCTGCATCGGCAGGCGGACTCTCAACCACTGCGCCACCAGGGAAGCCCGATTTTTCTCTTTTTTATATAAATAATTAATAAGTACATTTTCATTATAAAAGATTTAAATGATATTGCTGTATAGACAGCAAAACATAAAAGTTCTCATTCATTCTCTCACCCTACCCCTGTCCCCTTGCCATATTACCTTACATTCATTTCAGTACAGTTATACACGTTTGTATGTATGTTATTTCTTTTTTTAAAGTGGGATCATATTGTACATATTTTTCTAGTTTTTTGTCTTTTATTTAATAATATCTTGGAAATCTTCCCAGTCTTATTTTTGTTTTTCTGTTTTTCACAGCTGCATATGTTGCATTGACTGTCCATATGCATATACTTTTACACACACAAGATTGTTTCTGTAGAGTAGATTCCTAGAATTAGATTTTCTAGGTCCAAGGAAATTTCTTAAACTGTCCATCATATTTTCTTCTTAAGATCCTTTGTGGTTTGCTTATTATTTGGCAGGGTGGAGTGGACGTGGGTATGGATTTTATTATTGAGGTCTTGAAGTTTGGGAAACTGAAGTCGTTTTCTGAAATAAATTTCCTTGCTCAGGATTTGTTCCTCATTGAAAAATGAGTTGTGAACCATGAGTTTTATAATTTTAATTGCTTTTTTAAAAGTGCAATTGATCTCTTAATCCAGGCATTTTGAATAGCACATGGGAGATATGACCCATATCCAGAACTGTGGGACAGGTGGGGAAACTTTGAAGGGATGATAGGAGAAGACTGTTGAAAAATGTCTTATAAATAGAATATTTTCCAGTGTAGAAACTTGTCAGACATCACCTTACTCAGTGACCAAGGTTAACACCACATGATAATCATGTTGGTATCATGCAGTGATGTAATGCAGTGAGATGGGTACATCACCTCTGTGATGTTCTTCCCCCAAACCTGTAAACCCAGTCTAATCATGAGAAAACATCAGAGAAACCCAGTTTGAGGGACATTCTACAAAATACTTACCAGTACTCTTCAAAACTGCCAGGGTCATGAAAGACGAGCAAAGACTCAGTAACTCTCACAGATTGGAGAACTAAATGCAACATGATATCTTGGTTTGGATCCTGTGACAGAAAAAGAATGTTAGTGAAAAAAATGGTGAAATCTGAATGAAATCTGTGGCCTAGTATTGTACCAATATTAAATTTTTAGTTTCGATAACATACTGTAGTTACATAAGATGCTAACCTAAGAGCCTGGGCACAACTCTTCTGTAAATCTAAGATTATTTCAAAATATTGTTAGTTTTTTTTTTTTTTTCTTTTTTAAGTATCACTTTTCTTCTGGACAATATACACCTAGGAAGATTGTTTCTCTTAGAAAACTACTCTGTGCTCTTAAATCAAGAGATCCTCTTGTCCTGAGGGGTGGAGTCCATGGAGATCTTCTGGGCTAGAGACTTGGTGCAGTTGGGAGAGATATTATGGTTGGGTGAGGCACTATAGACATGGTCATAAAGATGTGATCTGAGGTCATGGATACCATGACAAGAGATCAGGCCTGAAGAATCAAGAAGTGAACGGACTTTGCTTTGGAGTAAATCCAACCTTAATTTGTGAAAGAGCCATTCAAGAATAAGTTGGCAAAACCCAACACAAAATGTTGCAAATAGAAGACAAAGTTACCCTAACCAGTCAGAGAGATTATCTGCCACTCACAAGTACTATGCAAAAGACACATAAATGAAAGTTAAGCCATAGTGGGAACCTCTCCAGTTGGAACAGGGAGGTTTATGCAGTCAAAGATGAGGCTGGATTAACTGAGAATATCTGAGGATACCCTGCAGTTACATCTGTCTAGGCAGTTCTTACAGGAGATATGACCCAGCAAGCATAAGACAGAGGAATGCAAAATGGTTAAGACCAGTACCTAAATAGATTACCAATCCTCAAGAAGAGACAGTAAATAGGACCCCTCTCCCTGTGCTAACATAATGTAACTGGTTGTATCTGTGTCCAGAGATACGTGTTTAATCACTCATACTGGTTCTTGGTAAATTGGAATCTGAAAGCCTCTATAATATAAAATTTCTTGAATAGGTAGACCATCTGGTTACAATTTTGGTTTCAGGTCCCTGTTATGCAACTGGTACCCAAATAAGGACTGTCTCCAAATGTGAATAGGCTGAGTCAGTCATAAACAAGCAAAAAGAAGTATTCCTCTGTGTTGCTAATATCCAGGATGTTAAAAGATGATTTAATGAAATGGTGCTGCCTAATTTTAGTCAAACTTCCTTTACCATTATATGTTTGACCTAGACCATGGTCAGCAAACTTTTACTGTAAAGGACCAGTTAGTAAATAATAGTAAAGATTTTGGGCTTTGCATGGTCTCTGTTGCATATTTGTCTTTGCTTTTTTTTTTTTAACAACCTTTTAAGAATGTGTTTTCTGTGTCTTTCACCATATTTTCATACCTTGTGATAATGGCTGAAGTTTGGAGATGGGTTTTAAATAATGATCTGAAATGAAGTTTCTGGCTGTGGATTTATTATCACTGGCAAAAGATATGTAATCATGACTTTAATGGATTCAAAAGAAAATAGATGTGTACTTGATCTCCTACTGCAGGCGTTTCATCACATTCATCTGAGATGTTATCTAATAAATATGATCTTGTAAACCCATCAGATCCTGCAAGCTTGCTATCCAGAAATTAAGTGCCTAGTTTTCAATTAAAAATTATTATTTATTCAAGACATGTTTTGTTTCTAAATAGGTTAATTATTAAAGTAGTTTCATCGTTTAGTATGTTACAGTGGTGATCTATTTTTTAAAGATTCAGTTTAATTTGTTTTCTCATTTACTCCTTAGCTGCCTCCTTTTATAGTTTTGTTGCTGTAATCATCTCTAAAGCTGCATTCTTGCTTTCACAGTGTCTCATTTTACTGTCAAGTTACAGTTTCTGCCTCTGATTTGTAGTTGGGCTGTGGCTTTTCACTGTTTCTGCCCCAAGGCCATCCTTCACTAGACCCCAGCAGGTGGCCTTTCAGATACTAAGCCATTCTTGGGATCATTGTGGAACAAACATCCTAATGCCCCTAAAAGGCTAAGTGGTTGGATGGTACACTGTGGATTTTAGGAATATGCTTTGCCTACTTCATGTGGTTTTTCTAAGAAGGTAGATAGGATCACACATTCAAAGACTGAGCTTTTATTTCTTCTGTTTATAATTTCTTCTGTTTATAATTTATAATATGCTGTCAAATGTTCCTTAAATCTTGCATTCAAGGCCTTTATTTGGCTAAACAATGCTTTATTTAGTTGGCAGCCCATTTTAGCAGAAGGGTGTCTGATGAAACTCATTTAATGTGTTTTAGCATTGGGTCTCTAATAACTTCTCAGACAATACTTGGAACTATTAATATCTTCTAAAATTTGTTTTACCTAGATATATTTTAAGGGGAGAACAGAAAATAAAGCAGTATTGTAGTTTTTAATCAATATTACCCAATCAATTGAAGTAAAAGGGAATTTTTTTACTCAACAAAAAGTTGATTGGGTTTTATTAGCTTTTCTTGTTTTGAATAATTATTAACGCCTTTTATCTCTAATAGTTCTCATTTTAAATATTTGGATTCTGTAAAAATGTAACTGTTTCTTAGTCAAATGATAGTTTCTTAAATGGCATACTTTTATTTAACGATAGTGAATTTCCTGGTAGAAATTTTATTTTCTCCTAAACAGGGTCTAATCTGTTGTTAATATCACCATGTCAACTAGAAGAAAGGAAAATTTAGCATGCGTTTAAAGAGAAAACACTGGCTTATGATTTCTTTAAAAGTCTCTGAAATTCAGTATTTAACTTCTTGTATCAGAAATTGAACTAAGAATTGATCTGTTCTCCATCTATGCTTCATGATGTATTTCAGTTTTTTAAAGCACTGCAGTGTTTCAAAGATTTTTGAGTTGTAACTAAATATGAATATTATCTACATACTCTCGTCATTCTTTTTTTTTTTTTTTTTGAAAACATGGGTATTAATAATACGTTGATTTGGAGTCTGAGTAAGCTAGTGAAAGAGGGTCATGGTGTGTGTGTGTGTGTGATTTCTTCATTTTTAATCAAACCATTCTTCTAGAGTCTTTAGGTCAGCTGTCATGTTCATGCTTTCCTGCTTTGTTCTTTTGAACCACTCAATGACTGGTGACTGACTGGATGCTGGAAAGGAACACTTTTAACAGATTAGTGCTGGGGCCCTCTGGTCCTCTCCTTCACCTGCATCATAGCAGCTGCATTCTGCCCTTTCCATGGCCCTGCAAGGAAAGGGGCGGGGGGTGGGGGGGGGGGGAGAGAGAGAGAGGAGAGAGAGAGAGAGAGAGAGAGAGAGAGAGAGAGAGAGAGAGAGAGTGTGTGTGTGTGTGTGTGTGTGTGTGTGTGTGTGTGTGTAGTAGTCAGCAGTCTCTGTCGGCGTGTATTATAAGGTTTCTCAAGCACGTGGAATGAGATCTTTCTCAGGAAATCTCTTTGTCAAGGCCAGCACACGTGGGAAAATTATTTCAATGCATACTCTTGTAACTGTGACTGTTTTTGTTTTATGGGGTCAGAAGAAATTAAGTCCTGAGATGTAGTTATGTTCCACCTCTGCATTTACCTGTTCTTTCTTTTTGAACTCTCCCAGGCAGCAGTACCTGTCCAAAGATCACTATAGTTTCACCTTGCTTGAAAAGCAGCACAACCGCACTGATTGATCAGAATGTATATGATGAAGAGGCTCAGGGAATAAATGGGAAAACTCCAGCAAAACACTCAGCTGCAAGTCCAAAGCCACAAGGTATGCTGATGGGGTTTTTTTGATCAGGTTGTATGCTTTCTTCATTGATGAAGGCAACACAGAAGAATGATGATCACTAAGAAAGAGTTTTAAGCTCTAAATGGGAGGAACTGGGTGCATTTATTTTTTCAAGAGAAAAGTCAGTCTGTGAACCTACTCAGGCGGGGTTTCTACTCCTAAAACATCTTATATATTTCTCTATTATGGTTCTTTTCATATTACATAAATTGTTTACATGTCCCCTTAATGGAAACGTGATCTCTTCATGCATTATGCGTGACATAGTACAAGAGCCTAACTTACTGTTTGCATAATAAATATGTAACAAATTAACGTGTGTGTCGGAAAGTCATCATGACTTGCTAGATGTCAGAGGGTCTGTGAAACAGATTGTTCTAAAACAGTGCTTTAATATACTTAGCAAGAATGTGATTTTGCAATATTAAGGAACTGGGGCTTTTCAGGCTTCCTAGTAAAGTCATCCACAGAAATTAAAAGAGTCCCTCTATCCAGGAGTTGAGTATCCAACAAGGGGAAAAATTATATGGTGGAAATCTCTGAATGCTTTGTTCAGTGACCACTTTCTTTTACAAATAAATTTCTAGTAAACTGTGCATTAACTTTAAGAAGCACAGAATTATAATTCTGATGATTGAGAGCAAGGCCTTTTGAAGTGTAACAAACACAAAACTATGCTACACTGTGGCTTAATGTGTAGTTTCTTTCTAATATATTTTCATTTATATCAAATGCTGAACATTCAGCCAAGAAACAATACTAGACATTTTCAGAATCACTATACTTTGGAAAAATCAATTTTTATTTGGATTATTTTGTATTTACTTTGGTCTCTTTCTTGTTCTTATGTTTTAAGAATTTCTGAAAGAGATCTTTAATGGGGGTAAAATGGAGTCTTCCAGGTTATGGGATATTTTTCTTTTTGTTCTCACTGCTAGCTCTATTGGTGGTGGTATGGGATATGGCTATCAAACAAGGTCAGATAATTAGAGATTCAAATGACTAGCTCATTCATGAGTTTATAACCTTAATCTTTGGCCATATTCCTTATAACATTGTGAATATGAAAATAGAAATTTTTCTGATCATGATTTAAGCCATTTTATTTGCATAATACAAAATTCCATATTGCTCATTAGACCTGAGCTGACCTCAAATAAGGTAAAAAATATATATAAGAAATAAATACAGTTTAATTTTATGTAATTGCCCAGATCAAAAGCATGAATTTCATTATTTATAAAGACTGTTTTGGAAAGATGCATTGCATTACTTCATTGTTTTTTTAGTTCATTGAGATAAATTCTAGCAGTGTCCTTTCTGAGCTGCCATGTGCCAAATAATCCCATTCTTTAGGGGAGAAAACACTGACCTTGCTTTTTGCTGTTTGTAGTTATACTGAAGTCAATGTATTGCTATTTAAATATATATAATTACTTCCTATCTTGAATATGGGTTTATATATATAATTTTACATAACGACAGAGTATTTCCAGATAGTAAATAAACTACATAGAGTACTTTATACTTCTTTTTCAAAATATTCTCACTCATTGTTTGGCCCTTCCCTGGCCCCCCTAGCTAAAATGTTAACCCCACCATCACCCCTTAAATCTCATATTTGATCATCCCTGCTTTGGTTTTTCTCATTCATTACAGATTGGTCTAGTATATATGTAACTCATCCATGTTGGTTATTTTATCTGCCTTTTACACTACTACATCCCCTGTGCCTAGCACACAGCATAGCAGGCCTTCAGTAATACTTACTGAATGAATCCTGCTCCATCATCATGTCTCTTTTAGTTCCGGCTGTTCTTTGTTTAAAACTTAGACTGTGTGCCATAAAGAGAGCAGTGTCCTGAAATGAGGCTACATCTTGGTTTTGTCAGATCAGCTGCCGAATAGACTGAGCACTACTTATTGCTGACAGATAGTATTTCCCACCCTCTAGTAGAGAGAAGCTACTTTTAATTTCTCCAAATCCTTAGGACCATTTTGGTGACTGAGGCTGAGAAATGAAGGGGATGCTAGCGGAGACTTCCTGCTCAGAGTTCGGGATTATCACACTGACACCCTTCTGCCCACTTCCTTGCAACTCCCTTATAAGTTATGCATGATGAGGCTGTTGAGGCTTCAAGGTCCATTATGGAATTTTCATTCAGTTGAAGACGGTTATTCGAGATCAGTGGTTCTCAGCTGGAGATAATTTTGCAGGCCTGTTGCACCCCTCTTGACCCCATGAGTATTACTTGGAGGCTTTTTTGCTTGCGACAACATTTGGGAGTTGCTACTGGCATTTGGTGGGTAGAGGCTAGGGATGCTGCTTAACATCCTACAATGCACAGACCAGCCTTTTCCTCTGCCCTAACAAAGAATTACCTGACCCGAAATGTCAGTAGTTTGAGAAACTCTGATCTAGATCCTAAAATGGCTCATACTTGAATCTTATTTATGTGTTTGCTTCTCATGTGGAGTGCTGATAATATCATGGTTACAATTTATTTTGGTGATGTTTAAAAGGAGAGAACTGACTTATTAGTGGTGATTATGTAGTAATGTGTCTGGAACAACATCAAGTTTATGTTTTTGTGTTTATTAATTACCAATAAGTAAATAAATCCTGAGGATTTAGATAGTGGCTATAGTCAATAATACTGTATTATATAATTGAAACTTCTTAGCAATTAAAGATAGTTGTACTTTTTCTCTTAGGAGCTTTGATCCACAACATTCTCCATAGTTAATTATTTTGATAAAGTCCACATAGTGTCACTTCTCAATCATTAAGCCTTAATGTTTAAAAAATTTTCGTCAACTTTGAAAGCCACATTATTGTTCAAAGAATTTAAGTAAATACACTCAATTTACTCAACTTAGTAATTCATTTCATCTGCTTCTAAAGTAAAGCATTCTATGTGTAATGTTTCATTCTTAAAGTATAATATGTTACAAATGGTAGTCCCCAAACTTCAACTGGTGTAAAGAAAAAAAGTGTCACTGCCATGCCAATTCTACAGGAATCAAGCTAATAACCCACCGACTGCACACCCTGAGGGGAATTTAGGATGGAGAAAAACAGGAAGCATTCTTTGCTTGGATATACCATACCCTAGAAAGTTAAGATACCTATCTAAGGAAAAATTTCAATGACCCCAGATTCTTGAATCTTCCCTACATAGAAAAGCACTAAAATCATTAACATGAGATGTCTGTCTATTCTTTGTGATGAGCAGTAATCATTCTGTGCTTGATTGCATGTTTTTCCCAGCAAAAAAAAGTTCATATATATCTTGGTTCTTCCCTTACCTCTTTGGAGCAGTTCTTCAGGGCTGAGAGGCTGTCTCCCTGGCTTGAGTCCTTAGTAAGGTCCCTGAATAAAACTTAATTTATAACTTTTCCTTATGCATTTTTCTTTCAGTAGACAGTGGCAATTAGTTTCTTTTTCATTCTCAATAATTATTTTGCATACTTGGAAATTTCTGAATAATTAAATTTTTTGGTTTATTTACTATCCATAAAATTGGCTATAGTAGAGCCCATTTTATTTATAGTCATCTAGATATCTCAAACTTAGCATGTCCTTGACTAGACTACCGGATCTCTCCAAAAATTGCTTTACCTATTGTGTCAGTTGATGACAGTTCCATCCTGCCAGTTGGGCAGGCCAAATGTCTGAGTCATTCTTGATTCTTCTTTCTTTCTCTCAAACCTCACGTTTAATCTCTCAGGAAAACTACTTTTTTTTTTTTTCCAGGAAAACTAATTTAAAAATATATCTGGAATCTATTTCTCACTGCCTCATTTTAAACACCATTATATAGTAACCTAATAATGAAACCAAGCAGGACCCTGTGGGGCTCCTGGGCACTGAAGCCTTTCTGTCCCCCATTTCTTGACTCCAGCCTTCATGACCTCTGCGTTCCAAAGGACAGATTCCAACCGTGGCTAATCCTTTGCTAATCCAGGAAGGGAAGGGATGCAAAGACAAGGGAGAGGCAGCCAAGAAACAACAGTGCAGCCTTGGGGAAAAGTCCTGGTTCCACCTCAAGGGATACACAGAACTATGTCTTTAAGCTTTTTTAGATGTCAGCTTTCTTCATACCAGAGAATTCCAACTGAGGCTGCATTAAAGGAACCAGAGAAACTCATCAAGATTACCTGAGACCAGATTAGAGGAGTGCAGGCCCTGCACACACCCTAATCTTATCAGCAATCCCACCCTTGACCCATTGCTATAAAACTCCTCGTCAAATCCTCCTAGGTTGGGACACAGCTTTTTGGGGCAGGTGCCCTCTGTGCCCCCTTTGCCCGGCAAAGCAATAAAGCGATTCTTTTATACTTCACCCAAAACTCTGTCTCTGAGATTCAATACGGCACCAGTGCACAGAAGCCAAGCTTTCAGCATCACTAACCCTTCTCCCTGTTCCTACCCTGATCCTACCCTACTTCCCTACATTCTGTACCTAGCAGCCAGTGTGGTCCTGTTGGAATTTAAGCTATATCATATCATCCCTCAGCTCAGAACTCTACAGGAATTTAAATCCTTACAGCACTCCACAGGTTCTGCCTTCTCAGGCCCTCCCTCTGACCTCAATACCTGCTCTGCCTGTTCCTTTGGCTCCAGTCACATTGCCCTGCACTAGTCTCTAGCTTTCACTCCACCTGGTAGAATGCTCTTCCCCAAATAATTCCCTCAACTTCTTTAAGTCTTTGTTCAAATCTGAATTTCTCAAAGAGGCCCACTCTGAACACCCTACTTAATACTGCAGTATGCCCTTTTCCCCCACTCCCTACCCGCCAGATCCCCTGTGTTGTTCTTTTAGCCCCTCCCCTTTCCTCTTAGCATTTACTACCTTCTGATACATGGTTTACTTATTATTTTTTTTGTTTCTTATCTTTCCCTTTGTTCATTGATATGGTCAAGTGCACAGAACTTAATAGGTATTCAATAAATATTTGTTGGGATCAAAAAAAAACTTTTAAAAAATTAAAAACCCTATGTAGATATGTAAGAATTTCTCTATGATATATATTTTGGAAATATATATATATGCGTGTAAGTTTGTGTGTGTGTGTGTGTATATATATATATATATATATGGAGAGAGAGAGAGAGAGAGAGAGAGAGAGAGAGAGAAGGGAGGGAGGGAGAGATCTTAGCTGTTGTATTAATTTATAATCCCTCTCAAAATGTATTAGTTCACATTTCTTCACAGCCTCAGTGACATTTGGTATTGTCAGATTTTGAAATTTTGGTTAATCTGATGGGGCTGAAGTGGTATTGTGGATTTAATTTGCATTTCTCTGATTATTGGTTAGATTGAACACTTTTTTCTGTTTACATCCTTTGGGCTGCAGGGGGAAGTAGTAAGTAGAGTTTCAGACATAATGAACCAGAGGTGCTGATAGGACACCTAGGAGATGTCCAGAGAGCATTTGGAAATGTTGACCTCCATAGTGTAAAAGAAAAATCAAAAATGATGAGAGTAAGAGAAAAGAATCATTTTCACTTGTCAGTTATGTCTTTTCATCAGAGTATGCATTGTTTTCCTCTAAGACAGTGTTTCTGACACTTTAGCCATTCATGACCCTCTTGGGATTTTTGTCATATACCATGTAGCATTTGTGCTCTTTTATTTAAAATGTATCATAAACCAGTGAATATACACATTTGGATTGTCTCTCTTGCTGAAATAGATGCCTCCTCTGTGCCTCTAAATTAACTGTGTACCCCGTGCTCTGCTTTATCAACATCTTTAAACTGTCTCCCCATTAGAATATGAGCTCCTTGATGACACATTAGTTTCTTCATGTAGTCCACAAATTTGCCAAGCTCTGTGCAGGTAGTTACTGTGAATATAGTTATGATCAAAACAAACATATTCCTTACCCTAACAGGACTCCAGACTTGTGGAAAGCTTTATATCTATAATGTATTTAATATTTTATTGCTGATCTATTATTTAGTGCTGCTTATTACTACTTAATAATTATATAATAATTTATTATAAGCACTTTAGAGAAAAAGTACACAGTGCTATGATGCAGTTTAAAAGAGGCATAATTGAGATGGGAAAAGTCGGTGGAGTCATCTCTGAGAAACTGACTGGCTGATACATATCATTTTATTTGCATCTTGCAAGTATCAAAGAAGGAATGTTCACTGAGTAAACTCTAGATGGAAGAGTTATTTTATAACAATCTTTACACACAGAATGATAAAGAACACATTCACTTCTTTGAATATTCTAGTTAGGAAATTGAAATTATTCCTAATATTAAAACTATTTGGGGGGGGTGAAATATTGTCGTGGTTTACTATTTGGTATATATTTGTTCTACACAGGAACTTTTTCCTTAAAATGAACAAATGTCACACTTGTGTAAGCCTCTTCCTTTCCAATGGATACTATACTAACCATCCCACCCCCACCCCCAAGTACGTCTTGGAAAATAGTATCATTTTCATAAAAAGAAGCATTTCATTTTTTCACTGGAATTTTCTTCTGGTTTGTGTTGACAGGGAAAGAGGTAAATTGTTATACCTGTAGCTCATTGTGTTTATATATATATATATATATATATATACACACACACACACACACGTATATATGTGTGTGTGTATATGTTTTTTTCTCCCTTCTCTGTAAGAATTGATAACTGGCACAGAAATGATGAAATCTGGTCCAGTGAGCATCAGGCAGCTGTCAGCTAGCTAAGTTCATAAAGGAGATGAGATTACTGAAAACCAGGGTAAACAGCTCTGGGAAAATGGGGCATGTAATTAGAAGAAGACATGATTCCCCACCCTTTTTCCAGAATTTAGGAAAAGGGTTTAAAAAAGAAAAAAGGAGATGATTCTATTTGATTTGTTAAAACATGTATAGTTATATATTCTTTTACCCAGAATGTTAATTGAAGAGAAAAATGATACTGTGTTGGTTTTCAAAATTGAAGTAATTCCTGTACTGATTAAACATTTGTGACATATTATATTTTCTCATCTACAGAATTTCTCATCTGTTAGGGAAAACCTGTAGATTTTAGTATTTTGGAAATGATCTGTTACTATTCTATTAATTGAGTGGAGGACTTATTAGTAACCAAATGATTTGTGGTATATTAATGCTAGGCAACTATTAATGTAGCAGACAATAGTAATAGAACTTCTATAACCACCTTTTGCAGATGTATTATGAGGAGCAGTGCTAATAATGGAAGGAGCTAGAGTCTGGGTACCAGTTATGAAATATGATCAACCTTGTTACGCCAGGCCAATCACTTAAGCTCTCTAAGACTTCATAGACATAGGAGGCAAATAATGATCTACCTCAGAGGACTGTAAAGAAAAAATTTCATCTAAGGTCAAATGAGATAAGGTGCTTTTAACTGGGAAGATGCTCTAAGTAGTGCAATATTATATTACTGTTGTTCGTTGGGTTTTTTATTGGCTTTTATGTCTAACCTACTAGCTCTGGTTTCTGGTGTATCTGTTATCACCCTGTTATTAGAAAATCTGTTTTATAGCAAGCAATGTATGTCTAGGAATTAGTTTCAAATTTAGTGCTTTCCTTTCTCTGTGTAGATAAATAACTGCTATGTTATCTCTAATAGAGTTTGGAATGTCATAGCCATATGTAGATCCATAGATGTTTAATAAAGCCATATTTAAAGTCACTTAAAATTAAAAGAACCACTTGAATCTTGGAGATGGGATTTCTACAGGACACAGAGTAAATATCCAAGATAGATAAAGGTCTCTTGGTTAAGGTTCAGTACAAATTTGACAGACCCCTTTACAAAAGGTTGATAATGGTAAAGATTTTTACACTCAGGACACCAGAATTCTTTTGTTAAGGAACAAATATCAGTGAAATACTGAATTCTATTAATTCTTTTTCTACAGTGCCTCCAAAGCCACTACACCTGCAGAATTCACCTTCGTCCAATATACACCAAACCCCCAGGCATAAAGCTTTATCTAGTGCAAAACCAAGGATGGAGGAAGTTAAACCTGCCTCTGCTTCTTGTGTCTCAAAAGAAAAACCCAGTAAGATATCAGATCTCATCAGTCGCTTTGAAGGAGGCAGGTAAGAGCTAACTTACAATGGGAGAAGGCAGGGGGGAGAAGAAAGCTGGTTTTTTAAAAAGTATGATAGTTACAGATTTTAAAATAAAAAATAGAGTATTTTATTCCATTAGGTTTGGTAGGCCTTTAGAAAGAGTGAATTTTTAAAATGCTAATCTTGCCCTAATATGAATTCTCATTCATATTATATTATATTATATTATATATTACCTGTGTGCAGTGCTCTGTGCCCCAGCCTTCTCATCACATTGTGTGCTGTGTAGATCTCATTTCCTGCGTATCTGCGTATATCACTCTGTGTATTGTTACTCCTTGGGGTCATTCCATTGGTCACTAGATAATCTGGGTTGGAAACGCAGGAAGTTATCTCTGTTTCTTTGCTTCTCACTTCATATGCTTGAATTTAACTCCTGTGGGCCTGTCCCATCTCTTCTTTATGACCCATTTTATTTAATGTGGGTCTTCTGTATCCATTCCGTCCCTGTTTCCCCTCTCCCCATACCCCTGTACTGTACTAGGATTGTGAAGAGATACTGGCAATAACAAAATTCATGCTAAATTTCCATTCGTATTTATTAGCTATAATTTTATATTCTTTAGTCCTGACGGTTCACAAAGGTAGCCGAAATGTATATTTCTCACTTAAAGATAAAAAAAAGCTCACATAAGTTGCTTTTCTACTTATATGACACTCAATTGTTTTTTTCTTAGAATTCCCATCACTGACTTAAATAGAATTTTAAAAAAATTTTATCAGAAGGATTTTTTATATATCACCAAAAGTCTGTATATAATTAAACAGTATGTATAACTTCACTTTCATCCTTGAAGCCAAATATTTCCATTCATTCTAGTGTAATATTTGGGAATGGTTTCCCATTAGGTGATTTCAATAGTTATTTGCAGGGTGCATTATTTATGTAATGAATCATAGCTTAGAAATACTTTAAGATCTTCTGGAAATTGTGACCAAGTACAAAACTGCAGTGTCCCTCATTTGTGAGACTATATTTACTAACAAATTCTAGAGAAAAGTAGTTTCTGTTCTTAATCAATTATGGGAACTTGAGTCATAAATATTTAAACTTCAACATCTCCCCCTCAGAAGTAGGATTTTTAATACCTTTTATATCTTAAATTATAGTAATCTTTCCTAGAATGATTTATTTCCATTGAAAATTCTTTTGTTTCTCATGGCAAGTTGATTCAATAGCATGTTTGCAGATTCCCAGGGCCATGTCCAGTGACTGCATAATAAAAGGAGGGGATGGAGCACTGACCCCTATCCATAGTGCATGCCAGAGCCTGTATCCTCAGATTTGGGGGTAGCTTTGGGAAGCCCCGAATGGGTCAGTATTCCAAAGACTGAGTCCTCTGATCCTCACTATTTTTGGTAACCCACTGTTTGTATTCCTCCTCTCCATACACAAAACATGCAGTTTTTCCCTATCAACTTTTTTCAATATATTTTTCCAAATCAGTTTTCTTTCACTCTTCCAGCGTTAACAGATTCAAAGTCATCTTTTGATGCAAAACTTGAAGGTTGGCTCTAAGGAGAGATGTAATGTATGGCATTTTAAGCGAAATTGTTCTAAGAGCAGATAGGATGTAATGTGAGCATTTGGGCCAGTCTGCTGAAGGGATGTTACCTGTGGCAGAGTCCACTGCCAGTACGAAAAATAATTATATGTTTTTAATGAGGTATTTCCAGTAGGAACAGGCCCTAAAAAGTATGGGTTAGTGTTGCATTGGATCTATAGGACTTGAATGGAAGTTTTTATTCCTTGTTCAGTGAGGTCCATGTGCCTGCAGTGTGGCTGTCCGATTTTACCCCAGTTATTACAGCTTAAACTAGCACTTGGTGGAATAGAGGGAGATTCTGCAGGCTCTGATTTACCACAGTAAATTGACAGGAAGAACCAATGTCTGTTCCAGTGGGGTCATGTAAGACCATATGGCACTATTAAAACCTTACCCATGCGTCATAGTTTTGCTCTTTGCAATAATCTAAGTAGCTCTGGTTTATTGCTTTCGTTTTTTTGTGTGTGTGTGTGGTACGCGGGCCTCTCACTGTTGTGGCCTCTCCTGTTGCAGAGCACAGGCTCCGGACACGCAGGCTCAGTGGCCATGGCTCACGGGCCTAGCTGCTCCGCGGCATGTGGGATCTTCCCGGACCAGGGCATGAACCCGTGTCCACTGCATCGGCAGGCGGACTCTCAACCACTGCGCCACCAGGGAAGCCCTCTGGTTTATTAATAGGAGTGATTTGGAGGATGTATTTGGAGCAAGTGAACTTTATTTATTTATTTTTTACTGTGGTTTATTATTCCATTTTTTGTTTTTGTTTTCATTTTTTGAGAGTAAGAGAAACTAGGATTTTTGACCTATGAAAGACTTTAGGATTTTAGAAGAGGTAAATAACATTTTCTCACAAAACTGAACATTGTTTTTTCCCAATGACACCGCAAGGCCAACTGTTTCTCCCCATGGTTTGTCATCTACAGGAATCTGCTACTTATTGGTTGAACCACTGCTTTTACTAAACCTTCCCTCCCCACCTTATCCTATACCCCTCCACACACACACATATCCCCTGGATATCACTTATTACAGGAAATTCTTACTTGTCATCCAAAGTGGTCCTTTCCAAAAATCCTAAGTAAGTCCAAAGTTTGGTTCAGAGGATCTGCTAAGGATCTTTCCACTGTGTTGCTGGACACTGATGTGTTCAGGAAAAGGAGGGCAGTTTGATTCAAATCTTCAAGGACTTTTGGAGAAATTAGGCCTAAGGTATACGCTCCTAGAAGGCAGATATCAGCGGTGGAGTGTGTCACATTTACTTATACTGACAACCTCCAACTTTTATATGACATTTTCCCGTACCAGATTTTTCCTTTCCTTCCTGTGCTGATAAACTTTACTGTGTCTTTTTTCTTCTCTTATTGCTTTCTTACTTACTTTCTTACTGTTATTCCCTGTTCCCGTTCTCCAGTCCAGATCAGCAGTATCTGGGAGGAGTACAGTGAAGGGAGACAGTAACACACATCTCAGCATTGTCCATGGACCTTTCTGCTGTGCCCTTTCCCCACATCCCTCATGAGCCCTCACCCCATAACCTCTGCTTGTGCTGACGAAGATGCCAGCCCTGGACTTTCTTCCCACATTTTTTTTTTTTTTTTTTGGTGGTACGCGGGCCTCTCACTGCTGTGGCCTCTCCCGTTGCGGAGCACAGGCTCCGGACGCGCAGGCTCAGTGGCCATGGCTCACGGGGCCTAGCCGCTCCGTGGCATGTGGGATCTTCCCAGACCGGGACACGAACCCATGTCCCCTGCATCGGCAGGCGGACTCTCAACCACTACGCCACCAGGGAAGCCCTCTTCCCACGTTTTGTATGTGGCCTGCTCACCTGTTTCTCACTCCATCCTTCCTGTTCCAGTGTATTATTATAATGTGGGGTTAAGACTACAGAATTTAGAGTCAGACTTCACGGTTTGAACACGGGCTTTATTATTTGTTAGCCACGTTACATTGGCCCCATTATATAAGTTTCTAAGCCTCAATTTCTCTATTTGTGGGGTCCCTATTTTGGAATTATTATCAGTATGAAACAAGATAATTAATGTAAAGGGCTTAATGTAGTTTCTGGCAGTTAATAAATGTTAGCTGCTATTATTGAATTACTGTCATGATCACTATCACGATGAGTTATTCATTGCTCCTCAGCTATTTATTGAGCACTGTCACATGTCAAGTGCTGTGCTCAGAGGTGGGGATAAAGCAGAGAACAAGACGAGCACATTTTGTACTGTCACAGAGCATTAGTCTGTTTTAATTTTTTCTCCTCATTAGGTCGTAAGAATCTCTTCAAGACTGAAGTCCAGAGTTTTGTGTTTGTCCTCACTGGAATCCTAGATTAAAGTACTATATAAATATTTCCATAGGAACATTGTAATATATTGGCAGTTAAATTCCAACATACTATTAGGATTAAGCCTCTTTGAGGTGACGTCTGAGCAGAAACCTGAATGATGGGAAGGAGTAAACCACACCATTGACTTGGGGAAGATTGCCCTGGACAGAGAGAATGGCAACTACAAATACCCTTAGATATGCACATTTGCTTATTGGGGATGGGAACAGCAGGTGACTAGTATGACAAGAGCACAGTGAGTGAGGAGAGAATAGCATTTAATGAGGCCAGGGCTAGTGGGGGCTATAGTATATAGAGTCTTATAGGCCATGATCAAGATGCCAGATTTACCTTCAAGTGTTTGGGCAAACCCTGAGAGTTTGATCTTTGTGGCCAACTTGGGAAGACTAGATTGAAGGGGATCTGTGTGGAAGCAGAGAGAGAGACAGGTTAGGAGGCTATGGAAACATGTGCAATAAAATTTTTGAGAAATGTGTTCTGCTTTCCAAAGAAAAATAACCTTTGTTTCTAACCTGTCCATAAATTGAGGGCTAACTATACTTGTTTTTAAAATGTTAAGAAAGTAAAAATCTTGGGATAAGATGGCCTTATTAAATATTTCACACATCTAAGTCTTTACTAACTAGCTATATTAATAAACAGCCCAAGGAAATGTTTTCAACCCTATACGTAAAGCTCAGGCTTATCTTTATTTAAATGTTTAGCATCCTAAAAGACCGAGAGTTACTCTGGAATATTCTTACCTATGTTTCTAAAACCATCAGAGGGAAAAAAAATGTCTTCACTAAATATCCCTAAACAGCTAGAATAAATTTGTTTTTATTCTAGAACTTGTCCATGCCAACATTTTCATACTTCCTTTGTATTTTATCTTTTAGCTCATTATCAAATTACAGTGATTTGAAAAAAGATTCTGCTGTGAACCTAAATGCTCCTAGAACCCCGAGAAGGCATGGATTGACAACCACACCTCAGCAAAAACTCCTCTCCCAACACTCACCACAGAAGCAGGGAAATGATACAGATCAGTCTCAGGGTGCACAGACTTGTGTGGCTAACGGTATGGTAGCAGCACAAAACCAGATGGAATGTGAGGAGGATAAAGCGGCCACTCTTAGCCCAGATACTCCTATTCAAACTTCTGAGCCCTTGCCCGATACAAACTTAGTGAATGGAGAAAGACAGGAAACAGCCACAGACCCTGCATCCCCCACAACAAATGACTGTGATGAAAATGCTTCTGACAGTAGCTGCAGGACTTTACATGTCGGCCCACGGCTCCCCCTGGAAGAAGGAAGGGCAGACACAGAAGCCAAGGTACAAGAGAGGGAAGATGGAGAAAGCCCCCTAGAACTGGAACAGCTGGACCAGCACCATGAGATGAAGGTAAAGCGTAAGTAGGAAGAAGCACTGACTTTTTTTTTTTTTTTTTTTTTTTTTAAATTTAGGCTGTACCGGGTCTTAGTTGCGGCACGCGGGATCTTCGTTGCAGTATGTTTAGTTGCGGCATACGGGATCTTTAGTTGCGGCATGCGGACTTAGTTGCGGCATGCGGACTCTTAGTTGCGGCATGCATGTGGGATCTAGCTCCCCGACCAGGGATTGAACCAAGGCCCCCTGCACTGGGAGCACAGAGTCTTACCTACTGGACCACCAGGGAAGTCTCAAGCACTGACTGACTATTCCACTATGGTTTGAAAACTATTTTATAGCACTTATGTGATGAATAAGTCAGATCACCCATACCACTGGTTGAATAGTTTTCAAGCTCTAGCTGATGATGCATGTTTTCCCTACTCTGAGGAGATATTCCACTTTTTCTTCTATGTAATTTCTGTTGATCTCTCTATTATGATTTCAAGATTCAGAACAGTGTGAAGACTTTGATATAGGAAAACCACAAACATACTGTTTTTACTTACATTGGAAGAAAATGTTCTTTGTTGCCCAAATGTTAAGGCTGCATCCCTAATATTTATGGTCTAAGTAACAGGAAATTATATAATGCTGAAGATCATCTTGGTTCATAGTTCATTTATAGAAGAAAAAACAGTCCCAGGAAGCTTAAGTGATTTTCCAGGCTCACAGTAAAAGCCCAGACTCCTTGTGTCCTGACTCTCAGGCCGGTATTGTGTCCTGATGCAAGAAGTCACAAGTGTAACTGCCTAATTGCAGGAAATGTCAATGAATACAGCGGCCATGAGGAATAGACTAGAGAGAAGTGAGACTGTGGCAAACTAGAAGTTCATTTCCTTTCTAATCAGAGCAGCAGTTTGATGAACCACCTGAATGGCATTTCTGAGCTAACGAAGAGCTGATTTGCTGGTGAAATATGTTCATAATCTACCTGGGCTATAGCAGAAACTTTTATACAATTTCAGTAACAAGACGATTGCATTTGTATTCTTTATTCAGGTCAATATAGTGCTTTGGAAAGATCAATAATATGGCTTTTACAAAGCACTTGGAATGTCTTGGATCAAAGATGGTATATAAGCATTATCATAGCATTCCCTGGAGTGGGGAGTTGTTTATAATTCTGAAGACAAGAAAAAAGTTTCCATTGTTTAGTCTCTCTTATATATTATAAATAACAATCTTTGTAGGAGAGCTGATAATTGAAAATCGGACAATTATAGGAAAATTTGTAAAGGATAAATCCAAGTCCTAAATCTATTTAAAATTTTTTTATGATGCTGTATCTTAAGTGGCACTAACATAGCCAGAAATTCAAAAGGACTGATACTAAAATATTAGAGTAAAAAATGATTGACTGATGTGTTCAGAACTTTAAAGTGAAGTCTATCTTATAGTTCAATTTACAGTGATCCTGAAAAAAATCACAACTAGGCAAAGAGCCAGTAGCTTATTTTCTTCCAGTTAGTGAATTAATTTTAAATGCTGACTCAAGCAGAGAAAGTTTAAATAAGGAAGTGAGTGGGAGAAAGTGAATCATACTTGGTAACAATATCTGACACATTAAAGAAACAGGACTTTGCAAAGTGAATCTCTTTACATCTTGATATAGTAGTAGATTTTAGTGTCTCTGTGTTTAAATCACAGTGAATGGAAAAGAAGTTTAGAACCAAGGAACTCAAGACTCACATCTGTCCTTTTACACTTGGAATGATGCCACCAGCAAGTATTTGTAAAACAGTAAGAGCTGTTTTTATTAAGAGAAATATTTTAATTGGTGATGATGCTTGTGGTTGCTGGGTACTACTTTTTTTCCCATGTCATATATTATTATGTATACATTTTCATAGATGAGTCTTCTTTGGTTTGGGAGAGACTTAATAGGGCTTCCTATTAAATTAGTGAGACATGGAATAGTACATCTGGTCTTTCTCCTAATGGGCATTTAAGCAGTGGTTGGCACATGCTATATGTGGGAAGAAAAAGGAAATTTTCTCTGCAGAGCTGTTGATCTAAATACTACATGAGTCTCCCATCCAAAAACGAGTATTAGAATGTAATTTCTTCATGGTAACAATGTGTTCTCTTTTGCTGCTTTAGAGTAGCAAGCATTAGTGCTTGTTACATTGCCTTTCCTTGTTCCAAAATGCAAACATAAATGTTAGCAGTGTTAAGGTGATAAGTTTTATGTTAAGTGTATTTTACCACAATTAAAAATAAACTTAAAAAAATTTTAAGTTAGTAGTATATAGTAGACTAAACAATTGGAACCAGGAAATCTTGATGCTACTTCTTATACATCCACTAACCAACATTATGACCTTGAACAAATCAATTAAATCCTCTAATTAAAGGGTTCTAAAATTCTTTAGTTGAAGAATATAAACTGAGTCTGATCTTAAGTCTCTCCTTAGTGATAATAATATAATAATTCTGTGCTGTTGTATGTAGGTATATTCCTTTGTTAGCATAGCCCTCCAGATTGTCAGCTGCTTCTTAAACCATCTAATGTGTTGAACTTCTAAGATTTCATGGAGTATTTTATTCATGCAGACAACTGAAAAAAAGTTACCTCAGTCTTTATATAACTTGATATAGAGGTTTACATCAGAATAGTCTTATTGGCTTTCATTTAAACCAGAATTAAATTTAACGGACATTGTGCACCAGGAGTGGAAGAATGAGGGATTGGGGGATGGAAAGTGGGGGTACAATAGAATTGCAAAGATAGTTCAGGAAAGTAGATACATATTAAAATATATCTTGAACAATCATCATTAATAATTGAGTACAGACTTGAAAGTAGTCTCAGCTTGTGTAACTCTTTCACTGATTATCTGATGTATTTTGATCAAGAATCACTTATAGTGGTGAATATAGAATACTGTTATTTTTACCATGTAAAAGATAATACCTACCTCATTGAAACTGTTGACTCTACTATACTTTAGCAAAGCAACACTTTTCCAATGTTTAAACTTTTTGCACCAGTGATCTAAATATAGCCAGACACCTCAAAGTAATCAGATAATTCTTTAAAATCTCAGAATCAAAGAAAAATTTTAGCACCTTATGACACCTTTAGTTTTCAGCCACAATGTGTTAATGGTATCTTTAAATTAAGGTTAATCATGTATTACAGCAGATTACAGATTGAAATCTACTAAAAGGAAGATGTCATTGGGTGAGCCAAAAAGTTTGTTAGTTTTTTTCCATAACATCTATACAATATTATAAGGAAACATACTAAAATCCGTAAGGTACAGGAAAAGTAGGGGTCAACGACTATCGTAGTGTGTATGCATGTGCGCGCTCAGGGATGGTACTTGAGGGCATCAGGGGATAAAAACAGTATTATAATTCTTGTTTGTCATGATGAATTTGGGTTATCATAAATAGCTTAAACTATATTAGGAGATTCAGGTAAATGGGTTAGAATGAATTTCATTAAAAATAGTTATTTTTTCTCAGATTTGTAGGCTTCAGTGGGTGAGCTTTAGTAGAAATGCACTGTGTTGAATGCTGCACTCATCAATTTGTGCAGTGGAAATGAAAATTTCTCTTCACGGTTTTCACGAGTCTTTTAATATCCAGGTTATATTTCCATGGGTTGATTGGTAGTTTTTTCTGAGATTTATTCAAAGTATTTCCTTCCTCTGTATTTCATACAGCAAGCCAAATATCAGTGTGTAGATATGCACTTTTTAAGACTAATGTTTATATAAATAACAAATCTCTGTTATTGCCAACATAAGCTCAAAGTAGCAATGTATTAAAACTATAATAATAGCAATTTTATCAAGAATGTAAAAGAAGCAGATTTTTTAAAAGTTAATCTTTCCTTTCACCAAAAATGAAAGAAATTATGTAATGAAGTTGGCAGATAGATGAAGGTGGTGTCCACAATGTAGAGACTTATAGAAACATATATTTTTTAAAAAACGTAAATGTTTATTTCCTGCTTATTTCTGGTTTTTTAATTGCTATTTTACTTATTATGTTTTTATATAAGCCTTGAGGGTTTATAACTTTTGAACATACTCAAAAGTTAAGAAAGATAATTATCTCCTAGGGGAAAAAAATGACGGAAAAGCACATTCAGAAGTAAGTTTCAGGACTTCCCTGGTGGTGCAGTGATTAAGAATCTGCCTGCCAATGCAAGGGACATGGGTTCGAGCCCTGGTCCAGGATCATCCCACATGCCACAGAGCAACTAAGCCTGTGCACCACACCTACTGAGCCTGTGCTCTAGAGCCTGTGGACCACAACTACTGAACCCACATGCCACACCTACTGAGCCCACGTGCCACAACTACTGAAGCCTGTGTGCCTAGAGCCTGTTCTCTGCCACAAGAGAAGCCACCGCAGTGAGAAGCCCACGCACCGCAACAAAGAGTAGCCCCCACTCGCCGCAACTAGAGAAAGCCCACGCGCAGCAACGAAGATCCAACGCAGCCAAAAATAAAAATATATTAATTAATTAATTAATTAATTTTTTAAAAAAGAAAGAAAGTGAGGCTTGATTTAAAAAAAAAAAAGAAGTAAATTGCAAACAGAAAACCAGTGGCGTAATACAAGTTAACTCACTTTTCCTTTTTCCTTCAATTTCTCCTCACTAAGTTTAATTGTATTTCTTAAAATTGTCGATTAATTTTATAGGGTGTAATATGAGATATCAAAGTTTTCTGAGAGGTAAAACATAATGCTTACTTTGCTCATCCATTTCTTATGATGGGCTACAAGTCCTTTTTTTATAAAGCTTTACTTTTTATTTTTTTAATTAATTTTTGTTGGAGTATAGTTGATTTACAATGTTGTGTTAGTTTCTGCTGTACAGCAAAGTGAATCAGTTATACATATATCCACTCTTTTTCAGATTCTGTTCCCATATAGGTCATTACAGAATATTGAGTAGAGTTCCCTGTGCTGTATGGTAGGTTCTTATTAGTTATCTATTTTATATATAGTAGTGTGTACATGTCAATCCCAGTCTCCCAATTTATACACCCCCCCCCCCCCCCCCCCCCCGCATAAAGCTTTAAATTTCTTTTGGTTCACTTCTTGAAAGATAAGGGGACAACTGTTGAGGTCTTGTTAGATTTGAAGGCAAGTATTAAATTACACCTCTGTTTCTTCTTTTGCCAAATCAGCTTTAATTCCAAGAAAGTGAAAGGCAACACAAGCGAAGAAATTATCCAGCTTTACTAATCGATCTTTCATTGTTGCTAGTATTGTAATGACAGCTCCAACTAAAGTCGTAGGCATTTTAAAATGATGTGTAGAATAATGGAAAAGTTTCCTCACTAACCATGTGGATAGTTCATAAATGCCTTGAGGGTAGCTTTTCATTATTCAGTTAGAATTGATGGGGAACTCAGAAACTTCTTTTTTTTTTTTTTTTTTTTTTGCGGTACACGGGCCTCTCACTGCTGTGGCCTCTCCCGTTGCGGAGCACAGGCTCCAGACGCGCAGGCTCAGCGGCCATGGCTCACGGGCCCAGCCGCTCCGCGGCATGTGGGATCTTCTCAGACCGGGGCACGAACCCGTGTCCCCTGCATTGGCAGGCGGACTCTCAACCACTGCGCCACCAGGGAAGCCCCAGAAACTTCTTTATGTTGTGGTGACTCCGTTTAGTATTTTGGAAAGATATAAGAAAGAAATGAGAAAAAGTGTGCTTCAGAGAGCCTGCACCTGAATAAAACCACCTATTGTTCACTTTAAAAATTCAGTATGCAGGCTCACTCTCCTTGGTGCTGGAAACAGAAATGAACAAGGCAAGCCCTTTCCACAAAGCCTCAGTCTGCTGAGGGGAGAAAGACATAAGTAAATCAGCATGATATGTTGCAAAAAGGGCTTGGGAAACACAGATGAGAAAAAAGCTGTGCCTGGAGGAATGCTGGTGAGGGGCAGGCTGCTGAGAAGCAGCAGAATTGGGCTTGAAGGAGGAGTGGGAGGTGCTGGTGGTCCAGAATAGGCAGTAACAGGGAGGTAGGGAAGATGATTGCATCTAGGCTGAGAGCAGGTGTGAGAAGTAGAAACAAGAGGGTAGCTGCCGTGTTTAGGGGTTTTCTGGTCTCATAATAGAGGCCAGAAGGGCTAGTGAAATGAGTGTGGGAGTAGAAGGATAGGCTTAAAAAGAAAAGGTAAGCTAAGGATAAATTGCAATGGGTTTGTGTGCCTAAGCTGTACTTTTTCCCCTGAAAACAATGGAGACTTTTTTTTTAAAGATTTTTTTAAAGTCTGAATAAAAATTAATAATCCTTATAGAAAATCAAGAAAATGCAGCAAAGAGTAGAGGATACAAAATCACTCATAGTTCTACCACCCAGAGAAAAATGCTTTGATATCTAACATTCCAGCTTGTTTTTCTCAGCTGATATTTAAAAAAAATATATGTCAGTAGCATAATGTATGGTCATTCTGCATCCTGTTTTGTAGGATTAAACATAGGTATTTTCCCATGTTATTTCAAACTTTCCATAAGCCTAATACTATCTGGCCTAAGAGGCATTTAATTAAAGCATGGAAGTGACATGATTATACATCTGTGGGTTTTAGAAAAATGACTCAGATGAAAGGAAAAACAGATGGAGCAGGGAACATGGTTAGTAAGCAACTGTTGTAGTCCAGGTGTGAAAGGAAGAGGTCCTGGACGAAGCAGAGGGTTAGGGCAAGGGAGAGAGATTGCTGAGAACTGCGTGGCTGGATGTAGAGAATGAGTCATGTTCAACTCCGAGCTTGGATGAAGAGGCAGACGGTGTACCATTTACTGAACTACAAGAGAATAGAAAGAACAACATATTTGGGGGGCAAAAAAATTAATTGGATTTAGACATAATGAATTTAAAGGACTTGTGGGATGTCCAGATAAAGATACCTAAAACAAAAATGGAATATTCTGGAGACATTATGGGTTATTGGTTAAGGATGAAAGCTTTAGAATTAAGAGATGAGTTCCAATCCCAGCCCCATTACTTCCCAGCTATGTGATCTCAGACACTGCACTTTAGTATAACTCTGCAGGCCTTGGTTGAGATGACAGACAAGAAGGAAAGTGATTGTGTTTGGAATGAGGGGAGGGAGTAGAGTTGCTGATTAGGTTACTTTTATGCTACTCAGTTTATGGTACCTGCAAGACATCCATTTGGAGATATTAATTAGGCAGATGAAATATGGATCTGGAGCTCAGGAAAGAGGGTAGGAATGTAAAAGGATGTACATAAGCATGTGATTAATATTGCCGAAATAGAATGTGTAGGAACCAGAAGAAGGCCAAGAACTGAGCCCTAGAGAGCACAAGCATAATCGAAAGGGGAACATAGAGATTTGTCTGAGAGGGGAAAGAAGAAGAGAGAGCAGTGTCATGAGAGCCACTGGGGTTGAGAGGGTGGGAGACGGTGGGGAGGTGGTATTGGTGAGCTTGTGAGGATGGTCATCATTTAGAATGTGGAACTAGAAGTTAACCTGGAGACCTAGGCCTTTACTGGCACATTATAGCTAAGTAGCTCAGTAAACCTGGGTATTCAGATTAAATACAGTGAATCTATATTGCACATATACTGTGTTCAAGTCACTGCAGTAAATTCAAAGAGGAAACTACCAGTCGAGAAGGAGGATTAAGATAAATAAATGACCATTACTTAAGATATCATGGGGTAAAGGGGAAAGGAGAGCTCAAAGATAAAGCCAAGGTTTGGAGCATGGCTGAGAGGATGAATTACCTGTTGTTAGCAGAAATGGAGAACTCAGGCAGAGTCTGGAAAGTCAGGTGCCTGGAGGTCACAGGGTACACAAAGATTCAGTATGGGTGTGAGAGAAAAGGAAAGGTCAGATCTTGAAAACACAGTGGTTGTTGTATGTAGCGTAAAAAAAAAACTAAAACAAAACAGAGTGATACAGCATAACCTGGTGGTCAGGAAGATAGGCTCAAGAGCCAGACTCTCTATGTTTGAATCCCAGCTCAGCTACTTACCAGCTATGTGGCCTTGAGCAGGTCACTTAAACATCTCTGTATCTCAGTTTCCTCATCTGTAAAATGGAGGTAATATTACCTACCTCATAACATTTTTACAAGGCATAGATCATTAAATAGTTGTAAAGTACATAGAACAGTGCCTTGAAACAATGTGAGCTGTGTTTGTTAAATAAAACATGAAATAAAAATCCTGTTTCCTCATTTGTAAATCTAGATGAATAGATTCATGACCTGAGATGTCCCTTAATAGACCAAAATTCAACATAGCTTACCTGCTGAAGATCCCAGCCCCTCTCTCTCAGTTCTATTTTAAACTAAGGTGCTCCCTTACAGGATACACAGAGATAAGTTTGCATGCCTCATGCCATGTGAGGCACTCACTACTGTGTACAAAGTTTTGACTCTGGGGAATCATCACCAGAAATATTTATGTGACCTTATTACTTTGATATTCTGCCTAGGCTTCGGATAGTTTAATTCAGTTATTGATTGTGAGTCTATATTACATTTTCTTGGTGTCTGATCTTTAATTTCTGCTAAACCCAAAGGACAGTTTAGTCTAATATATACTAAATTGGGTGTAAGAAGAGCAAAGTTCTTCTCTCTTTGCTGTCACTTCCTGTCTGATCTTGTGCAAGTAACCAAACTGTCTCAGTGCAGGCTCTTTCTCCCTCCTCCCCACCCTCTCTTAAAAGGATGTAATTTAAACCTTCAGATTAAAAGCTCTCACTTGCCTCTTCTCCTCTTTCGAATTGGGTAAACAGTATAGAGGACATAGATTTGAAAAATATTGGTGCTGGTCACAATTAGGCTTGGATTTTGCTCCCAAAGCTTCCTGAAGGATCATGTTAAAGTACCAGACTGTTTATGCTTGTGACACTATATTATGCAGCAGGGATAGGAATAATGCCTGCATGTCATAGTGGGCGTTCTCTTTTTCTTGTAATGTGAACCTGGTGATAAATTTCTTCCTGATTACAACTCTTCCCTGAGACCACGTGACCTTACTTATGGCATTATTGCATGATCTTAATAGAACACAAAATCTGTGTTTTATTCCCTTAGCTTTTCATTTTCTTGTTCCCCAGATCCAGGGGGAGTTCTCTTAGTTAAAAGGTGGTGGCAGAGTACGAACTTTGTTTTCACAGACCTGCATTGAATCCTAGCTTAGTCACTTACTAGCTGTGTGACTTTGGGCAGGTTACCCAGCCTCACTAGGACACAGCTTCCTCGTCTATAAAATGAGGGGATAACGCTACCTGCTTCATGGGAGTATTAAGAGGGTTACATTAGATAATTCATGTGAAGAACGTAGAATAGTGCCAATAAATAGTGGGAGTTGCCCCTGTCACTCACTTATGATATAACTTCCCTTGATTACCTTGCTCTTCAGTATACTGAGAAAGAATACTGGAATGAAGGTGTCTAACACAAAATTAAAGATTTTAAGTTGTGTTTTGAGATGATAGACTAATTATGTGACATTTAAATATCATTGTGATCTAATCTTTAATTATCACCTGGAACCACACTGAAGATTTTGATGTCTGTAAATACATTAAAAAATGACATATCAAAATGTTGATGCATCTCATGAATTGTGGTACAAAATCAAGTGTTTATTTCCTAAGTTGACTCATCTTGCTATGAGAGAATGGACTTTAGGGAATGCAGGGACACATACCTATACAAAACCACATCTTCCTTCTGCATGGTAGAATACAGTTAACTGATGACAGATTTGGATAGAAATTCCGCACGAGCAAGAAACATCCATTCTGGTCCTATAAAACATGATAATTTATATAGATATTATTTTAAATATAACATATGGAATATGTTATAAATATACATATGGAAAAGGCTATAAGAACTTTTAGTAGTTTTGATTCAGTGTTTTTAGGGGAAAAACTTCCTGCTTAAAATGAAATCACGTGAGAACATGTATTGAAGAGTTATAAAGCATAGTATCAATATCTGATTCCTTTTTAAACAGTTTAAGATTCTGCCCTTAAAGCATCTTTCAGGAAACAGTTACTCACTGGCATTTGTGAAATTCTTTTCAAAATATCTACTCCCCTGCTTGGGGTTTTGAGACATGTGCAGGGCGTATGGCACTAAGATTCTGAAGAGTGAATTGCTGGCTCCACACAAGCATTTTCTGCCTATACAGTTAATGAACTCTGAGAGCTGCTCTTTGTCCTGGCTCCCGCCATATGGAAGAGTCATGCCAAAAGGTCTGAAAAGACCTGCAGGAGCTGGTGACATCTGCAAGGAAGGAGGCAGAACTGACACTGCAATGCTTCATGTGCCAGTGGGTACAGTGACTAATAACTAGGCTGACCCTAACCCAAGTGAAAATGGAGCAGATCTCTACGAAAAGATTCTCAGAGGTATAAAGGTACACAGTAATAGCCTAGGAATGCATTAAGCAGAGAGGAGCAGGGGAAAATAAATTGTATAGTCTATTAGTGTAAGAGGAGTGTATCTTACTTTCTCAGTTCTGATAGTTTAGGTGTACTCTAGTATATTTTTGTTTGAGGCAATACTCTGAGAATCAGCTTTCAATAGAGTATATATTTGCAGGTAAAAAAAGAAAGAAAACCAATCCCTTTATTTTATAGAGGAATATCAAAAGTAAGATACTTTTTAAATAGCATAGTTATAATTATTTTGAAAAGTCAAGCCTGTGTATTCAGCTGCAAAAGAATCCAATGGGATTACTCATCAAATCAGTATTGTGTAACCATTATTGTTTTCCAAAGAATCACAAAAATAAATGACTTCTTAGTAAAGTGCTATTTTAAAAAATATCAGGCTACAGCCCCAATGTACCAGCAGCTTTAAAACTACTTTGTGCATTATTTAAGCATAAGTCTGATAGAGTAGTTGACCCTGTACATTATAGGTAAGTTTCAGAAACTAAACTAATTTTTTAAAATTTGGAAGCCATCATATTGTTACATCAAATATGACTGAATTTTTTATACCTGATAATTATTACTAAATGCTAAAAAGTCTGCTTTAAATAAAATTTATGTTGGAAAAATAATCAGTATATAAATTAAAATGCACATTCCATTTTTAAGTGGATAGTTGGTATTTTGTTAGTCTGTTCACTTGTAGGCACTTAATACAATCTTGGTTTTTGTTGCAAAGAAGGGTTAGAATGAGAGCCAACTATTTACTGAAGAGTTACTCAAAAATCACATACTCTCTTATGTGAATAAAATCTGATTCATTTGGGTTCTGTGTGAACTTGGGCAAGTTTCCTGGCCTCTTTGAGCCTTGGATGTCTTATTTTAAGCTCTGGAATTTTGTTTTGTTGTGTGTGTATACTACCTATAAAATAGGAATAATAATGGCACCCATTTTATAGACTTGTAAGGACCAGTCAATCTGTGTAAAATACTTTTAACAGTCTGGCATATAACAAGCAATGAGTGAATAATTGTTAGCTGTTCTTATTATGGTGATGCTATTATTGTTGTGATTAACCTAAAGAAAGGCTCCATGAGTCTGTGATGTCCTCACTTCCACCACAAAATCCCTAGTAACTTTTCACAAACCTTATATGTGAGTGATTAAACCATATGTCAGCAAGTTTACTTTGTGTTGACTTTGGCAAGGTCAGGGACCTAATGTTAGAAGACCATCTGTGTGGAAGAAATATAGCTTTTACTAATAACTGCTGGCATACCCTTGGATTTTGCAAAATATGACCAGGATACCCACAATTTGCCACGTTCAGCTAAAGTATAATTTGCGGTCAGCAAAAAGATTGTTTCTTAGAAGCTTCCTATTTAAGATCTCGTAGGATATGGAAGACCTCTGGGGTGACTTCATTGCATAGCAATAATAGACATTATGACTTATTGTTTAATGAATTCTCTGACTTACAAAAGATGTATTATTTTATCATGGCACAAAATCTGCTGGATTGTTTTCTTTAAAGATATTAGCTAGAACTAGAATTAGAATATACAAAAGAGTATAGTGGGTCAAAAAGATATCTCCACTATTAGAATAAAATGAAGGGCTTGAAAAGAATGAACTACTAATAACAACTTGGATCGATCTCAAATGCATTTTGATAAAGCAAGACTCAAAAGGCACATGCTGTGTGATTTCATTTACATGACACTCTGGAACAAGCCAGATCAACAATTACTAGGAGCTGGTGGTGGAAGAGGAGTGGGGTTGACTGCAGAGACCTAAGAAAAGTTTCGATAGAAATGTTCTGTATCTTGATTGTGGTGGTGGTGACATGATTGTAACCATTCATCAAAACTCCTAGAACTATTCACCAAAAGGGTGACTTTTACTAATTGTAAATTTCATCTCAGTAAATCTGGCTTAAAAAACCAAAACAAATGGCTGTAGTGTTGGTGCAGGTCAGTATTTCCTGTGAGTGTGTAGAACAGCATATCACTTTTTCTGAAATGTTGATGAAATTCTTATGTATTTACTTATTACACTTAATTACATCTTTGAAATTCACATTTTTAGTTCATTAAGTATTTTACTTCTCTATAAATAGTGATTGTCTAAAAATTTCTTGAAAGTTTATCAGTTTCATGGAATATACTACATATGTTTCTTAGTATTTAAGTTTTTTATATTAATCAGGATGCTACAAATAACACCAATATTACTCGACCTGGCTTAAACAATAGGAAGGAAGTTTATTGGCTTCATCTCTGTGGTTATGGGATGGCTGCTTATAGCACTCAAGACTACATGTACCCTCATTTACGTGGAGCAGCAAAGAGAGATCTCTTTTCTCATGGTTCTTCCTAAGAGTAGGGAGCCTCCTTTTCCAAAGCTGCCAGTGCATATTCCCTTGTGTCTCATTGGCCCCTGAACCTATCGCTGTATACTCCTGAGTGTGACACCATTCAGGGCTCCCCTTTTGATCTGTGGATAAGGTCAGTTTCCCCAAAGAAAGGGCTACATAGTAGGTAGACGCACTAACCAAATCTGGATACCATTAAGAGATAGCGGGGAAGGGATGCCAGGTAGGCAAGCAACAATGCTAGTACTTTACTCTGAGTTTAAGTTAAACCAAAACTTTGACTAATTATGGAATTTGACTACTACATAGTTGTTTCTTTTAAAATATTTATTTGGCTGCGCCGGGTCTTAGTTGTGGCACACAGGATCTTCGTTACTGCATGCGGGATCTTTTAGTTGCAGCATGTAGGCTCTTAATTGTGGCATGCGGGATCTAGTTCCCTAACCAGGGATCAAACCTGGGCCCTCTGCAATGAGATCGAGGAGTCTTAACCACTGGACCACCAGGGAAGTCCCGATTACTACATAGTTCTTATTTCAGTGTTTCTGAGACCACAAATTATTTAAACGTATTATATTACTTTACCCTAAAGACTTCACATAAAAATACCTCAATTCTGTAAGAAGCAACGTGGTAACTTACCACGTTAGAACATATATTGCATATAAAGCATAAAATAGATGTCATATGTGTTTAACACAATGAAGCATTTATACAACTTAATAGCATTTTATACATAGTTTAAAATGTAGCATTTACACAAATCAGACACTGGTTTAAAGTACACTTTGGTCTGCTTGGTACTAAAGTTTTTACTAAACTCTTATTATATTTCGTAGTCTCCTAGAATGAGAAAAGTATTTCAGTAAAGTAACTAGGTAGAAACAACTCTGGATGGTACACAGAGTCTGGATTTTATCCTGTCAGTGAGAAGAGTTCTATTGAAGAATTTTGGGTTTTCCTATGGGAACTAACATTAGGTGAGCAGAGCAGAGTTTTTGTTCTGTTTTGTTTTTTAATTTTATTTGTTTATTTATTTTTTGGCTGCGTTGGGTCTTCGTTGCTGTGCGCAGGCTTTCTCTAGTTGTGGCGAGCAGGGGCTACCCTTCCTTACGGAGCACAGGCTCTAGGCATGCTTGCTTCAGTAGTTGTGGCTTGGGGGCTCTAGAGCGCAGGCTCAGTAGTTGTGGTGCACAGGCTTAGTTGCTCCGTAGCACATGGGATCTTCCTGGACCATGGATCGACCCTGTGTCCCCTGCATTGGCAGGTGGATTCTTAACCACTGCTGTGCCACCAGGGAAGTCCCCAGAGCAGAGTTTTAGAAAAATTCCTCATAAGATAGTATTCAAGGTGGGTTAGAGCCAAAAAAAATAATGGAATCAGTTAATTGGGCAACTAACTATTGATTGGCCTGGGCTTGAGATAAGGTATGAGCAAAACAGGGTGGCAGTCATGAGAGCTTAAAAGATGGATGCTAAAGACAAAATGCCATGAATAGGGGTTGGTGGCTGACTGGATTTTGTGGTAGGGAACTAAGCTTAAAGTAATTTAAGTCAGCTAACTGGAAAGGGATGGAACCATTGCTAGGATGGTAAGGTTGGAGGGTGGTGGTAGAATGGAGATTTTACAGAAATGATGAGTTTGGTCTTAGATTGACAACATGTCAGAGTGGTAATAAATGTCCAGCAATAGTTAGTCATGTGAGACTGCTTCTCATTCATTCATTCAGTGATATTTTATTGAGTGCCAGTGTTTTATTGAAGCACTGCAGTAGATACAAGAGATGGAGCAGTTAACAACGAAAAAATGTTCCTGTCCTCATGGCACTAGCAAGGTTATACAAAGATATTTAAGAGTTAAGTAAATACAAACTGAAGAAATATTAAAGTCTAGATTTAATTAAAAGTAATATAGATAGAGGGAGGTGGGTGCGAGAATAGGTGAAAGATTAACAATGAGTTGATGTTGGATCTTGGTGATGGACACATGGGGGTTTGTTTTACTATTTTCTTTACTTCTATATATGATTGAAATTTTCCATAATAAAAACAGTTTTTTAAGGTAAAAAGTTCTGTGCATAGAGCTAATAATTAAACAAGATCTTTGAGAGAGTGATAAAAACATGTCCAAAGAGTAGCCTGAGAGAGGTAGGGGGAAAATGAGGAAAGTATAGTGTCTGGGAAGTAAAAAAGATAAAAGAAGTTTCAAAGAAAAGGTGGAAGATAGTGTTAATCGATACAGAGATCAAAGACGTTATCATAGATTAAATCTAGCTGTTTTCTAATTTTGTTCATTTCTGGTTGGATGTTCCTTGATGACTGAAAGGAATTGGGTACCTGAGAAGCTTAGGAAAACTTTTGATGAAACCATTTTTTTTAATCAGTTTTTTAAAAGTTTTATTTATTTGCTTGATTTTGGCTGCATTGGGTCTTCATTGCTACAAGTGGGCTTTCTCTAGTTGCTGTGAGTGAGGGCTACTGTTCATTGCGGTGCCCGGGCTTCTTATTGTGGTGGCTTCTCTTGTTGCAGAGCACAGGCTCTAGGTGCACGGGCTTCAGTAGTTGTGGCTCGTGGGCTCTAGAGAGCAGGCTCAGTAGTTGTGGCACACGGGCTTAGTTGCTCTGCGGCATGTGGGATCTTCCCGGACCAGGGCTAGAACCCGTGTCCCCTGCACGGGCAGTCGGATTCTTAACCACTGCGCCACCAGGGAAGTCCTTGATGAAACCATTTGATAATATTTATTACTTGAGAAATACTATACAAGCTTTATTTCCTGATATGTGAATATCTGTTCTGTTTTCAGGAGACTAATGAGCAAAAACTTCACAAAATAGCCAATGAACTTTTGCTTACAGAAAGAGCTTACGTCAGCCGACTTGACCTCTTAGATCAGGTAATATTTTCCCTTTCAGTATTTTATTTTTTGGCATTATACATCATTTTAACTTAGTAATTTAAGTGTTTTAGAAACTGCAAGAAGGACCTAGCCATTTTTGGCAAGTGAAAGCTACTTCCTCAAGGAGATCTCTAACATTTTCAGCTCTATCAGTGAATTCATTAGGTATAAAGTTTTCATAATTCATAAAAAACAGATTGAAGGACTCTCTGTAGGAGTCACAAAATGCATTTATCTGTGTCTTTCAATCCTAAACACTACTCTGTTTCTTGCCCACTTACTGTGATCCTGAAGGCCGTGTTAGTAAATAGGAGATTCTGATGCTGGCATGAATACATCACTGATTCTTGTCTCACTTGCTGTTGTAAATGATCTGAATTCCTGCAGTCATAGGGCCAGAAGGAATTTTGAGAGTTCGCTTGTTCGGCCTTGCATAAAACGTTCAAAACAGTGCCAGGTGTAAATATTTGTTGAATATGTGAAAAACATTTTGTACTTTCATCATGGTAGATGCTTGTGAATCATCTCAAATATACATTTGCAAAGAAAGTTTTAAAATACATCATTAAGAATAACTGTTAAACATGATGGCCTCTTAATCCTGTTTCAGTGATAAAAGATCAAGATAATTGGTAGATTGTCTGCTGATACAGACTCCTCTTATTAAAAGATAAAGTTGCCAACTTTGAGTAAATTAGTTGCAAGAAGATGTCCCGCTACCGCAGTTGGAAAAATGGAACTTCGTGGGAGCAGGCCATCCTGGGCACACCTCTTTATCAGTTCCTAGAGCAGACTACATGCCTGTTAGGGTGAGCCTTAAGGGTCCGGATTAAGACTTGTGTTCTCTGAGATAATGTGTTTGTGACTCAGATACTCATTTTCCAAAGAATTTCGCCATAAGTCAATCAATTCATGTTGGTTTGTGCCTTTGAAACAATGTTTCTCCTCATGGTGATTACAGACCTGAAACTTTTAGGTATTCCCATAGTAGAAATGTGTTTTTTCCACTTACCAAGTTGCACTTTTCTTTTTCTTTCTTTTTTTTCCATCCATATTATCTTGTCAGCTACTGTTGCTGACCTTCTAGAATTTAATCATAATTACTAAAATATCCTATTGGAGTCTCTAAGGACATAATTTGGTATCCTTTTTGCCTCTCAAGAAAATGCAATGGAGGTGAAATTAGAAAATAAACAACCATCTGGACATTATGAAAGAACAGACCTCCTTCTGCCTACATTTAACAGAATGGCAATTAAGAGGTATAGTAGCCCTACTAGAGTAGAGCTAAGACCGCAAAATTTTTTTTACTGTCTTTAAGATACCTGTTATTATGTACAAGAGAAGATATTTTGATCCTCATTTCTGAGTTTTAAGTTACCATGCATTATTATTTACTAAAGCAGGAAAACATGTGAGAACTGAAATACTCTTTTGTTCATGCATTGACCACGTATTTTTTAAGCACCTTTTCTACTGTGAGAAGTAAATCACAATGTTCTACCTCCCCAAGGAGTGTACAGTTTTAATAGGGAAAATGAGATACATGCCAACAAATTATAATAAAGGGCAATATGTAATATGTGCCATAGAAGTCACTCAAAATATAAAGAGGAGTGGAAAATACCACAGTTACTATGCATCTGTATAGTTTTCCATCTTTTAACTCTACCTATGGATAGGAAGGGTAAATCCTGTTACCCTCAACTGGAAATTCTCTGGAACAGAAAAGATTAACATCCCACAGATAGAGGCATAGCCTAGGTTAGAGTCAAAGCTTCCTAATTCTAATTCCTGGTTCTTCTTAAAGCATATACTCACTCCTACATTTCAAAAATGATTGATTTCTTGAATCACGAACTTTTCCATTTATTCAACAAAAAGTTACTAAGAACCCACTATGTGCCTTAGCACAGTGCTAGATGGTTAACCAATAACTTTGAAGTAATGTTTGCATTAATTCTCTTATTCAGGTATTTTATTGCAAACTACTGGAAGAAGCAAATCGAGGCTCATTTCCAGCAGAGATGGTGAATAAAATCTTTTCTAATATTTCATCAATAAATGCCTTCCATAGTAAATTCCTATTGCCAGAGCTGGAGAAAAGAATGCAAGAATGGTAAGAGGCATAGATAGCAAATAATATATCTAAGGCAGTCATACTAGAAGCTGTGTTATTCAGCTGTTAACTTGAAATAATAATGCTACACAGAGCTGTAAACAAACATTTACGCAAAGTTTTTATGTTAAAGATCACTGAAAGACCGTGTGGTACATTTTTGTCTTTAGTTGAAAAAGGTTTCATCTCTCCTTTCCAAGCTATAGTTTGATTAGTGGAGACAAGATATTAAGGGTAATCTGGAGCTTCAAGATTTCCAAGAGTAAAGCATCTCTCTTTACTGTGTTATTCCTAAACTCCCTGTAAAAAGGTGCTTTTTCGCTTTCTCTCAATCTCACAGCAAAGTGGATCTGACAAAGCACAGGGTACGTGTAGAAAGTGATTACTTCATTTGGAGTCCTGTTAATTCACTCATTCTATAAGAAATCTTAACAACTTGTTTCTATGTTTTATACAGGGAAACTACCCCTAGAATTGGTGACATCCTTCAGAAATTGGCCCCATTCCTTAAGATGTATGGAGAATATGTGAAGGGATTTGATAACGCAATGGAATTGGTTAAAAACATGACAGAGCGTATTCCCCAGTTCAAATCAATAATTGAAGAAATTCAGGTAATAGGACTCTTTTGTTCAAGGCTATAATTACTTTTTCTGTACAAATCATAAGGTCTTCTAGATCTAAAATTTAGATTGAGAGATTTGAGACACCTGGCCAAATTCCATTCTGGTCTGAATTATGCAGAAATCATCTCTGCAAAGTTAAAATATTTATTGAGCACGTGCAATATACTGAACAGTGAATTCTCCATTTGCTTTTGAGGCAAGGAAAGTCTGGCTTTATCAGGGTCCACATTAATTTACAAAGTAAGTTCCCATTCAGCTCTGTGTCTCTCTTGCTTGCTTTCAGAGGTTGAGATGTTGGAATGACTATAAATGAATGTAAAGAATGATTGCTATAAACCCTGACATTTTAGAAACATAATTACAGTTGATCCTTGAACAACGTAAGGGTTATGGGTGCTGATCCCCTGTGTGTTTGAAAATCCCAGTATAACTTTACTGTCAGCCCTCCATATCTGTGGTTATGCCTCATGGATTCAACCAACCATGGATTAGTACTGTAGTACGCGTTTACTGAAAAAAAAAATGTGCATATAAGTTGACCTGTGCAGTTCAAACCCATGTTCAAGGATCAAATGTATTCTGTTTTATTTCATTTTGGGGTGTTTTTTTGGTCATTTTATATATGTGTCCTGACTTTTAAAATTTCATCAAACCTGGATAATACATTTTAATAGTATCATAGTAATTTCTGTTTGATTCTCTAGTCAAAACTTTTAATCATTTCTTCTTTGCTGAAGTTTAAATATTGAAAAGGAATTCTTTAGATCACATAAGGTTATTTGGGTGGGGATTCTTTTTTTTTTTTTTTTAAGATGTTGGGGGTAGGAGTTTATTAATTTATTTTTGCTGTGTTGGGTCTTCGTTTCTGTGCGAGGGCTTTCTCTAGTTGTGGCAAGCGGGGGCCACTCTTCATCGTGGTGCGCGGGCCTCTCATTATTGTGGCCTCTCTTGTTGCGGAGCACAGGCTCCAGATGCGCAGGCTCAGTAGTTGTGGCTCACGGGCCTAGCTGCTCCGTGGCATGTGAGATCTTCCTGCACCAGGGCTCGAACCAGTGTCCCCTGCATTAGCAGGCAGACTCCCAACCACTACGCCACCAGGGAAGCCCCTGTGTTACATAAATATTTTTATATGTTTTTTAAACTCATTAATATAGTGATATGATTACTGTTTTGTACAATTTTACGTCTTTTAAAGAAGTTAAGAGAATATTAAAAAATATCTATACGCAGATCAATGTGATGCTGACAACATCAACAAAAGAAAAGACAAAAACCACATGATCATCTCAGTAGATGCAGAAAAAGCATTTGATAAAATGCAACATCCATTCATGATAAAAACTCTTACCAAAATGGGTATTGAAGGAACATATCTCAACATAATAAAAACTATTTATGAAATACCCACAGCCAGCATAACACTCAATGGTGAATAGCTTGAAAGCCTTCCCACTAAAATCTGGAGCAAGACAATGATGCCCATTCTCACCACTTCTATTCAACATAGTATTTGGAAGTCCTAGCCACAGCAATCAGACAAGAAAAAAGAAATAAAAGGTATCCAAATTGGAAGAGAAGTGGTACAATTGTCATTATATGCAGATGACATGATGCTGTATATAGAAAACCCTTAAAGACTCCACACAGAAACTACTAGAAACTGATAAATGAATTCAGCAACATAGCAGGATACAAGATTAACATACATAAATCTGTTGCATTTCTTTACACTAACAATGAAATATCAAGAAGGGAAAGTAAAAAAATAATTCCTTTTAAAATTGCAGCCAAAAAAAAAAATACTTAGGAATAAAACCTGACAAAGGAGGTAAAAGACTTATATTCTGAGAATTATAAAACATTGATAAAGGAAATTGAAGATGATTCAAAGAAATGGAAAACTATCCCATGCTCTTGGATTGGAAGAATTAATATTGTTAAAACAGCCATACTACTGGAAGTAATCTACAGGTTTAATACAATCCCTATCAAAATACCCATGACATTTTTTACAGAGCTAACACAAATAATCCTAACATTTATATGGAACCATAAAAGACCCAGAATTGCCAAAGCAATCCTGAGGAAAAAGAACAAAGCTGGGGGCATAACCCTCCAAGACTTCAGACAGTACTATAAAGCCACAATAATCAAAACACTGTGATATTGGTATAAAAACAGACACGTGGATCAGTGGAACAGAATAGAGAGCCCAGAAATAAACCCACACACCTATGGTCAGTTAATCTTCGACAAAGGAGACAAAAATATACACTGGAGAAAAAACAGTCTCTTCAGCAATTGGTGTTGGGAAACCTGAACAGCTGCATGTAAATCAATGAAGTTAGAACATACCCTCCCACCATACACAAAAATAAATTCAAAATGGCTTAAAGACTTAAATATAAGACATGACACCATAAAACTCCTAGAAGAGAATATAGCAAAACATTGTCTGACAGAAATCGTACCAATGTTTTCCTAGGTCAGTCTCCTGAGGCAATAAAAATAAAAGCAAAAATAAACAAATGGAACCTAGTCAAACTTATAAGCTTTTGCACAGCAAAGGAAACTGTAAGCAAAATGAAGAGACAGCCTATGGACTAGGAGAAAATATTTGCAAGTGGTACAACCAACAAGGGCTTAATTTCCAAAATATACAAATGGCTCATACAACTCATAACAAAAAAGCAAACAACCCAGTCAAGAAATGGGCAGATGACCTAAATAGACATTTCTCCAAAGAAGACATACAGATGGCCAAAAGGCACATAAAAAGATGATCAACATCACTAATTATTAGAGAAATGCACGTCAAAATTACAGTGAGTTATCGTCTCACACCAGTCAGAATGGCCATCATTTAAAAGTCTACAAATAAATGCTGGAGAGGATGTGGAAAAAAGGGAACCCTCCAACACTGTTGGTGGGAATGTAAATTGGTGCAGCCACTATGGAGAATAGTATGGAGGTTCCTTTAAAAACTTAGAGTAACCATATGATCCAGCAATCCCACTCCTGGACATATATCCAGAGAAAACTCTAATTCGAAAAGATACATGCACCCCAATGTTCATAGCAGCACTATTTACAATAGCCAAGACACGGAAGCAACTTAAATCTCCATCGACAGTTGAATGGATAAAGAGGATGTAGTATATATACACAGTGGAATACTACTCAGCCATAAAAGTGAATGAAATAATGTCATTTGTAGCAACATGGATGGACCTAGAGATTATCATACTAAGTGAAGTAAGTCAGAAAGAGAAAGACAAATACCATATGACATCACTTACGTGTGGAATCTAAAATATGACTCAAATGAACTTATTTATGAAACAGAAACAGACTCAAAAACATAGAAAACAAGCTTATGGTTACCAAAGAGGAAAGAGGGGTGTGGGAGGGATAAATTAGGAGTTTGGGATTAGCAGATACAAACTAGTATATGTAAAATAGATAAGCAACAAGGTCCTACTGTATAGCACCAGGAAATATATTCAATATCCTGTGATAAACCACAATAGAAAAGAATATGGACAGAGAATATATATGTGTAACTGAATCACTTTGCTGTACACCAGAAACTAACACAACATTGTAAATCAACTATTCTTCAATTTGAAAAAAGAAAAATGTCTACAAATATTTTTTTTGGGGGGGGTTTTGCTATGCGCGGGCCTCTCACTGTTGTGGCCTCCCCTGGACGCGCAGGCTCAGCGGCCATGGCTCACAGGCCCAGCCGCTCCGCAGCATGTGGGATCTTCCTAGACCGGGGCATGAACCCGTGTCCCCTGCATCGGCAGGCGGACTCTCAACCACTGCACCACCAGGGAAGCCCTACAAATATGTTTTTAACCCATATATTTACCATTTCTGGAATAAGTTCCTTTCAGCATGAAAATGATGTGTTTCTTGTGAGGCAGAGTGAATAGCAATGAATTTTCTTGGGCTTTGTTTATTTGGAAAATATTTTTTTCTTCACTATTGAATGATAGCATTGCTAGACACAGAATTCTTGGCTGATAGCTTTTTTCTTTCAACAATTTGAATGTCATTTCACTGTTTTCTGTCCTCCCTTGTGTCAGATGAGAAGTTAGCCCTTAATTGTATTGACAGTCTCCTATATGTAATGAATCACTTTTCTCTTGCTGCTTTCAAAGTTTTCTCTTTGTTTTTGGCTTTTAGCAGTTTGAAAATGATGTGGATCTTTTTTGTATTTATTCTGCTTGGAGTAGCTTGAGCTTCTTGGTTGTGTAGATTTTTTTAAATCAGTCTGAGAAGTTTTCAGCCATTGTTTCTTTGAATTTCATATTTTCATTACCCACGTTTCTTTTTTTAATTAATTAATTAATTAATTAATTTTTGGCTGCGCTGGGTCTTCGTTGCTGTGCACAGGCTTTCTCCAGTTGTGGCGAGCAGGGGCTACTCTTCGTTGAGGTGTGCCGGCTTCTCATTGTGGTGGCTTCTCTTGTTGCGGAGCATGGACTCTAGGCACGCAGGCTTCAGTAGCAGGCTTCAATGTGTGGGCTCAGTAGTTGTGGCACACGGGCTTAGTTGCTCCACGGCATGTGGGGTCTTCCCGGACCAGGGCTTGAACCCGTGTCCCCTGCATTGGCAGGCGGATTCTTAACCACTGCTCACCAAGGAAGTCCCATTATGCGAGTTTCTGAGACCTGTTCAATTTTCTTCCTTTTTTCTCGTTGTTCTTTACACTGTATAATTTCAATTAATATTCCTTCAAGTTCATTGATTCTTCTGCCATCTTGTTTCTTCTGTTGAGTCTCTGGGGTGAATTTTTCATTTCAGTTATTGTACTTTTCAACTCCAGAATTTTCATTTGGTTCTTTTTTATACTGTCTGATTCCTCCTTGAAAATTGCTATGTATGCATGTATTGTTGTTATACTTTTCATGTTCTTCAAATATGATTACCTTTATTTCTTTGAACATACATATAATAGCTATGTTGAAATCTTTGCTATATCCAATATCTAAGTTCACTCAGAGACAATTTTATTTGACTGCCTTTTTTCTTCAGTGTAGGTTAATACTTCACTGTTTATTTGAATATCTCTTTTTGTTTTTGCTGAATGTTGGACATTATTATTTATTTGTTTGTTTATTTTTTAATTTTTGGCTGCGTTGAGTCTGCTTCTGCGCATGGGCTTTCTCTAGTTGTGGCGAGCGGGAGCTACTCTTCGTTGAGGTGCGTGGGCTTCTCATTGTGCTGCCTTCTCTTGTTGCAGAGCACGGGCTCTAGGCACGCGGGCTTCAGTAGTTGTGTTACACGGGCTTAGTTGCTCCACGGCATGTGGGATCTTCCCGGACCGGGGCTCAAACCCGTGTCCCCTGCATTGGCAGGCAGATTCTTAACCACTGCACCACCAGGGAAGCCCTGGACATTTTAGATAACCTATTTTGTGGGAACTCTAGATTTGTATTTTCCCTACTGAGAGTGGCTGTGGTTACTTTTGTTTTTTTTGTTTGTTTATTAACTTGCTTAGACTAAATCTATGAACTTTATCTCTCCTCTGGTATGCAGCCACTAATGTCTCTATTCAGTTTTTGTTGAATGTTCTTGTGTTTGTATGTGATCTTGGCTTTATAGGGGTTGCCCCTCTATCTGTGTAGGTTAAAGATCAAACAGTTGTTAAACACAGGTGCTTAACTACCTAGATCCAGTTAGCTTCTCTCCTCTGCTGATGGCCCTATAATTGTGTGTGGAGGGGCACGCACTTATTTAAAGATCGGGCCATTTCCAAAGTCCTTGTGGCCCTTTCCCATCTCCTATCTGTATCTTCTGTCTGCATCTCCACAACCTCAGAGTGGCCAGGAGGTTGCTGGCTTGGGCTCTCTTCTGTCTCTGCTGGTTATTCACACAGCCTCAGCCAAGGAAATGATTGTCTGACCACAACACAGCTTCAGGCTATTAAAGTCATTGGTCTTCCCCACTTGCCCACCTCAGAGACCATCACTTCCACTGACAGTGTTGCTGGGCATATGGTTCACCGCTGTAAATCAGATGAGCCCTCTTCAACTTCAGCAGAGAAACTGCCAGTCCTCACAGCCTGCCCCACCCTTGCAGAATCTTCACGTTGACTGAGCTGGGAGAGGAAGAGGGGCAGCCCCAGGCCAGAATACCACAGCTTCTTGCTGTTCTTACCCAAAGTTCAGCAGTTTTTAAAAGAAACACTTTTCAGGTTGTTTTGTGCCTTTGGTCAATTTCCAAAGTGCTGAAATGATTGCTGTTGTTGTTAAAATCAATTTTATCCAGCTTTAAAGGTGCTTTTTATTTTTTTTTAATTTTTATTGGAATATAGTTGCTTTATACCATTGTGTTAGTTTCTACTGTGCAGCAAAGTGAATCAGCTATAGGTATAAATATATCCCCTCTTTTTTGGATTTCCTTCCCGTTTAGGTCACCAAAGAGCATTGAGTACAGTTCCCAGTGCTATAGTAGGTTCTCATTATGAAGTCGCTTTTTAAAGGGAGGATTTTGCCAGTCTCCTCACTCAGCCATAGCCAAAAGCCCTGCTCTTCCCCTTCACTCCTTTTACTGAACGTCTCTTTTCTCTCATGATTAAGCACTCATCTACCCTTCTGAACACTGGCTCCTTCTTTGGTTCTTTCACTAACCCCTTTTGTTAATATTGAAATGTGGGCAGAATACAAGGTTTTTGCCCTTCATAGTCTTCTTTCTCTCCACACTCTCAATATTGTCATAGTTTCCCAAGCCTTTAACCATCATGTCATACAGATGCTTATAGGGTCATTATTTCTAGTGTATTCCTCTACCCCTGAACTCCAGTTACAAAATGCTGAGTGCTGGCTACACAATTCTGTATGAACATCTTGTTGTCAATACAAAGTCAACATCTTCCATTCCTGTCTTTAGCTTACAATCATTTTTCCACTTGACCTTTTGTGCCTTGCATAGACTAGCTTGTGGTTATGTGATTGGATTTATCACATAGCACCAATATTCTTTTATTCACCAGAATCTGACCACTTGGCTTTATCTTTGATTTGTCACTTTTCCTCATTCTCTGTATGTGTTCATTTGCCTGTTAGATAATATTTTCAAGGGACTTAGCATGGAGCTTTTTGCATAGTAAGTGCTCACTACACGATGGTGGTCATTATCGTTGTTTCATAAAATTTTAAAACTATCTCAGCAACGTCTGTCTTCTCCATGTTATGAAGAAAGGATGGAGTTGTGAAAGGAATGGTAGATTGAGAATCAACTAATCTAGTTTAGGATTCTAGTCTGCCACTTAGAGCCACTTGACCTTAGAAAACTCCCCTAACTTTTCTGAGCCAGTTTCTTCATGTAAAAATTTGGGGATCAGTAATATTTTCCTGGAGATATATATATATATATATATACACACACATATATATGCATGTGTGTGTATATATACCATAGGCTTGCTGGAGAAAATCAAATGCAATAACTAAACTTATAATATTAATATCTTACACTTTATTAAGGAAAGCCATTAACCCTCAGCTTCCATGCTAATTTCAGGCTCTTTTTACTTTTCTCCTGGTCTACAATAACTTCCAAACTAGTTTCCCGACATCTGCCTAAAGCCACATTGCTGTAGGTTAATCTTAATAGCTGTCATATCTAATGATATCACTCCCCTGCATGAAAACCTGCATTAGATGAAGTAAATCTAAACCCAGCTTGACATTATTGCCCCAGATTACATTTTCTTCCTTATCCCCTATTTCCCTATAAATATCTTATTTCCGAGCAGAACTCAACTGCCCCCTTTCACTAAACATGCTTCATGCCCCACTGTCTTGGGCCTGTTCTCCAAGGTCCCTCTTCCTGCACTTACCCCCTGGTATTCCTCATTTCCCTGCCCAAAGCCTGACCTCACCTGAGTTTATGTGTAAATATTCCATTCTCTATGAAGCTTTTAGTTTCTTGTTTGCTTTGAATGCAAACATCATGTCTTAATACAACATTTTTTACCCTGGAGTGCCCTGATCATGGTCATCAATAAATATAGTAAGAGGGTTTCTTCTTTGTTTAATATGAACAGGAACACACCTTATTTTTCAAGTAATCTTTTTTTCTCTCCTTCCATGTTGACAGCTTACTGAAAGCATGTTCTATAGACTCAGTTTTGCCCTAAGCAAAGGAGATCTGTTTAGAGTTTGGTTTCTAATGGAAAAGAATGTCATGACCTAATGAAAAATTAAAATTTTCTCATCTTGTCACTTTTCTACATGTGGAGTCTTTTAAGTTAAAAGGAAATGACATTTATGGTAGCCTTATTATGAAATAGTTTCTGCTGAGTCCAGAGTCATTTAATGCAGTGTTACTTAGTGAACCTCATTAAATAGATGCTTCTTTTGAAAATCTCTGGAGTATGATTTAATAATGTGACCTGACAAACCCTTGTAGTGACTAATCGAAGTGGATGCCATCAATCTGGAAATTTCTTGCTTAAATTCTGCTTGATTTTTCTTTCTGTTCTTAACATTAGATTGGTGGTCCTCAAACTTTAATGGAAGAATTGGAGGCGTTTTTATGCATATGCCCAGGCTGTGGCCTCAAAATTGTGGTTTCATAGATTGCGATGGGGTTCAGAATTTCCATTTTTAATAGCATCCCAGGTATATCTAATGCAGGTGATGCACAGACCACACTTCGTAGTGAAATGCTGCCCTTAATGAAAATTCTATGTTACGTTGAACTTTTTTAGACTGGCTAACCTAATTTTTAAATCTTTTTTTAAAAACCTTTCTCATTACAGAAACAGAAGATCTGTGGGAGCTTGACTTTGCAGCATCACATGCTAGAACCTGTTCAGCGGATTCCCCGGTATGAGATGCTCCTTAAGGACTACCTAAGGAAATTGCCCCCTGGTTCTCCGGACTGGAATGATGCTAAAAGTAAATACTCCCCCCACCCCGGCCCCACCCCTGCTTTCCATTTTGGGATAATTTAGTGGCCAAGTAGGCTTGTGATTTCAAAGTGAGATAGGTCTCATAGCCACTTTAGTAAAATATTGGTGCCAGAAAATAACCTCACTGGAAATTGTCATCAGTACCTCAATTAGGCAAACACTTTTGAGCCCAAATCATAGGCTTGGAGCAATGCAAATCACATTTCTCATGCTGGTTTCACGTTAATCATTAACTCTGAAATATAAAACTAGTCTTAGAGACATCTGGAATAGCAATACACAATTACCTTCTCACAGGAAGAATACAACCATTCAGAATTACTAGTGCTGCTGGTTAATTAGGTAGGTTGATACATACCAAGAAAACTAAGATGATATTTACTATGTAAAAATAGCCTAAGCAAAGTGATATCTCTCTACCTTTCTCTACTCTAAGACAGAAGAGGCAATGGTGCTGTTTAGTGTCAGTTAACATCTTCCCTGAGAAAACTTTATTCCTGCTCTACTCCTGTGCTACATTAGATCATAATGGAAGACTTTTTAGGGCTTAAGAGTTTCAATAAGAATTTTGTTTTCTTGTGTACTTTAAAAAAAAATCAGTTAACTGTGAAGAGAAGATTTAACTTAGATTAGTAATCAACATGTACAAACAATACTGGTGTACAATCTTAAAGCATTGCTACTTTCTCTAATAATTTTTTGTCTGCTGTTATAAGTGAACCTTGTTGAGAGATGAACACAAAACACAATGTTTGGTCTTAGAGACTGGGTCTTTTTCTGAACATAGGCTATCTGTGATGTTTCTCCCACCATCCAAGTGAGTTGGTGACCACAGGAACTTCTCATCTCCCCTTTCTTCCTCTAAAGTTTAGAATTATTCTAACTTGTCTTCTTCCACTTTGCACTTCATCTCCACTTTCCACTCACCTGGCCTGAGTGCTTGGTTTTAGTAGTGGTAGGATTGGAGGTTGGATCACCATTGCTACTACTCAAACTAGTCTCTTGGGTGGTGGTCCCAGCCCATCTTAATTTGTCTCCCTCTACCTTGGATCCTATGTAGAATGCAAAGAATTGTCAAAATCAGGATAGTTCTCTAAAATGTAAACAACAATTCTGCTTCTTCTATACTCAAAACACTTTGACTCCTGCTAAGGTAGCTATGTCAAAAATCAGAGAGTCAGCAACGTAATAGGGTATTCTATTACTCTTTTTGGTTTCCCATTACTACTTACACTAAAATTGTAAGGAAATCACAGAAGTACTTTTAGAGACCTAAAAGTAGAGGGGAAAGCAACACAAGTGCATTTTGTTCAGCAGTAGAACGAAGAAGACAGAAAAGTTGGTTCAGAATAATGAGGTTGTTGTGGTAACAGAATTAACCCAACCAGTATTCATAAGATAGGAAAGAAAGGAAGAGAGCAGGACGTGTTGTAGGATTGAGAACATTCCCTCAGGTTAATCCAGCAGGAAGCCTTAGCTTCCACATCTCTTCACCAGTAGTCCCGAAGCTCCTACCTTGCCCATATCAGAGTTCCCATTCCCATCTCTCGCTACCACCTGCCCTAGCAACAAAACCCTCCATCAACATTGGCATCAGAAAATTCCCTTTCACCTAGACTAGAAATGTGAGTGTGTTTTCGCAGGGAAAAATGATTGTGCTTGGTGGTTAATTTGCTCATAAAACTAGTGAAATACTTACTACTGCTGAAATGTTGTAGAAATTTGAGTCAGAAGACTTTGGTTCTAATGTAGCCCTTCAGTATCATAATTTGTGACCTTAGCCAAGTCACATCACTCTCTACTTCTTTCATCTGCCAAATGAAGCTAATATACTTTCCATTCAAGGTTGCATAAGAATGAATATATATATGAAAGCCCCTGACCTAATATATATGAAAGCCCCTGACAAAGTTCCTTGTACCAAGCTAGTGTCAGGGTGTTTGTTATTTTGAAGGTCCCTTATCGATTAAAGGTACCTGAGAGCCTACTCACTGTATATGACTTTTAATGAGGAGATACCCTTCAAGTTCTAAATAATCTGCTTACAAATGAACTTTTGAAAGTATCCAGCTTATAAATGCAAATTGCCCCCTGCTTTTATCGTGTATCTTCGGCCTCAGATTTCTTCTTATTGTACTGTATATTATTCAGCTATCTAGTAACATAGTAAGGACAAAATGTATTTAATTTTCTTTTTTTCCATTTAGAATCACTTGAAATTATATCTACAGCAGCAAGTCATTCTAATAGTGCAATAAGAAAAATGGTAAGTGGTTTCCAGAGGAAATGGGAATATTCTAGTTAGATAATTGCCAATAATATAGTCTGATATTATCTACAGGTTTGGACCCAAATGAGTTGATACAAGTGAACAAAAAACATTGTTTATAAAATGTTTAGTGTTATCCCTCTTCTCCCAGGTTTTAATTTGGTCATAACTGACATACTTTATACCAAAATTTATGCTTAGTTCCAATCCCTTCTGAATTATGTATATTTTAGCTAAGGTCATTGATTAAAGGAACTAAGGTGAAACCTCCTTTTATATGATCTTGCTGTGTTTGTTTTAATTTCCTAGGAGAACCTAAAGAAACTCTTAGAGATTTATGAAATGTTGGGAGAAGAAGAAGACATTGTAAATCCTTCAAATGAACTAATAAAAGAAGGACAGATCCTCAAACTAGCTGCTCGGAACACATCGGCACAAGAACGCTACCTTTTCTTAGTGAGTTTTGTAGTATGAGCAAGTCACATAAGAATAACCCATAAACATTGTTATATGCATCTTGGAAAAGTAGGATGCTTGCTTGCTCTCACCAGAACAATTATATCTAACCTGGTTTAGTCAGTACTGTCAGGATTCCACATCAGGGAATGTCCTTAGTAACTGAAACTTGTTCTTTCAAGGACAAGTATTTTTCTATAATTTTTCTGTGTACTTACCGTGTATAATTTACTTCAGTAACTCGTAGTGAAGATGATTTAACATTTCCATGATGATAGTAGCCATCAGTGTATACGTGGGGACCACTATTTTTAATTCTTCTAGTTGAAGAAATATATAGACAAAGTTGTAAAACTTGTGCCTCAAATATCTATGTAAAAGTACATGAGTTTGCTACATAGTTCCTTTTCACTGCAATCAATCTCCATCCCTTCCTTAACTTCTGGGAAATGACAGTTAGTCTAGAACTTATTGAAAATATAGGAGCTCTCCCTGGGGCATCCAGGCCATTATATTTTAGTCTCTGTTAATTCCAGTTCCTTTCTATATCTAATGATATGATAATAATCATAATAGCTAACAATGAGCTAACATTGAGTAATAGCTCAGTAAATGTTAGCTATTACTATGATTGTTATTATAGGCAAAGAAACAGACACATTGGTAAAGAGGCTGCCCGGTAACTGGCACATGACACATTCTCAGGATGTTATTCACATCTGACTTTTCTGCTGCAAGGCAGTCATCTCACTAGCCTTAGTATGAGTTGTTGGGGGCTTAGAGGTTTCTATTGTCTGGTTACAGCTTCCTTTGAAAGGAAGGTTTACAGGAACTAATTGTCATGCAGAAGGATATTCAGTATCTCTCTTGAAAGCGTTTCTACTTCAAGTTTGTATAACTCAAGAAAATTGAAAACATGTCCACACAAAATTTATACATGAATGTTCATAGCAAAAGTATTCATTATAGCCAAAAAGTGGAAACAAACTAAATGTCCATCAGTTGATGAATGGATAAACAAAATGTGGTATAACCATGCACTGGAATATTATACGGCAGTAAAAAGGAATAAAATACTGATACATGCTACGTGGATGAACTTTGAAAACATTGTGTAAAGTGAAAGAAGCCATTCACAAAAAACCACACTGTGTGATATGATTCCATTTATATGAAATGTCTAGAATAGGCAAATGCATAGAGGCAAGAAGTAAGTAGTGGTAGCCTAGGGCTGGTGGGGAGGAGGAAATGGATACAGGATTTCCATTTAGAGTCAGGAAATGTTCTAAAATTAGATAGTCGTGATGGCTGCACAATTTACAACTATATAAAAACCATGAATTATACATTTTAAAAGGGTATATGAATTATATCTCAATAACTTTAAAAATTTATAGATATTTTACAAATTAACTATAAAAAAATCTTCATTGGAGCTCAAAAGAAGAACTTCACCTTTCAGAAGCTTTACAGAGACCTAAATGTAAATCAGGGACATGTGATGTCATGTTAGGGTCCAGAGGGCTGTTTATTTTGAAATGTAGGTTTTGTTATTCAAATATGGTGAGGCCAACACATCAGGAGATGATTGCCATTGAAAAGATAGTTATACTCGCAGATTCCAAAAGGAGGGGGCATGCCACACCATGGAAGGAGCTACATGAGAAAGCACCAGAGTTGGTCAGAAGGCAGAGAAAGCTAGCAGCAAATGTGGGCAAGAGCCTGTACTGTGGTTTCTGCGAGAAGGAATAGGCAAGGCAGAGAAAACCAGCTTAGAGTTTGCTAGTTTAAATAATTTCATCAGGCTCTAGCACACAGGGACTGTTGACTGGTACCTAGCCTTAGGGTTCTTACGGAAGGGGAATACTGGTTCGGAGTGTAAGCGCTCAATAGAGGAGGTGCTTGGGGTGTGAGTTCTGGATCTGTTGGTTTCCATATGGAAGTCATGCTTGCAGGTGAGTCACTCACTGTCTTCAAAGAATTGAGTAGTCGTGAGAGGGGGCAGTCCTCCAATGTCAGCAAGGCCCCAAGATGTCAAAGCATCAAAAATCCAGATTAAAAAGACATGCTTAATATACTGTTCTGGGCAAAATGCCTGGGAGTCGGTGTCTTCCCTTTGTCTTTACCTGTAGGTGCTTAGGTAATTTTCCTTTCCCCTCTTCAACATCAGTGTCACAGTTTCTGTAGTTAAACTTTCAGCTCTGTGTCTAACCAATGGCCTTTGTTTAATTTTCACATTTGAGAATTATTCTGGAAATAGTTTTGGATTGAATACCTTAATTCAGAGCCAAATTAAACAGCTATTTGGAGGACGGATGGCAAAGAGCCTTGGGGGAATACAACAGTAGTGACTTAGAGAAAAGTACCCATCTTGTTCCAGTTATTATAAGCTATCAAACATATCGTGTCATTGCCTTCCAGGAGAATGGAGTCATACAGCAGAAACTTTAGGAAAGCCTTATTCATCTTTTGAAGACCATCTTAGAAGCAGTTCTTGTAGTGTTCATTCCTTCAGTCCTTCCCCTCTAGTACTGTACTTGTCACAGAATCTCTCCTCTCCCCAGCACACATTTATTCCCATGGAGCATCTTTTTTTTCTTATATGTAGAAACTTCAGAAGTACCTTTTACTTTTTCTCCTTTCTCTCTAGAAGGAAAATAGTTTTCTATTTCCTATTCTGGGGATATTACACGTGTAAATCTGAAAAACCAAGTTATATTTAGAATTTGATTTCATCTTTCAAATGATCATCATGTGTTTGTATATTTACTTGCCTCCACATCATGCTTTTTATGTTATGTAGGGTACTCTGTTGAGTAAGTAAATAACCACACCTGACATCTGAAAGTTAAAAAAAAAAATCACTGAATTATCCCATAGAGTGATAGGAGGTTTTATTCTTGCCTCTTTGGAGTTCTAGTCCTTATTTCCTTATACCTTTTGACAGAGTTATATATATTTTTTTCTCTTGACTTATTTAAACTTTGAATACAGGCCGGGCACTGGAAATTTTCTCCAACAATGTATTTTTACCTTCTAAAACAAACTTTAATGAACTGTCACTTGTGAGACATGAAATTGAATTATTTCAATCAAATAATATATTTTAAAGAGACTTAAAATAACTAGTCGAGGAACCCTGGAGATCAAGAAACAGGAACCTCCCTACATTTTTAATAAAGTTGAGACTTTCTTCTAGGTTTCGGCACAGCCTAGCACTTCTAGAGCTTGCCAGCCAGAGACTGCTTTGTCAATAACTACTTCTGAGCAGCGGGCATGGAATAAAAGGAGTTTCTTTCACTAAAAGGGAAAGTCAGTCTACTTGGTGCTACAGTTGTTATAACTCCCTCTTTTAGCACCAGCAAAACCCAGAGAAGGTGATGGTGGCTTTTGCCACAGGAGCCAGGTTCACCGAGGGAACAGGACTAGCTACTTAATTCCTTTACGTATATGGCATCTTCTTTGTAAGCATTATCACCTTCACCTCTAAGTAGAAGAAAAAGGGTATTTATTGGCTAGTCCTGTCCATTTTGGTGGCGCTTTGCAACTCCTGCAGTACCATTCAGACATGGCCAAATCCCCTCCTGAGAAGGCCTTATAGAAGAGAGAAAGAAATACTAACATGAACAGTTAGCAAGCTGTTGCCTTAATCAAGCTGGGATGGTGATGAGAACCTTTAAGAGTATTTTCAGATCTTTAGATTCTGTGTACTACAATGAGGCTGTGATTGCCATACTTAGAATACAGTGGACAATTAATGATGAAGCATTATGTTCCCTTCTAGAAATGTAAATGTGAAATGTGGTGCTCAGATATGTATGATAAAAATGTATTGGGCTTCCCTGGTGGCACAGTGGTTGAGAGTCCGCCTGCCTATGCAGGGGATGTGGGTTCGTGCCCCGGTCCAGGAAGATCCCACATGCCGCGGAGCAGTTAGGCCCATGAGCCATGGCTGCTGAGCCTGCGCATCTGGAGCCTGTGCTCTGCAACGGGAGAGGCCACAACAGTGAGAGGCCCGCATACCGCAAAAAAAAAAAAAAATGTATTTAGTGCCCTTTTATTTCTACATTATCCAGTGTGGAAATGAAATTTATGATGTTGGTTATAGGAAGTTGCAAAATAATGTATGAGGAACAAACTGTAAAAAATTTGCTTTCAGAATGAGTACAGTGGACATTGTCACATAAACATGTTGAAATGTTTTAAATATCCATCAACATTTCTTTCATGGTTGGAGCTAAAAAGAGGACCTGACAAAACAGGACATTATTCCTCATTTAATCCTCTCAACAACCTGTGACTTTTACAGATAATTATCCTGAGACATGAGAGGTTACATAAGTTTTTTGAGTTCCCAGTTGCTTTTGTCTTACAAAAATATATTTAAGCCTAGAAACAGTGTTAGAAACAATAAATATGAAGTAGAAAGATAAATATGGACCTTCTTTAGGAATCTGCCTACAAATTAACCCCCATATTTAGAGTTTCATCCTTTTGCATGTTTTAACATATTTAAAAGTTAATTAACTGCCTTCCCCAAATCATTGCTTGGTACTGATTAGCAGGAGCTGTTCATTGTTTTGTTTTGTTATAAATTTATTTATTTATTTATTTTGGGCTGCGTTGGACCTTTGTTGCTGCGCACGGGCTTTCTCTAGTTGCGTTGAGCAGGGGCTGCTCTTCGTTGTGGTGTACGGGCTTCTCACTGCGGTAGCTTCTCTTGTTGCGAGCGTGGGCTCTAGCCATGCGGGCTAAACTAGAGAGGCTCTAGAGCTCAGGCTCAGTAGTTGTGGCGCACGTGCCCAGTTGCTCTGCGGCATGTGGGATCTTCCTGGACCAGGGCTTGAACCTGTGTCCCCTGCATTGGCAGGCGGATGTGTAACCACTGCACCACCAGGGAAGACCAGGAGCTGTTCATGGTTGACTAGAAATGAGGCACTAATTTGATTCAGTTTCAAAATAAGTTTCTTCATTTTAAATAAAGACTTTTTGCTAAAATAAATGACTTTTCTGTTAATTTGTACATGAAGAATTCTTAAGCAAGATGTGGGGCAGGGGCTTCCCTGGTGGTGCAGTGGTTGAGAGTCCGCCTGCCGATGCAGGGGACATTGGTTCGTGCCCCGGTCTGGGAAGATCCCACATGCCACGGAGCGGCTAGGCCTGTGAGCCATGGCCGCTGAGCCTGCGCATCCGGAGCCTGTGCTCTGCAACGGGAGAGGGCACAACAGTGAGAGGTCCGCATACTGCAAAAAATTTGCCCACTTTTTTAAACAACATTAAACACATTGGTAAAAATAATTGCTAAATATTAATCTTTTCCTCTAACAGCTGTTGTAGACTTGTTGCCTGACATAACAGTTAGAAATTTTTTTGTCTTCAACTTACATGGTTGAGAACTTCAGTTTCTTGTATATAGAGGTCCTTAATAAATTATTGCTGAGCTTAATTTCCTTAACTAATTTCCTTACTAATACAAAATGATGATTGGTTTACTTAAATATTAATAAAATATTTATGAACCAACACAGAGGGGAAGTATATGTTACAAATTTTAAAATATGACAATTCTGATACAAGCATAAAAGCTCTCTGGTATTTAAGTAATTTTTCTCACATAGAAAGTATGGTATTCCCTGGAATTTTTGTCTAGGGCTACTTTCAATATTGGTCACTTTCCTCTGTCTTCGTTTTCCTTTTTTTGACATGTGTTCTGCCTTCTTGCAGTTCAACAACATGTTGCTGTACTGCGTGCCAAGATTCAGCTTGGTGGGCTCTAAATTCACAGTTCGAACCAGGGTTGGCATTGATGGAATGAAAATTGTAGAGACTCACAATGAGGAATATCCACACACTTTCCAGGTATCTGGGAAAGAGAGAACACTGGAACTGCAAGCCAGGTAAGAGAACCATTCCTCTCTCACAACTTTACAAAAGAATCGGAATAAATCGTAGGACAAAATAATTCTGAGGATCTATTCCATGTCTGGTTGGACATAAATGTAAAGAGGTAAGCTCTTGAAAGTCAAGAATTATGTCTTCCCTTTTGGTTCCTCTGTAGTGCCTAGGATAGTGGTTTTTCAGACAGTAAGCATTCAGTAAATTAAAGTGACCAAATTGTTGCATTCAAGCCAAAGTTTTGAGTCTTCTAGGAAAAAGTTCTCTAACCTTTTTCCGCCATCCCTCCTTTTGGTCCACAAATGTTTATTGATGTTTATTATTTCATGATAAATGTTGAAGCTTTAACTATCTGTCCTTCAGAGACTCTGCATTTATAGGACCTAATGGCACTTTGATGGAGAGAATGATTTTGGAAATCAATCATTTGGGAGGCATTTTGGAAAAGATGATTCTCCTGCCACAGTTGAGGATACATGAAGGGGGCCATTTGGGGCTCTAGTAGCCTCTAGCAACCAGGACTTCTGGAAGGGGTGGCTCTTCTTATATGCTTATTGAGTGGGAGAGAAAGAGCTGGAGGCCTAGCATCCATCCCCCTAGCATAACCCTGTTTGGAAAGAAAAAAAACGAAACAAAACATGAGAACCACTGTAGTAGATCACAGCTACCTCATGCATGAACCTCTAGAAGACAGAGTGCTGTCAGGTTTTAAAATATCTGCTTTAGGAAACTGTCATCCATTTATCCTATAAAAAAAAACAAACAAACCTAGCATGGTGAAAATTGAGATCCACCAAAAGTTCACAGATCAGAGGTTAACTACTGATCCCAGCTCTGATGGTTTTCATACCCTAGAATCCATGGAGAATCAGAGAGCCCTTCTGTTCCTTTCTATTCCTTTGCACCAATAGCATGTGGTTCTGGCTGCTTAGGTGAACTCATCCTGGATATTTGTGTTTAGTAACTATGTACGAGCTTAAACTTCACATTTTCAAAAGAGAATAAATTATTTTAATAGGAATCTGTACCCAGGGAGCCAGGGAATTGGTGATTATAGATATGAACATGTGGCAGGTTAGGAAAGTTTGAAGAAATACCTAGCCAGTTCTTTGATTTCCCACAGAAAATATATAATGAAGCTGTATTACTTAGGGAGCTGCCAGGAGGCTGCCCTGAGGATTAGGAGGCAGCATTTCAAGCATGAGTTCAAATGGTGGAGGACTTGGCTTGGATGTTATGGTTTTCCTACTTTATCATGGTGGGATTTGGACCCCAGCCATCAAACCCAAGAGAACAATTTATGTTACTGTACTTGGAAGCCCCTGACCTAAGTCCTCACTCAGTGGTTGACTCCCTGAATGATTGGCCCTGGCCACAGAGAAGACTCATCAATTGTTCTGATCATCATAGAAGTCTTCATTACAGATGAATGAAGGTTCTGCTGGCTCTGAATATCAGCATAGTTCCAAATCTGCAAACCCAAGAGATGTGTCTGAACAGCAGAAGAGAGATTGTCAAGGATTCTTGGGTTGCCTGAGTTGAGACGGACTCCAGCCCCCCTCCATTAGCAGGTTGGGCTGTTTTTGCTTCAGGATGGGGCTGATTCATGAAAATTTTTCTTAAGTACAGGCAGTTATCATTTTGTAGAGTTCCAATATGCACTATTGGATACATTCCAATTAGTACTGAAAACACATTCATTTTTCCTTAAATTTCTTATTCCCCTAATCTCATTGCTTTAGTTGTATTTATGATTATATGATGAATTGAAGATCTGAATGAAGTGTGATTACTTATCTTCTGGTCTATAATGACTCTCTCAAGAATGTAGACAAACACTGAAATTCTCAGAAAGTCTGAAGGATTACATGGAACCCCAAATTGGGTATATATTTGGTGATATTTAAAGAGAATTCACTTCTGAAGCCAACACAGAAAAAAATGTTCTACTTTTCTTATTAAATAAGTCAGCCTGAAGACTGACCTCTCACACTCTGCCTCCCCTTCCATATTCAAAAGAATATAAACTTTTGAAACAAAATTATTTTATGTAGTTTTTATTCAATGGTTTTCTATTGCTGAATGGATATAAAAATATAGTGATGAGTAAATTAAACAAAGGAGTAAATTTAAAAATCTGCCATGATTGAGAAAGTAAAACAAAAGGCATTAAAGACTTGTCAAGTTACTTTGCATTTAAAAGGCTAAAAGCAGCTAGCAAATAACTATGCTTCCAGAGCAATAGAGCTGATTTTGTGGGGGCGGGGCATAGCATTCGGGAGAAACCTTTTTTTTTTTTTTTTTTTTTTGGGAGAAACCTTTTTTGAGGGGCAAGATTAAAGCCCCTGCCCCCACCAAGGTTCTTGGTTCAGGATCCCCAGGTGAAATATAAGCAGAATCTTACATTTGACATGCACGGATTCCAGCAGTATTCCTGGCACATCATGATACTCAGTTTTTGTGAGAAAGATGGATGGTGTCACATGGATGGTATGATCACAGACTTATACATATGTGATACCTGTGGGACTGTGGCATGTGACATTCAGGCTGGGACAGGGACTCAGACTTAGCCCATGCCTACCAAATACATACAAACAAATAGAGCCCACTCTTCACAATCCCTCAGTTTGGAGATCTTACTGAGTACAAAGTCTACTAAAAGGGAAATTTTTTCCCAACAGAAAATTATTAAATACTGGGGTTCATTAATATGTGAAACCTCCTTCCTACAGGCATTTAAATCTTCATTGTGTTTTATCTATAATGAATTAGGTATGGTATTGCCTGAAGCCTAGCAAAATAGAATTAAATTGTTTACCAAAGGAAATGTTACATAGCTCCCTAAGGCTTTACACAGATAATTTATAGTCTCAAGGATAATTGCAGTCTTTTCTAAGATGGGTTGTGACTAGCAGCCTTTCAAAGCCTCATGTGTTTTCATAAAGGTGAATTGGAAGACTAGGCCTATATCTAGTATAATGCTAGATCTACAGATACCTGATATATACAACTAGATGATGGTGGTTAAACTAATAGAAGCCAAACTTAACTCTCTCCATCAAAAGTTATGTGTACCAAAGTAAGTGGATGGTATAAAACTATGTTTATGAATTCATTTGTTCAATTGCCAGAGATTCTGTTTAATTTTTATTATAACTCTTTCTTGGACATCCCTGAATTTTCCAGAAAGTTGGACTAACATAAATACAGTTGTATGCACCAGGTATAACTCATTAATGTTCTCTTTATTCACTTTAATTTTTCGTTGTTGTTTGTTTTAGTTCTGAGCAAGACAAAGAAGAATGGATCAAGGTAAACCTGATTTCTATTTTCATTTTTGTTTTGTGGTAACCTCTGTATGTGTACCCAGATGTGCACATATTGTTGTATTATGCACATATTGTAGTCATCAGAATAAGGTCATTTAATTTTTAAGGTGATTTCCATCCTAAATATTTGTTTAATAAAGTGTTTTTATTAATTTGCATGTGATACTTTAATATCTGCTTTGAATTTCATGTATATTTTAGGCACTTCAAGAGACTATTGATGCTTTCCATCAGAGGCATGAAACCTTCAGAAATGCAATTGCCAAGGATAATGACATTCACTCAGAGGTTTCTGTAAGTTGAATTAAATTCTTTAAGTTCTTTTCTCTTTGCAGTTGCAGAAGATCTATCTAGTTATTTTGTTACCCAGTCTTTTCCCTTTGCATTGCCATAACTGGCTATTTGGACAGGATCTCATTTCTTCTTAGATGAATACAATAGAGTGCCTTTTCATGCTTCTTAAATGTCTTTGAACTTTTTTTTTTTCCTCTCTCTTTTTCTGGATCTTGAGTTTCAGAACATGGTATGAGCAATGTTGTTAAAATTCTTTTTAAAACAAATAAATGAATGAACAGATGGATGGATGGAAATGACAGTTTTTGCCATTAAAATTGAATCTCTTTCCTTTTTAGACTGCTGAGCTAGGAAAAAGAGCCCCAAGATGGATCCGAGATAATGAAGTTACAATGTGTATGAAATGCAAGGAGCCTTTTAATGCCCTGACGAGGAGAAGGCATCATTGTCGAGCATGTGGACATGTATGTGAGCTTTCTTGGTCATTAAGGTTGTTAGTCACTATATAAGTGTTGTAAAATCATTAACTTGGAAAAACACAAAGAAATCATTCAATAAATCACTTAGTTGATAAACTTTTGTTGGTGATAACTTTATGCAAAGCACTGTGCTGGGTCCTGGAGAAAAACTGGTAAGCAAAATGGTAGCCAGCTTCAGAGATCACATTCTAATGGAGAAAACAGATCAAATTAACAGACAAGCATTTCAAATGACTATAAATGCAATAAGAAATCAAGAAGTTAAAGTGGGGAATAACGGTAATGGAAGAGGATTTGGAACCAATTTTAGTTAGAAAAATGAAGACCTATCTGAGGCGTTTGATATTTAAGCTGATGCCTAAAAGGTGAGAAAGAGCTAACCATAAGGAAGAAGGCAGGGGCTTCCCTGGTGGCGCAGTGGTTGGGAGTCTGCCTGCCGATGCAGGGGACACAGGTTCGTGCCCCGGTCCGGGAGGATCCCGCATGCCGCGGATTGGCTAGGCCCGTGAGCCATGGCCACTGAGCCTGCGCGTCCGGAGCCTGTGCTCCACGAAGGGAGGGGCCACAACAGTGAGACGCCTGCGTACCGCAAAAAAAAAACAATAAAGAAAGAAGGCAGGAAGAGCATTCAGGCAGTGAGAGTTGTATGTCAAAAGCCCTGAGGTAGGATAGAGCTTCATCTATTCTTTTTAATTTTTAAATTTTTCTTTTTCTTTTTCTTTCTTTCTCTTTCTTTCTTTCTTTCTTTCTTTCTTTCTTTCTTTCTTTCTTTCCTTCTTTCCTTCCTTCCTTCCTTCCTTCCTTCCTTTCCTTTCTTTCTTTCCTTTCCTTTCCTCCCTCCCTCCCTCCCTCCCTTCCTCCCTTCCTTCCTTCCTTCCTTCCTTTCTTTTTGCGGTATGCGGGCCTCTCACTGTTGTGGCCTCTCCCGTTGCGGAGCACAGGCTCTGGATGTGCAGGCTCAGCGGCCATGGCTCATGAGCCCAGCCACTCCACGGCATATGGGATCTTCCTTGGACCTGGGCATGAACCCATGTCCCCTGCATCAGCAGGCGGACTCTCAACCACTGCGCCACCTGGGAAGCCCAATTTTTTTATTTTTAAAAATAACTTTATTTATTTATTTTTGGCTGCATTGGGTCTTCGTTGCTGAACACAGGCTTTCTATTTATTTGCAGTGAGTGGGGGCTACTCTTCGTTGTGGTGCACAGGCTTCTCTCTGCAGTGGCTTCTCTTGTTGCAGCGCATGGGCTCTAGGCATGCGGGCTTCAGTAGTTGTGGCACGTGGGCTCAGTAGTTGTGGCACACGGGCTTAGTTGTTGTGCAGCATGTGGGATCTTGCGGGACTAGGGCTCAAACCCATATCCCCTGCATTGGCAGGCAGATTCTCCACCACTGCGCCACCAGGGAAGCCCTGATCTATTCTTGAGACTGCCAAAAGGTCATGTAGCTGGAGCATAATGAGCAATCTAAGAAATAGAAAGATAAATAATAACCAAAGGAGTCAATGACTTTGAGAAAATATGAGATGGAACCTATAGCTTAAGTAGAAGTTCAGACTTTTGATGGGGAGAGGGAAACTTCCCTCCATTATAACGGAAAGGATAAAGGGAAAGATGAGTGGAAATGTGGGTGTGTTTTTGATTTGGTGGTGGGAAATGAGGGAATTTAGGTCTGATAATATCTACATATTCATTGAAGTATGAGGAAGAGTCATCATCTGAAAGTGAAGGGGGAAGTAAGAGGGAGGGGGGAGATTTGAGAAAGAGAGCTAAGTATGTAATAGTTGTCTCTGGGCAGGAAAAAATGAGCCTACCAAAGAAACAAAGATGCCTATTAGAGGTTTATGGTTATAAATTTAAAAGGACACACTAGTCCATTTAATGGAATGAAATATCTCTAACAAGATTCAGCAACTCAAGCCAGCTAAGGCAGTTGACAGGTTTTCAGGGATTGAATTGTTTCATATGGAAAGAGTGAGAAGGAACAAAGCATGACCTGAAGTTGGAGAGAAGTAGCAGCAGGTTTTGGAGGGCCTTGTAAACCAAGTTGAAGATTAATACTTTCTTCTAAAAAGCAACACATAAGCATAGAGAAAGGTAGGCATTGTAGTGTCATGACTGAATGTATTATTAGTATGCTTTCGTGCAACAGTTTTTATTGATAGTACATTCAGATTATTCTCAATTACATTGCAGATTTATTCTTCCTTTTTACCTAAGTTTTGATTCAGTGAGACAGTTTTATAATCAAAATCAAATTGATAGCAAACATCTTTTTTCCCCCCCTCAGTGTAAGACTTTTTTAAATCTCTCATTGAGTTTGCTTGAAATGATTTCAGATATTGACATACTTGCTTTCAGTAAACAAACAAAAATATGTATGTACTGTGACATACTTTGAAAATAAATATTAGTTGATATGAATTTGCAGATACAGACATGTCTAATTTTAAATCCTAGTGTAATTTCATTGGAAGTATGAGAAAACAATGAACAATTTTTTATTATGAATTTTACATGATGTGAATCTAAACCGAAAGTTTTACTAATATTTAATTTCTTAAATATAGTTTGTCCACTATAAATGAGGGAAAATATTCTTCTAGAAGCAAGAAGATAATTTTATTTATTTATTTATTTGGCTGTGTCAGGTCTTAGTTGCACCATGCGGGATCTTTGTTGTGGCATGTGTGATGTTTCATTGCAGGACGCAGGCTTCTCTCTAGTTGTGGCCTGTGGGCTCCAGAGCATGCAGGTTCAGTAGTTGCGATGCACGGGCTCTCTAGTTGTGGCACATGGGTTCTAGAGTGCGCAGGCTCAGTAATTGCAGCGCGCAGGCTTAGTTACCCCACAGCATGTGGGATCGTAGTTCCCCCACCAGAGATTGAACCCACGTCCCCTGCACTGGAAGGCAGATTCTTAACCACTGGACCACCAGGGAAGTCCCCAAGAAGATAATTTTTTAAACTGCAAGGTTATTTTTTAAACAGGTACTATAAATAGCAAAATACACAAGGACAATTTCTCATAGAGCTTACAGCCTAGTTAGGGTGACAAACATTAATCGAAAAATCACACAAGTATATGATTACAAATTGTGATCAGTGCATGCAAAAAGCACATGGAGGGCTTCCCTGGTGGCACAGTGGTTGAGAATCTGCCTGCTAATGCGGGGGACACGGGTTCGAGCCCTGGTCTGGGAGGATCCCACATGCCGCGGAGCAACTAGGCCCATGAGCCACAACTACTGAGCCTGCGCGTCTGGAGCCTGTGCCCTGCAACAAGAGAGGCCGCAATAGTGAGAGGCCCACGCACCGCGATGAAGAGTGGCCCCTGCTTGCCACAACTAGAGAAAGCCCTCGCACAGAAACGAAGACCCAACACAGCAAAAATAAATAAATAAAAATTAATAAACTCCTACCCCCAACATCTTCTAAAAAAAAAAATAAAAGCACATGGAACTTTAATAGCACAGTGATAAGAGATGGGCTGTATTCTGGAAGTTGGAGGAGTTTTCCTTGAGGAAGAGAAATTTGAGTCAGTATCTGAAGGATGAGCAAGAGTTAACTCACTGAAGCAGAGATGAGAGAGGGAGGGAGCAGAGCACTCTAGGAGCTGTAAGAAGCTACTGTCACTGAAGATAGGGTAAGAGAGGTAAATCATGCAGGAATTTATAGGCCATGGTTAAGAATTTGTTCCTTATCCAAGAGCAAAGGGAAGACTTTAAAGAAATTTAAATAGAAGAGAAATATATCAGATTAGCATTTTTAAGGAAGCATCTGATGCCATTTGGAAAATAGCTTGGAGGGGATCTTAGATTAGTGGCCTGGACTCCAGTAGGAATGCTACAAGGACCAGTCGTGAGGCTATAATGGTCCAAACCAGGACATTGATAGCTTGGACTCAGGTAATTGCAAGGAAGATGTAGAAAAATGGACAGATTGAAAAAATATCTAGGAGATAAAATCAGCAGGACTTTATAACATGGTGAATCTATGGGGTGAGGTAGAGAGAGGTATCGGGATGACTCCTAGGTTTCTGACTTGCCATAACTGGTTAGGAGGCTGTGCTATTTCCAGCGATAGAGAGTACTCTGAGAGGGGAACAGGTTGGGAGGGACGAAGTGTGGTAAGGAGAAAGCTGGGAGCAAGGTAGACCATGAATTCACTTGGGGAAGATATAAAACGTCCAGAGGTATGAAGTGTAATGGTCTGGACCAAGCCTTTGAAGAGCTCCTACCTTTAGGGCCAGGAAGAGAAGGATAAGCAAGCAGAGCCCATCACAAACAGCATTATAATACATGACAAATACTCCAAATGTTCATGGGGATATTGTTAGTCTGATAAAATTTGCCCTTTACATTTAACTTTTTCTCATTTATTATTACCTATAACTGATTATTGCTTAAATCTTGTTATTTTTAAAATATGATTATTCACTCTTCTTTATTTTTTCTTAATTTAAGGTGGTTTGTTGGAAGTGTTCTGATTATAAAGCTCAACTTGAGTATGATGGTGGTAAATTGAGCAAAGTTTGTAAAGACTGTTATCAGATAATAAGTGGATTCACAGACAGTGAAGAAAAGAAAAGAAAAGGAATTTTAGAGGTATGAAATATTAAATATTGGATATCTTTCAGATTTTTATACTAGAAACAGAATTTTTTTTAACTCTGAAGAATACAAATAATATATTTTGTTATTTCTCTTAGTATTTAATAATTTGGACTATGATGAGCAAGATTTATATTTTTGTTCTATTGCTGACTCTTGCGCTCATGCTCAGTTGTACAGAAAGATGAGGGACAGTGCCATGTTAACCAATGTGCATTTGAGAGTAAATCCAGTCCTTCCTTGGCATCTGCGGGGGATTGGTTCCAGGACCCCTACAGATACCAAAATCCGCGGATGCTCAAGTCTCTTATATACAGTGGCGTGATACAGCCAGCTCTCCATATCCTTAGGTTCTACATCCACAGATATGGAGGGCTGATTGTGTATTGATTTTGTGAAGGTAGCTGTGGTCAAATATTAGAGTATTAATTGACATCTCTTCTAATGCCCAACTTACTACTATATATATATTTTTTAAGAGGAAAGCTTTTCTCTCAGTTTCATCATATTGGCTTTGAAAATACTGTATGATATTATTAAAATTTAGATTAAAGTCTTATTACCTGAAAAACTCTTCCAACTTATTGCATTAAAAGAATCGTTTAATGGCCAGTGACAGTAATCTGAGAACTACATTGAAATATTACTGAAATGTCTCACAAGTGAGTTTGATTCATGTTTTAGATAAATTCAAACCTCCCAAACCTAGGAACTGTAATGCAACTAGTATCTGAAATAAGTTTTACACCCAAAGATATTAACAACATAAGTAATAAACTACATAATAAGGGCTTTTTGACAGAAAGTTCAAGATAGCCTGGAATTATGTGAAGAATAGACTCATGATCAAAACTCTTATGTATCAAAAAAAAAAACTCTTATGTATCTAAAATCATAGACATACTTGGTTTATTAAGAATTTCTACAATTTATTTAAGAATCAATGAGTGTTTATTGAACCCTACACTGTATAAACATACAAAAAGTCATTTCTGTTAACTGAAGAAGGATCATAAACTTCAAGGTCCACTTGAGCTTAAAGTACAGGCCCACAAACTATAACTCTGCATTCTTCTAGGATATAGATGTTGCTTGTATGGCAGACCAGAGTGGACTTTCTCTGGCAGGGAGGGTGGAAAGACATGCTTCAGTAGCTTCCAGAAACACAGTCTCGAAAGACTGAACAGCAGCAATGGATGAGACTGGCATAGAATAATGAGTCAAATAACTTGTTTTAAGAAGTGCATTTCAGGCTGTATCTATGAAATAAAAATCTCTAGGTAGTTCTCTAGAAAAACCTGTACTTAGAGGAAAATTAATCAATTACTTATTAGGTTAACACATTTAATCAAATGTATTTATAGTGTGAAGTCCATAAGTAGAAGATAAGTGTGGATGTGTGCATATGCACACACACATACATATATATTTGAAACTTACTCATGACAACTAGTTTGTTATGTCCTCTAGACCAAGGATCAACAAATTTTTTCTGTAAAAGGGCAGAGAGAAACTATTTTAGTCTTTGCAGGCTGAAAGGCAAAACTGAGAATATTACTTCTAAAACAAGAGAGAAAACAAATTTTCTCAAATTTTTATTGACAAAATTAAAAGTAATAATTTAGTATAATTTTTGTAATATGGTAATAAGTATGGAATTCCTTTGGGGGAGGGGAGATAACATTTTACTTAGTTGGAGTCCAAAGTTTTCGTATTCTAGATCATCAGATTGATTTTAAATGGTCATCTGTAAAAACTCTGCTTAGCTCACAGGCCATATAAAAACAGGTGGTGGGCTAGCAGTCCATTGTTTGCCAGTCAATGCTTCTTAAACTATCTGTGATGAAGGGCCAGTTTTACTTTCTAAACCATCACAGCTCAGTATTTTTGTAAAATACACAATTATGTGCTTGGGTATCATCACAAGTCAGATTGCTATAAAAGTTTCTAAATGCTTACTCTTGCTTTCTGTGCTTATCTCGAACTGGTAGCAAAGCAGTTTGCAAACCAGCACTGTTCAGTGGATGACACTGGATTTGAGAGATAGAAAATGGATGCAAACCAGTTGCTTTCCATGATATGTGTAGTAGAAACCATCATTTAGTCAAAGGGTTTTGTTCCCTTTTTAGCCAGTGATTTACGTATTTGGAGACAAAGCAGAAAACCGTACATGGCTCCACAAAGAGTTATTGCAATTTAAAAAACTTTAAAATTATCTCAGGTATAGAACAAAGGTTGCTGGTAAGTATTTGCCTTTTTGCTATTGCATTCTTACATAGTGACGTTGGTATAGCATTGTGGCTAAGAGTTCAGACTCCGGGTCCAGACTCAAATCCGAGCACACCAATTCCTAAATCTTAGGAAAGCGATTTCATCTCTAAACCTCATAATAATGCAAGTAATAACTTTTTGGTGTTGGTGTGAGGATTAAATGATATAAGTAGTGAGCTAAGAAAAGTGCCTTCATAGTAAGCAGTCAATAAATGTTTAATTTTATTTAAATTACAGGTCTGGTAATACAGTTAAAATTGACTTAATTCATCATCGATCTAGATGAATGTTTAAATAATAATTGCAGATGAACCTTCTCTAGACAATCCCAGGAGACATTTTATATAAACACATTGTAATTTATGAATGTTACCTTAAGTTGAATTACCTCTCTCTCTGGTTCATTTTGTGTTCATTCACTCTCTCTCACTGTTTCTTTCCATCGTATTTTCTAGATCGAATCTGCAGAAGTATCTGGAAACAGTGTGGTGTGCAGTTTTCTTCAATATATGGAAAAGTCAAAACCTTGGCAGAAAGCTTGGTGTGTGATCCCCAAACAAGACCCTCTTGTGCTGTACATGTATGGTGCCCCCCAGGTATCTAAACTTCATCTTTCTGAAGGGACGGAGGGAGGCCAGTAGACACTGAACTTAAAATCCTTCCATTACTTCTCTATAGAACAAGAGAATTCACACAGTTTCACTATTTTTCATTATAATTGAAAAATAATAAGTAACTAAAATTCAAGTTTATTTAGACTGATTCCTTCTATAGCCAATAATTTCTTCAGCCTGTGAATCATTTGCCCCCTTCTCTCATTCCTATTTAGTGGGTTTGAGAAAATGTGAGTTGAATTAGGAAAGGGCATGGGGAGAAGAGGTTGAATCAGAGGGAGAGGCAAGAAGAAGGAGCATTTTTAATGATGGGAAATATTAGTAAGGCTTTTTTTTTTCCTGCATGGAGGGATACTTGAAAAAGAAAGGAATGTGAGAAGGTGAATTTAAATCAACCTTGGATTAACATTATCCAATAACAATTTTTTGAGACCTTATGTGAATGGATCTGAGATAAATATATGGGAACAGCAGACATGCACCAGGCACTATGGATCGTGTTGTGCTTAAAAAACCAACAACACTTAAATCAATTGTACACTTACCTGGAAACATATAAAAATTTTCATGTACCTCTTGTGTTTTAGCCTATATCTACATTAAGTGCTAATAAAACTTTATTTTAGAAATAGACTAAAAATGCTGAGATGTGTGTGTGTGTGTGTGTGTTTTTAATTGAAATATAGTTGATTTACAATATTGGGTAAGTTTCAGGTATACAGCACAGCTATTCAGATATATATATATATATATATTTCTTTTTTAGATTCTTTTCCCTTATAGGTTATTACATAATATCGAGTATAGTTCCCTGTGTTATACAGATCCTTGTTGGTTATCTATTTTATACATAGTAGTGTATATATGTTGATCCCAGCCTCCTAATTTATCCCTCCTCCCACCCCCTTTTCCCCTTTGGTAACCAAAGTTTGTTTTCTGTGTCTGTGAGTCTCTTTCTGTTTTGGAAATAAGTACATCTGTGTCTTTTTTTTTTTCTTTTAGATTCCATATATATGATAAGCAATATCGTATGATATATGTCTTTTTTAAATTTTATTTATTTTATGATATATGTCTTTATATGGCTTACTTCACTTAGTATGATAATCTCTAGGTCCATCCATGTTGCTGCAAATGGCATTATTTCATTCTTTTTTATGACTGAGTAATATTCAATTGTATGTATATATACCACATCTTCTTTGTCCGTTCATCTGTTGATGGACATTTAGGTTGCTTCCATGTCTTGGCTACTGTAAATAGTGCTGCAGTGAACATTGAGGTGCATGTATCTTTTTGAATTGTGGTTTTCTCTGGATACATGCCCAGGAGTGGGCTTGCTGGATCATATGGTAGCTCTATTTTTAGAGCTGTTCTCCGTACTGTTTTCCATAGTGGCTGCACCAATTTACATTCCTACCAACAGTGTAGGTGGGTTCCTATTTCTCCATACTCTTTCCAGCATTTATTATTTGTAGACTTTTTGATGATGGCCATTCTGACCAGTGTGAGGTGATACCTCATTGTAATTTTGATTTGCATTTCTTTAATAATTAGCGATGTTGAGCATCTTTTCATGTGCCTTTTGGCCATCTGTATGTCTTCTTGAAGAAATGTCTGTTTAGGTCTTCTGCCCATTTTTTGATTGGGTTGTTTGGTTTTTTATTCTGTTTCATTGTTTTTCCTACATTCTTTTCCTGTCCATAAGTAAATTGATGCATGAATGAATGAAACACCAAATAGAACTGCATTTGATAATGAAATCATCATTAACATTTGCTGGTTTTGTACAGTAAGATGACTATTCTTCCCTTTTACACTGAAGAACTGAATGGGCTCCCTCACAGGGAAAGAGGTGTGGGGTCAATGAACTCTAGCTGATTTAGGTGTCAGCACTCATTCATCAATTCACTCAGGTGACGTTACGGGTGGCCTCATACACAGGCACTGTGCTAAAAGCACTGGCTCCCCATCTCTCTCCATGGAGAGTTCACAGTGCGAGTCTGTGGAATGGTTGTAAGAAAGGAGGTTTAGTGGGCGCCGGATCACATCTCACCGTGTTTTTTCTTTATGTACCATGCTTTTTTCTTAGGATGTCAGAGCCCAGGCCACTATTCCACTCCTGGGCTACATTGTGGATGATATGCTGAGGAGTGCAGACCTGCCACACAGTTTCAAACTGACCCAGTCCAAGTCTGTGCACAGCTTTGCTGCAGACAGTGAAGAACTGAAACAGAAGTGGCTGAAAATCATCCTTTTAGCTGTCACAGGTGAGACGCCAGATGGCCCTAGTAAGCATCCAGCCACTTTGGACGATCATCCTGAACCTAAGAGAAAATCAGAATGCTGAGTTCCAGGGCCTACTGCAGTATGGAGGGGGGTCTCAAGATTTACAGCTCAAAACATTCTCAGCTCTCCTTTTTCATCTCTTAGCACTTTATGTTGAAAAATACAGGCTCATAAATGCATCTTTGGGGGGACTATTTTCCTATGTTTATGTACTCTTACTGAAATTAATGTGTAGAGCCATTCTACCCATAAAGTTTGAAATAATGTGAAAAATAGAGCATTTTTTAATGAGCTATTCCTTGAATATGTACTTTTGTCTTGGAAAAAACTGGTATCAATTCTATCACTTCAGGTTAGAAAAGGCCACTTTCATTTAAGAAATCCTTTAATGTCTTCACTTACACATGTAGGATTTATAACAGTTTGAAAGATATACCTCCATGTTGCCAAAATAGATCCACGTTAAAAATAAAAAATACAGGGACAGTTTAGGCTATTAACTTATTTAATTTAGTTTATAAAGCTCAAGCTGCATAAATGATGTACATTCTTTTAAAACAAAAGAAAAAGAACAAATTGTTGGTATTCAAACTTTCAACTTATTAAGATACTTGTTTTTGTAGAAATACTTCTAAGAATAAAATATCTTAAGTATATAGCAATTATGTATATATAGTATTAAATACAAATATATATATATATATATATATATATACACACACACACACACACATTATACATGCTTTTCTCTTCAACTTTAGGTTCATATTTGTCTCTAATTTATTTTTTAAATACACAGCATGTTTTATCTTGGAATTGACCAGTGTTCTAAACTTAAGAAATGTTTTTGGTGATTTATGTTTAACTGATTGACATCTAAGGGTCTTGATATTTTTATAATAAAAAGCTGTAATTTATGTGGCATGGGATATATTAGTGAATTCCAACAGTATTTTTAAAGTACTATTTTTCTTTGTTCTGTGCCTATTTAAAACAGTGCCTCTCTTTGAAGGTGCTAATAATACCTACTTAAATATAAGATGAGGGTTTAATTAATGCTTCAGTCTTGATTATTCTGAGATAAGTGCATTTTGGTCACTGGGATGGTCAAGTCATACAGGTTATTTTACCTTTTACAATCCTCTAATTGTTGCAGCGGTTAATATCAGCATGTACAAGATACCTGACCTTACACAGAACTGGGACATATGGAAACTACATTTATTGTTAATGTTTTTCTTTCCCATAAGACTGTTAATTGTGGTTAAATGAGGACTATATATAATTAACACTTAAGATAACTGGGTGGGCCTATTCGTTTGTCAGATATGAAACAAAATTCACATGGGGTAACCTATGATTGAGGGGGATGGATAGGTAATTAAGAAAGTTTATCCTCAACTCTTTAAACCACCTCATTAAAGAAGAGTGGGGGAAAATACAATATAAAAAAGCAATATTTTAATGGCAGGTTTTTCTCGGGGGTACAAGATGATTGACGACAGTTTGAGCATTCTTTTCCCTTTTATCCTCTGGGGAATTTTAATAGACAAAATGTGATTCCTTGTCACAAAGGCTGCTTTTTATTATATTGTAATTGTGATTAAAATCTCACATTAAGTTGGCTATTTAAGTTCATCCTTTCCTCAAAATTAGATCTCATTCTCTTTTTTTGTTTTTCTCATTTACTCTGTCATTTTCCAAATATTGTCACTTTTTAATGCATCTGTCTGCTAGAAATCGACAAGAATGGCCCCACTATCCTCGGCCTTTGAGGATTACACCTTAAATGTAGATTAGCTTCACTCAGAATTTGAGATTCCCACACATCTATTCAGGCCCTGTTTTTTTTTTAAGAAATATTTGAAGTATCTCTTTTCTTCCCCCCCACACCCCTAAGGAGCAGATAAACTAATTATAGTGGGCATGATTAGGTTGCCTTCCTCTGTAAAAGGAACACCAGCCATGATCCATCAACATTAAACCAAATACTTAGAGCCAAAAAAAGATAAAGGTAGCTTCTTAGGCCCTATTAAATTAAGGACAAATTTTTAATTTTTTACATTGATTCTTTTTTCTAGTTGCCAACCGTGTGTGTGTTTGTGTTCAGGGGTGGTTATTGAGGTTGAACTACAGCTCTAGGTGATGCTTTGGTTTTCTTAATCTCAAGAAAAGAGAAGCAATAAAAATGTAGAATGGTTAACAGAAGAAGGTGACTTCTGTAAATGTGGATAGAAAAATGGAAATGTAAAAGCCAATTAGAAGATTTACGAGCCAGATTATTTTTGAAAACTATTTTGAACAACAAGAAGATTACACTTTCCCTACAAATAAGTTCTGCTGGAATGGAAGTAACATGAACACATTCAAGCTTTGGCTCAATAAATATCAAATGTTATTTAATTTAGATTATTTAAAGAATACTCATGTAAAGAGAATATTTATTATCATGCTCTTAACATTATCTTTAATTTGTTTTAAAAAATAGAAATATTAGTATTAGAAGAGAATTTCTGCTTGTCCAGTCACCATCTTCACATTCCACATGTTCTTTTGCCAAGCACAAAGAGAAGCAATGAAGCAGCCTTACCTGTTTCTTATTAAAGAATCACGAATGCTTTTACTTGGAGAAAGGCAAAGGAATACTCTTAGCCATTTAGAAACACTCAACCAAAAGACCTCAAAATGTGATTGTCTGGTTGCAAGAATAATCTGTCTTTTGCTTTCTGAGACACCTGAGCAGTCATGACAAATTGAACCTAGAAAAATAATTGGTTGTTTTACTATTAAAACCAACATTCCATTCTGGTCTTATTCTTTATTTTCTCTAAATCATCTTTTTTTTAAAGTGCCCTTTCTCTAAATTTAACAAAATACTTCTTTGATAAAACTGCTATTTTTTTATAAAACATTCCAGTTTTCTCAACATAAATTTTGCTTTATTGAAAGTCTACCAATGAAATGTAGTGCAGACTTATCTCCAGGTTTTAAGTGGGACCCAATAATGAAAAATGCCACCAGCCACTTTTGTAATAATGGCATCTATAATGCCATCATGTATGCAAGCAATAAAACTCTACAGGGTAGGTTTTACACTGAACTTTTAATGTGAATGTTCCTAGCCACAAGGGTATAGAAAATTAACTCCTAGGAGTGATACTGTGATTCAAATTGCTCAGTACAGGGAAAAGAACGTATGTGTGGCGGGGGGTGGGGTGGGGGAGGGACAACATTATTCCTTGGATTCAAGTAACCATCAAAATCCTTTTTATTTTACTTTAAAGTTTTTTAAAGGCTTTTTTTTTTTTTGCAAAGGGTATGTATGGGTGGTTAAAACAGTTAAAGCACATCTGCACTACACATTTCATTTTCCATGAAGTTTAATGTAGCTTGGTGTACTTATATTCACTGGGTAAGCTACCCAAATTAAAACAACAACAACAACAGTTTTTTTAAATTACCACACTTTTTATTGTCTTCTTTGTGGAAACAGGAAACAGATCTAAATTCCCCTTTAAATTTTAGATCTCATTTCTGGTTATACTCAAAGCCTTAAGTTCTTATTCTGAGCATATGTAATAATGATTCTCCTGAGCTGGATATATCCTGAGGAAAAGACACCAACAGGAGCAAATAAACTTCTAGGGAACAAAGGTCTTTTTTTCTTTTTTTTTTTTTTTCTTTTCCAGGTATCCTTGCTATAATGCACAGTAGAAAATACATTAAATCTTTCTACATCACATAATGTTCCTGTTAGCGGGTCTAAGATTAATCACATGGTATTTATAAGCTAAAATTAATTCAAAAGGCAAGAATGTCGTAATGTCTTCATTCTTAACTTTTGTATTCTTCAAGAATATATTAATATAAAATCTGTGGCTAACCTGCTCTTATTCTTAGGACTATACTGGACATCTGTAGTGGATCATGTTACTTTTTCATTCTCATCCAATTTTAGTAAAATCAAATTGCTTTTTATTTTCATATTACTATCTACTATAGAGTCTCCAGATTTAGAAAATAGGAGTATGATATATAAAAGACCACTAGATATACTTTTAAAACCATTTCTCTGAATTTATGCATACATATATATATGTAAAAGCAATGTTGATTTCCAATTCTGTTTTTCCATAGGAATGAAATTTTTATAGAAAGTATTCTTTTTAACTTAAATATTTTAACATAAATTATATACATGGATTTTTAGTATAATTCATTCTTATGTATGCCCTGTAATCATGTTGTCATGAAAGGGTAACTTTGCTTTCTTTACTGATGTGGTAGAGAGGAATAAGATTAGGAACTGAAACAAGCAAGGACAGACAGAGAGGTGGACAGAAAGAGTCCCTTGGACTCCAAATCAGAGCAATATATGCTAAGATAAATGAAAAACACTTAAACTGCAGAGGGATATAAACTACAAGATGTAAATCTATGTAATTGTACACTGATGGGATCCATTACACCTGGGCCTTTCACCTTGCCCTCTAAATTATACCACTAGTATCTTGTCATTACTTTTTCTTTAGACCTAAAAAAAAGAAATAATTCTATTGGACTATTTTCTGCACTGTTTACTGACATAAAAAAATCCCTCAAGTCAATCATGGTCTGTATTCTACTTTATGGACTGAACATTTGGCAGAAAATAGTGTCTTTTCTGTCTTTTGAGATGAAATAGCACATGGCTTCTACAAGATAGTTTTTAACTCATTGGGGGGTCACTGAGAGTTACATGATGTTTACCCCTTCCTAAAATTCATTATAGATTGAATTAGTGTGATTAGGTAGATTTAGTGAGAAATTAAATCAAGAAATATTGTAGCATATTTGAATAAGTAAATACCAAATACATAGAGTGATATATATATATATATATATATATATATATATATATATATATGGGTTTGGGAAGAGACATAATAGTCTATGGGGACCATTATGATAACAGAATTACATTATATATTACACATTATATGGATGTTGAAATGTATCGCTTGGGGAGGGGTGTCTCCCTTCATTAGCAATCATGTCTGTATATAAAACTTTGGAGGTTCTTGTTTGTTGTACCAAACTAGCATTTCATTTTATGAGTGACAATTGACTGATATTCTTGAATAAGTGTTATCTGGGTTTTTGAATTGTTGACTGATCAATTTGAAATGTATATTAGCAAAATTTTAGAATTAACTCAAATGTGAGAAAGTATACACAAAAAGTAATTTTTCTCTTCTAGCTGTATGAATGTAAAATACTTGCAGATAGTGTATATATTGTGTAACATATGTATATTTGGTCATAAAGGCAGAGAATTGGAAACATTGTAAAATTAAGCACTTTAATTCCTATTAAATATTAAACACTTGTATCTTGTAAATAAATACATCTTTAAATGAATTCGAAAGACTTAGCTGTTATTTGAGCTAGGATTATATATGTTCAGTTCACAATGATTTTGGTTGTCAGAAATTTTGGTTGATTCAGAAAAAAGTTACTCCTTAAGGTACTGATGTTCCTTTCCACCTCCAATCCCACCAAAACCTGTGTAAATATTTCAAGAATAATATTATTCAGCATTATTTCATAAGTAAAATATTTCCAGAGATAATCCTTTTTAGACATTTATTACCTTTTTCAGGCCTTGAAGAACTATTTATTGATACTTACAAGCAGTTGACATCAGCTGTTGCCCTTGGTCCATCGATATGACTTGTTTGCGTCCACCTTACACCAGAATGGAAATTGTGGCATAGAGAGCCAGTGTGGCCTATTTCAGAGCTTCTCAAACTTTAATATACATAGAAATCACCTGAAGATCTTACTCAAATGCAGATTCTGATTTAGCAAGGTCAGTGATGAGGCATTTGTTGTTAACAAGGTCTCTGGTGGTGTTGATGCTCCTCAAACCATTCTTGGAGTAGCAAGCTTATAGTGGAAGGGACTTAGTCATAGACAACTGGCTAGAAATCCCTGGCTCTGTCACTTACTGTTTGTCACTTCAGGCACGAACTCCTCCTTGAAAAGTTGTGGCCCTTAAATGAGATAATACTATAGTATATTGCCTGGCCCATAGGAGACATTCAGTAAGTGATTGTTAGTATTATTAATAGAGATCATTTAGTTAACAGGGAAGTTTGTCACCCTGACTATACATTAGAATCACCTGGGGAGTAGTTAAACCAAGCCATGCTCTGGCCTCACCCTCAGAAATTCTATTTGTGGGGGTTGGGCTGTGGGCATGAGTATTTTCAAAAATTCCCCAGGTGATCCTGATGGGAAACCTCACTTGAGAAACTGATTGCATATTTACTCAGTGCTTGGTCCTATGTTAAGCATTCTATAAACACATTATCCCACGTAAGCCTCACAACAGCACTCTTAACATTTTCATATAAGTAAGCAGGTTTAGAGAGGTTAAGTAATTTGTCACTCAGCTCTTGATGTCCTCTCTTCCTCCCTTAACCCTCCCTTACAGTTCAGTCATTACAGTCACTCCTTTGCATTCAGTTCACTCTCTAGCTTTGTCTTACTTGTTTGGCAAAACCAAAACCTGGTTGACTCAACTCTCTTCTCCATGCCTACAGCCATGCAGCTGAACAAAATGAACAGCTATACTGATTGGTCTCATTTTAAATTTATTACTAGATTACCATTTCACACCTCCTTTCTCCTCAAACCTCCAACACCTTCTCCCTCATCCTCCACCCAGCTGATGACCTTCTTCCCTACTTTACTCAGAAAATTAAATTGGCAGGGAACTTCCACAGCCTCCCACAACCGAATCTATCCATCTACCAGCACAGGTTCCACGTAGTCTATCTTCCTGCCCATCCATGTTCTTGCTTAAATCCGGTCTCTACTTGAGTGCCATATCCTACCCCTACGCACCTTCTCAAGGATGCTGCTCCGGCCATTATCCTTTTCTTATACGATATCAGTTTTCCCTCTTAACTGAATATGCCTATCAGCAAACACATCAGTTATAATTTTTCCCAACCTAAATAAACCTCTTCACTTCACTTCCCCTGCCAGCTGCCTTATTCCCCTCCCTTTTGGAGCAATAGTTGAGTTTTCTGTATCTGTTTCCAATTCCTCTCTTCCCATCCTTTCCTGAATGTACTCCAGTCAGGCCGAACAACTGATCTTTCCCCATAAAACCTACTCTATCCATAATTTTCTCCATCTCAGTTAATTGCAGCTCTGCTTTTCAAGTTGCTTAGGCCAAAAGCTTTCATCTTTGACTCCTCTTTTTCTGAGACTACACAGCCAGTACATCAGGAATTTATATTAGCTTACCTTCAAAATATACCTAGACTCAGATTCTCTTTCACCAGTTCCACCGCTATCTACCATTCTGGCCTAAACCATCATCATCTCTTGCTACATTATTTCAGTAGCTTTCTAATTAGTCTCAAGTCTTCCAGTCCTCCCTCCACCCTTCCATTGTTAAATAGGCAACCAGGGAGTCTGTTAAAACACAAATCAAATTATGTTGCTTCGGGCTTCTCTGGTGGCGCAGTGGTTGAGAGTCCGCCTGTTGATGCAGGGGACACGGGTTCGTGCCCCGGTCAGGGAGGATCCCGCATGCCGCGGAGCGGCTGGGCCCGTGAGCCATGGCCGCTGAGCCTGCGCGTCCGGAGCCTGTGCTCCGCAACGGGAGAGGCCACAACAGTGAGAGGCCCGCGTACCGCAAAAAAAAAAAAAAAAGCCAAAGTCCTTTGCCCCTCACATGGTTCTATGTCTCTGCCGCCCCCCACTCTCCCACCCCGTACCATACATTTTGCTTTTACTGAAGCAAGCCAAGTACACTTCAGCCTTACATCACAGACACTGTTCCTTCTTCCTGCAGTGCTCCTTCCCTAGATGTCTGCATAATGAACAGCTTTTGCAAGTTAAAGCCTGCTCGGATCTCACCACCACCTCATTTAACTGCCTCTGCTTCAACAGCACCCCATGCTGCCCTAATCTGATCTGTTTTTTTTCCCGTAGCTCTTAACATCTTGTTACGAATTAGATAATTAGCTGTTTATTTTTTATTGTCTGTCTACACCTGCTAGAACATAAGCTCCATAAAGGTAAGGATTTTTATCTGTTTTGACCACTGATGTCCCCAATCCGCAGTACTTGGGGTTGCTTGGCACATTGGCACATTGTAGGCACTCAGTAAATACTTACGTGGTGGGACTTCCCAGGCAGTCCAGTGGTTAAGACTCTGCTCTCCCACTGCAGGGGGCACAGGTTCCATCCCTGTTCGGGGAACTAAGATCCCGCATGCTGCACAAAAGCTAGGTTATATAAAATTACAAAAATGAACAGAACTGTTCTTCCAAAACATCAAATTGTTATGGGTATAGACCTTTGGAATAGAGGCTGAGAGGAAAAGAAATCAACATTTTATATAGCTAAATTGTTTTAATAACAAAGCTACATTCCTGATAGTGTTTAAAACATAGTCAAGGACTTCAAAATACAATGGTGAAAATCTTAGTTAACCTTCGCACGACGGATTCTTGCTTTTTAAATAATGTCTCAGCCCACTCTCACCACCACTACCACCACCACACCTGGTCTGTGAGGCAATTAGAGGCAGCTGGTTACTGTTCCAGAGGAGCCAGAGGTGATGAAAGATACATGTCCTGAGGAAGTGGGGCTGGCAGAGTGGACCTGACACAGGGTTTGGATAATGAGCTCCCAGTCTGGAGTCACTCTCTTATAGAGGAAATGATTCATGTGTTGTTTTGGTCTTGTATTTAAGTAAAAACAAATCCAGGTTGCTTTGTCTTAATAAAGGAAACTCTGCTTTTATACAGTGAGATTGGACCATGTAGTCCATTATGGTGTTTTCACAAGAAAAAATATTTTTAGATCACTTACATATATGGTTATCATACACTGAACAAAATTAAGTATATTGTTTCTATATAGAATCATGTCCAAAGGTGGAAGAAACATACCTCATCCTAAAGATCATCTTGTAGTTTTTCAATATCTTTTCCATCAGTATGTGTATATGTATGTCTGTGTGTGTGCTTCGGGAGTGGAAGGCAGGCAGGCACAGACTACAGGGAGAATGAACCAAAGGGTCCAGGCTCACAGTTGTAAATATAGGAGAAGGAACGCTCAATAAAGAAAAAAATATTTGCTAAAAAATCTTGATACTTTTCTGAGTATACCTTTTTGGTTGAGTTTTGACTTTTGAGCCATCTTAGTGTTTTATATACACAAACACACATAATAAAAAATGAAAAAATCTGAAATGGGGGCTTCCCTGGTGGCGCAGCGGTTGACAGTCCGCCTGCCAATTCAGGGGACACGGGTTCGTGCCCCAGTCCGGGAAGATCCCGCATGCCGCGGAACGGCTGGGCCCGTGAGCCATGGCCGCTGAGCCTGCGTGTCCGGAGCCTGTGCTCCGCAACGGGAGAGGCCACAGCAGTGAGAGGCCCGCGTACTGCACAAAAAAAGAAAAAAGAAAAAAAAATCTGAAATGGAATATAAATACAAATGAACATATGTCAAATAATAGCAAATGAATAACATAACCACTCTGAAGATAAAAATTAGAACTAATACACACTTTTGAACACAGTATGTTGACTATACATGCTTAAACTAAAGGCAAATCGAATTATAAATACTGAATTCTAGGTCATTGGTTTGTTTTACCCAGTGGTATGACTTAGCATTTCTAACATTACTTTTACTGAGTTCAACTGAGCAAATAATAGGTTGAGCATAATGCGAGCCAAATTTCTCAGTGTCAGAGAAGGCAGTTTCAATATGGAAAAGGAGGAACGTGATACTAAATTCTGTGTTGTTGGACTAGAATTACAGGTATCAGTATGAACACATGATTTTATAAAGTTAGCTAGCTAACTGTGTATAGATAGTTATAATACATTTATAGACATATGTGTATGTGTGTGTGTTTGTGTTGTACATGAGCATATATTTCCTAGCTGACTGCTGTGAGGGTCTAGAAGCAATAACAACCCTGTAGCAATGAGCATACCTATGTTGGTTTCTAAATACCATTTCCACTAAAAGGAACCAGAACTCCCTGAAAAACTAGCTGATTCTAGAGCTAGAGCAGAGCAAACTGAATTTTCTCTGCTCTAGCTCTAGAATGCCAGAAAGTGAAAAAGTACCCAAAGAATGATGGGGACATGTCAAAAGACCCAGGAGTCAGCTTGAAGAGGCTCCAGCTGGCAAAATCTGGGACAGTTGAACATGTCATTGAAGTGGGAGGGGGAAGGGGAAGGAACGATGGTAATTGATTAAAATCCATTGAATAAAATAGGAACACATGGATTCAAACTGATAATGAATGAATGAATGAGGAAAAATGAAAAACTCTTCCCTGGAATTTCCTGGCAGTCCAGTGGTTAGGACTCCATGCTTCCACTGCAGAGGCCATGGCTTCGATCCCAGGTTGGGGAACTGAGATCCCACATGTGGCATGGGGTGGCCAAAAATCAGTCAATCAGTCAATCAACAAGTAAATAAAAATGTAAAAAGAAAAACTCTTCCCTATAATAGAATGCAAACAAGTAAATGTAGAAGGAATAAGAAAGTTAAAAAAATAGCATTTGACAAAACATTGTAATAATTCAGGTAAGAATCATCAATGGATACTATAACTAACGGGTAAAAAATTCTTGAAGACAAGTATATCTACATAGTCTCAAAGTTGTACCCACAAAATTCTTATTAATTACAGAAGGGAAAAAAAATAACTTTACAATGGAAAAACTTGGTGGACAGCACCTTAACCAAGTTAATATCATCAGTAAGGACAAACTGGTATCATGGGCCTCTTGATCTGAAGCACTAAGGACACAGCATCGCTTCTGTGGTAATCCTGCCAAAAGTGAAGAACCTCAACCTAATCATAAGGAAATAACAGACAAACCCAAACTGAGAAATATTCTTCGGAATACTTGGTCTATATTCTTCAAAAATGTTAAGGTCATGAAATACAAAGACAGACTGAGGAACTTTTCCAGAATAAATGACTAAAGAGACATTACAGCTAAATGCAATGTGTATGTAATCCTGGATCGAACCTAGGCCAGAATATTTTTTTCTACTATAAAGTTTTTATTGAGGCCATTGGTGAGAAATTAATAACATCTGGATTAGATCATCACATTATATCTGTTAATTTTCTTGTTTCAGCAAGTTGCAATGTAGTTATGTAAGAGAATATCCTTGTTCTTGAAAATATTCAAGTATTTCAGGGTAAAAATGCATCATGTCTGCAATTTACTGTCAAATGGTTCAGAGATGAAAGAGGGAGAGAGAATAATTAAGCTAATGAAGTAAAATGTTAATAGAGAAACTAGACAAGGGTAAACTAGAGTTTTTGTAATATATTTCTAACTTCTGTTTAGGTCTACATGTACATCTGTGCTCCCAATGAAATGGGCACTGGTTCCATCCCTGGTTGGGGAACTAAGATTCCCGCATGCCGCTCAGCGTGGCCGAGAAAAACAAAACAAACAAAACCCACAAAACATGTACAGGTATTTCAAATAAAATTTTTTAATGTTTCTATGGAGTTTAACCCAGCTATTTTCCTGAGATGTTTTGTAAGCCAATTGCAACTTTCCTTTACTTCATCTCTCTTCATACAAATAAAAATTATTTCATAAAAATATATAAAGAAAAGCAACTTAAATTGTCCCAGGAAAAAACAATAGTATAAAGAGATAGTTTGTCTTGAGTCATTCACTCATTCAACATTTAAATACTGAGTGTTGCTCTTTTCCGGTTATCGTGGCACAAGGCACCATGAGCAGCAAAGTCTCCCACAACACCCTCTACGAGGCGGTGCTGGAAGTCCTGTATGGGAACCAGTGCAAGGGCCGGAAGGTTTTGGAGCCAGTGGCCCTTCAAATCAGCCTGAAGAACTGTGACTCTCAGTAAGAGGAACGCTTCTCAGGCACTGTCAGGCTTAAGTCCACTCCCTGCCCCAAGTTCTCCGTATGTGTTCTGCAGGACCAGCAGTATTGTGATGAGGCCAAGGCTGTGGATATCCCCCGCATGGACATCGAGGTGCTGAAGAAACTCAACAAGTATAAGAAACTGGTCAAGAAGCTGGCCAAGAAGTACGATGCCTCTTTGGCTTCAGAGTCTCTGATGGAGCAGATCCCACGAATACTGGGCCCAGGCCTGAATAAGGCTGGCAAGTTCCTTTCCTTGCTGACCCACAATGAGAACATGGTGGTCAAAGTTGATGAAGTCCATGATCAAGCTCCAGATGAAGGAGGTGCTGTGTCTGGCAGTGGCTGTTGGCCACGTGAAGATGACATATGAGCTTGTGTACAGCATCCACTTAGTTGTCAACTTCCTGGTGTCATTGCTCAAGAAAAATTTGGCGGAACATCCAGGCTTTGTACATTAAGAGCACCATGGGCAAGCCCCAGTGCCTTTACTAAGGAACAGCTTAATATGCCATACTCCCACCATTAAAATAAATAAATAAATAAATATTGAGTGTTTCCTATATGCTGGTTGCTTATTGTATCAATATTTAAGGTCTACGATTACTTTGAATATACTGACAGTAGGTTTCTTTCTTTTTTTGAAAATTGTAAAGCACTACAGCATTTATTTATTTATAACATCTTTATTGGAGTATAATTGCTTTACAATGTTGTGTTAGTTTCTGTTGTATAACAAAGTGAATCAGCTATACGTATACATATATCCCCATATCCCCTCCCTCATATGTCTCCCTCCCACCCTCTCTATCCCACCCCTCAAGGTAGTCACAAAGCACGGAGCTGATCTCCCTGTGCTATGAGGCTGCTTCCCACTAGCTATGTCAATGCCACCATCTCACTTCGTCCCAGGTTTTATTCCTGTCCTGCCCCTAGGTTCTTTAGAACCGTTTTTTTTTTTTTTTTTTTTTTAGATTCCATATATATGTGTTAGCATACAGTATTTGTTTTTCTCTTTCTTACTTACTTCAGTCTGTATGACAGACTCTAGGCCCATCCACCTCACTACAAATAACTCAATTTTGTTTCTTTTTATGGCTGAGTAATATTCCATTGTATGTATGTGCCACATCTTCTTTATCCATTCATCTGTGGATGGACACTTAGGTTGCTTCCATGTCCTGGCTATTGTAAATAGAGCTGCAGTGAACATTGTGGTATATGTCTCTTTTTGAATTATGGTTTTCGCGGGGTATATGCTCAGTAGTGGGATTGCTGGGTCGTATGGTAGTTCTATTTTTAGTTTTTTAAGGAACCTCCATACTGTTCTCCATAGTGGCTATATCAATTTACATTCCCAATAGTGCCAGACGGTTTCCTCTTCTCCACACCCTCTCCAGCACTTATTGTTTGTAGATTTTTTGATGACAACCATTCTGACTGGTGTGAGGTGATACCTCATTGTAGTGTTTTTTTTTTTTTTTTTTTTTTGCGGTATGCGGGCCTCTCACTGTTGTGGCCTCTCCCGTTGCGGAGCACAGGCTCCAGACGCGCAGGCTCAGCGACCATGGCTCACGGGCCCAGCCGCTCCGCGGCATGTGGGATCTTCCCGGACCGGGGCACGAACCCGTGTCCCCTGCATCGGCAGGCGGACTCTCAACCACTGCGCCACCAGGGAAGCCCTTCATTGTAGTTTTGATTTGCATTTCTCTAACGATTAGTGATGTTGAACATCCTTTCATGTGTTTGTTGGCAGTCTGTATATCTTCTTTGGAGAAATGTCTATTTAGGTCTTTTTCCCATTTTTGGATTGGGTTTTTTGTTCTTTTGACATTGAGCTGCATGAGCTTCTTGTGTATTTTGGAGATTAATCCTTTGTCAGTTGCTTCATTTATTTTCTCCCATTCTGAGGGTTGTCTTTTTGTCTTGTTTATGGTTTCCTTTGCTGTGCAAAAGCTTTTAAGTTTCATAAGGTCCCATTTGTTTATTTTTGTTTTTATTTCCATTTCTCTAGGAGGTGAGTCATAAAGGATCTTGCTGTGATTTATGTCACAGAGTGTTTTGCCTATGTTTTCCTCTAAGAGTTTTATAGTGTCTGGCCTTTCATTTAGGTCTTTAATCCATTTTGATTTTATTTTTGTGTATGGTGTTAGGGAGTGTTCTAATTTCATTCTGTTACATGTAGCTGTCCAGTTTTCCCAGCACCACTTATTGAAGAGGCTGTCTTTTCTCCATTGTATATTTTTGCCTCCTTTATCAAAGATAAGGTGACCATATGTGCGTGGGTTTATCTCTGGGCTTTCTCCCTTCTTCCCTTCATCTATATTTCTGTTCCTATGCCAGTACCATACTGTCTTGATTACTGTAGCTTTGTAGTATAGTCTGAAGTCAGGGAGCTTGATTCCTCCAGCTCCATTTTCTTTCTCAAGATTGCTTTGGCTATTCGGGGTCTTTTGTGTTTCCATACAAATTGTGAAATTTTTCGTTCTAGTTCTGTGAAAAATGCCATTGGTAATTTGATAGGGATTGCAATGAATCTGTAGATTGCTTTGGGTAGTAGAGTCATTTCCACAGTGTTGATTATTGCAATCCAAGAATGTGGTATATCTCTCCATCTGTTTGTATCATCTTTGATGTTTTCATCAGTGTCTTATAGTTTTCTGCATACAGGTCTTTTGTCTCCTTAGGTAGGTTTATTCCTAGGTATTTTATTCTTTTTGTTGCAATGGTAAATGGAAGTGTTTCCTTAATTTCTCTTTCAGATTTTTCATCATTAGTGTATAGGAATGCAAGATATTTCTGTGCATTAATTTTGTATCCTGCTACTCTACCAAATTCACTGATTAGCTCTAGTAGTTTTCTGGTAGCATCTTTAGGATTCTCTATATACAGTATCACATCACATCATCTGCAAACAGTGACAGTTTTACTTCTTTTCCTATTTACATTCCTTTTATTTCTTTTTCTTCTCTGATTGCTGTGGCTAAAACTTCCAAAACTATGTTGAATAATAGTGGTGAGGGTGGGCAACCTTGTTTTGTTCCTGATCTTAGTGGAAATGGTTTCAGTTTTTCACTATTGAGAATGACATTGGCTGTGGGTTTGTCATATATGGCCTTTATTATGTTGAGGTAAGTTCCCTCTATGCCTACTTTCTAGAGGGTTTTTATCATAAATGAGTGTAAAAAGTTTTTTCTGCATCTATTGAGATTATCATTTGGTTTTTATCAATTTGTTCAATTTGTTAATGTGGTGTATCACATTGATTGATTTGTATATATTGAAGAATCCTTGCATTCCTGGGATAAACCCCACATGATCCTTTTAATGTGCTGTTGGATTCTGTTTCCTAGTATTTTGTTGAGGATTTTTGCATCTGTGTTCATCAGTGATATTGGCCTGTAGTTTTCTTTTTTTGTGACATCTTTGTCTGGTTTTGGTATCAGGGTATATATGCTAGTTGCTTATTGTGTCAATATTTAAGGTCTAGGATTACTTTGAATATGCTGACAGTAGGTTTCCTTTTAAATTTCTTTTAAAATTTCTCTTAGCATACAAATAATTCTATCCCCATATTTTGTCATTCCTCTAATCAGAAGATATGTTCTTTGTAAACAAAATATTCTGGATATTTTTAAATATATTAGCCATACTGTCACAAAATATGTGTATGTCAACATTCACAAGGAAAATTTCTGACCCATCCCACACTTGTCATCTGTGATTCAACCTAATGTAAGATTTATAAAATGAAAAACAGGAGAAGCATCCTATTTTAATCAGAGTGGAAATTTGAACAAATCAATATCTAAAACATTATAAAGTTACACATTGTTTCAAACTTATTAAAGGAATTATTATTGTTCCTGGTTGTTTTGATATTTATTAATGATTGGTTTATTTAAGAGATCCAAGAAATGCTAATGGAATTCGAGTAGGAAAAAATCATGTGAGAATAAAAGAGATAACAAGCTGATAAAATCTCTCACCTTTCCAACTTCCAGAGCTCCTTCACGCATTTGGTGTTCTCACAGAGAGACCAAGGGCTGCATCAGTGACCTTCATTAATGTATTTTCATTTATTTTATTATTATTATTTTTTAATTTATATATTTTTAATTTATTTTTGGCTGTTTTGGGTCTTTCTCTAGTTGCGGTGAGCGGGGTCTACTCTTCATTGCGGTATGCGGCTTCTCTTTGCAGTGGCTTCTCTTGTTGCAGAGCATGGACTCTAGGTGCGCGGGACTCAGTAGTTGTAGCTCGCGGGCTCTAGAGCACAGGCTCAGTAGTTGTGTTGCACAGGCTTAGTTGCTCCACGGCATGTGGGATCTTCCCGGACCAGAGCTCGATCCCATGTCCCCTTCATTGGCAGGTGGATTCTTAATCACTGCACCACCAGGGAAGACCTTCATTTATTTTAAAAGTCCTAAATTCCACAGAGGACCTGAGCTACTGTTTTCAAGCAACAATAGAAAAGGTGCAATAGAACAAGTTACACATTTCACAATTCAGAACCCAAAGCAAGAAAACCATGAAACCAGTATGAGATTAGAGCAGAAAATCAGACTTCAAGCAGCCAAAGCAAAGATCAATGTCTGAAATTTAAAAATAAAATGGAATCCTGGGTGATTTTTTTCCTAACTTTTCTTCTCTGTATTTTCCATTTTTTTCTGAAGCCTAAAAAATATATTTAGAAGTTAAGAAGAAACATGACATTATTAAGGAGCTACTGACATTCACCACCTGCCATCATTTACTAGTCGTGGCGGCAGCACGGCAGATTCAAACTTCCTCTGAGCTGCAGGGTATTATCTGGCAGTTAAGCTTGGCTCCACACAGAAGAGAGCATCCCCAGCTCCTGCATTTTGCATCACTATTTGTCACCTGAGCCCCAATTATACAACATAGGCTGCTTAGATCTTAGAATTCAAAAGTTTCCTTGGCCAACATAACAACCAACTTACAACAAAGAAAAATTCTTCCAGTTTCTGCCAATAATCCTGATCTTTATGAGCTCTGAAGGAGGCCAGGGATGAGGGACCAATGGGATATACAGGTTCCCAGGTACAGTAATAATTTCGTGCCTCTTAAAATTAGTGCTACTGAAATGCTTGTTTAACATTTACTTAGAGAAGGAAGAACTGAGTAATAAGACTTTTGGGGCAGCTGGCAAACTCTTCTACTGTATTCTGGGTTCTTCAGTTTTGGCAAGAGAGTTGTATATATTGGGTTGGCCAAAAAGTTCGTTCAGGTTTTTCCGTAACATCTTACAGAAAACCCGAACAAACTTTCTGGCCAACCCAATACTTACTATTCACAAAATAAAAAGATGGAAATCAGCTGGACCCAGTTTCACTAAAAGCAGCTTAGAGACCATGTACTGTTGTTAAAGAGTGCCCCCTGGGGGTTTCGAGCTATGACAACTGATTTTAACCACATTCTGTTCCTAAGAGGAATTCTGGTAAATACAGTTTTCTCCATATCACTGTTTTCCACCACAACAGTGCTCACTGATACCTTAACATCCCCTACAATGGCAACATGGACAGCTCCCCTACTGGTCCACCCCTTAATCCAGCTCTGCTGGAAATAACAGTTGACAGTGTAGCTGCTCTATGGTCCTCCCAGTTGCCTTTGCCCCCTCAATTCTGTCCCCTTATTCTCCTTCCCTTAAAAACACCAGAGTAAATTCCTCAAATATGTCCACCCTGAATCCAAGGTATAGACCTTCACAGCTCATTTTTGATCCCCAAATTATAGGTATCTGTTTATAAAATAGGGACCCACTGTTTGTAGTCTGAGGTTTTATTAGTTTCATTTAACATCATGCTTTAAGCACTGGCATATATGGCTGAGTAATATTCCATTATCTATATCATACCACACCTTCTTTACCCATTCATTTATCAGTGGGCACTTAGGTTGCTTCCATATTTTGGCTATAATAAATCATGTTGCAATGAACAAAGGGGTGCCTATATCTTTTCAAATTAGTGTTTTCATCATTTTTCACTAGTTTGAATAATGCTTCAAAAAAATCTTTAACTTGTTATTGAGGGCTACACCTCAATAGGTTATATATCACAGAAAACTTCTTTTTTTATATATATACAACAGGCTCTTATTAGTCATCAATTTTATACACATCAGTGTATACATGTCAATCTCAATCGCCCAATTCATCACCCCCGCACCCCCACCCCCTGGCTACTTTCCCCGCTTGGTGTCCATATGTTTGTTCTCTACATCTGTGTCTCTATTTCTGCCCTGCAAACTGGTTCATCTGTACCATTTTAAATAAAATTTAAAATTTAAATAAATTTAAATAAAATTATTTTTAAATAAAAATTTAAAATACGGTATTTGTTTTTCTCTTTCTGACTTACTTCACTCTGTATGGCAGTCTCTAGATCCATCCATGTCTCAGCAAATGACCCAATTTCGTTCCTTTTTATGGCTGAGTAATATTCGATTGTATATATGTACCACATCTTCTTTATCCATTTGTCTGTCACAGAAAACCTCTTAGGCAGGTGGTTCAACTGGAAGGAGAGAGTGGGAGGAAGTAACACCTGATTGTTACTCTGTGTGGAGTTGAAAACATGCATACCTATCCCACACCTTGCTGCAATTTTGATGTGCCTGATTCTACGTGCCGGAAGGTGGACAAGGATGTATAATTTTCTCCCAAATGATTCTGATTCTTCCCTTTCTTCCTGTACCTGCCCACCCCCCTTTTATGAACCACTGTAACCGTCAAAACTGAGGGAAGAACATTAGTCTTCAGTGTTGTGCTCAGGCCAGACACCACAAGCCCTGTCTAGAGGAGACCTCCGTCTCTGGGCTGCTCCCATGACCTCACACCCTCCTGCTCTCCTCTCAGCTGCAGACTTCACCAAGTGTCTCTAGGGTATGTCTTCAGCCTGTCCTGGGGTGACTAGAATGAAAACAGAAACAGCTATCCAGTTGGAAGAGAGAAAGGGATTAAGGTATCCATAAAAAGCCTTTCCAAAGCAGCAAAATATTTGTAAAGGAGAAAGGAAATTGGGGGGTGGCCAGGGTGTATTCCTATTCTTTGCCTACACACACTCCAGAACAGTGGTTCTCAACCTGGTTTTTTATCTCCTTTCTCCTCCCTCCCCAGGGACATTTGGCAAAGTCTGGAGACATTTTGTCACAACTGGGATAGAGATAGTGTTACTGGCATCAAGATTTTTTGGATAGATTTTTAATCAAACACATAAAGAACAGGAAATTTCCGTGTTTTTTTTAACATCTTTATTGGAGTATAACTGCTTTACAATGGTATGTTAGTTTTTGCTTTATAACAAAGTGAATCAGCTATACGTAAACATATATCCCCATATCTCCTCCCTCTTGCGTCTCCTTCCCACCCTCCCTATCCCACCCCTCTAGGTGGAAACAAAGCACCGAACTGATCTCCCTGTGCTATGTGGCTGCTTCCCAATAGCTATCTATTTTACATTTGGTAGTGTATATATGTCAATGCCATTCTCTCACTTCGTCCCAGCTTCCCCTTCCCCATCCCCGTGTCCTCAAGTCCATTCTCTACATCTGCATCCTGCCCCTAGGTTCTTCAGAACCTTTTTATTTTATTTTTTTAGATTCCATATATATGTGTTAGCATATGGTATTTGTTTTTCTCTTTCTGACTCACTTCACTCTGTATGACAGTCTCTAGGTCCATCCACCTCACTACAAATAACTCAATTTCGTTTCTTTTTATGGCTGAGTAATATTCCATTGTATATATGTGCTACATCTTCTTTGGTTGTTTGGTTTTTTGATATTGAGCTGCATGAGCTGCCTGTATATTTTGGAGATTAATCCTTTTTAACCTGATTAAATTAGCAAAAGTAAAATTATTGATACTACCCAAGGGTGGGTATGAGGAAATGGGTACTCCTACATACTTAAACTAGCACACAATATCTATTTAGATTTTAAAGACGCACAGCCTTTGACTTAGCAATTTCATTTCTAGGAGTCTACTTTGCAGAAATGTTAACATAATTATGAATACACAAATGTATAGGGATATTTTCTGCAACATTGTCCATAATAAAAAATTCTAAGTGATCTATCATCTACCAAGAGAAAAACTGTTAAATAAATTATAATATTCCTTATAAGACACTACTATGCAGCCATTTGGAAGAATATTTTGATATTTTTATGCACTGGTATGGAAAACATCTGTAATACAGTAATAAGTGAAGAAAAACTATAATAAAAGGAACTTTTTCACTCTAAGTGAAAAAATAGAACTGTATGTATAGTATGATCTAATTTATATTATATGTTTGCATCTGGACAGTGAAAAGTATGAACAGAAAGACGCTATTAACTGTGGTACTCATCTGGAGAGTACGTTCTGCAGTGAGCTTTTTTATATTTTATATCATTCATTTAATGACATTGTTATGGGCTGAACTGTGCCTCCTCTAAATTCATATATTGAAACCCTAACCCCCAGTGTGACTGTAATTGGAGATAGGGCCTATAAAGAGTTGATTAAAGTTAAATGGTCATACTTGTGGGGCCCTTATCCGATAGGACTGGTATCCTTATAAGAAGAGGAAGGGACACCAGAGAGCTCTCTCTTTCCACATGTGTACAGAGGAAAGGCTACGTGAGAACACACTGAGAAAACAGCTATTGTGCTCACTTTGGCAGTACATATACTAAAATTGGAATGATACAGAGAAGATTAGCCTGGCCCCTGCACAAGGATAACACACAAATTTGTGAAACGTTGCATATTTTTTAAAACAAGATCAACACTTAAACACACACACAAAAAGACGACGAAGAAGACAGCTATCTGCAAGGTAGAAAGAGGGGTCTTACCAGAAACCAGCTCAAGCTGCTATAACAAGATACCACAGACTGGTTGGCTTGAGCAACAGACATTTATTTTCTCACAGTTCTGGAGGCAAGAATTCCATGTTCAGGATACCAGCTCAGAAGAAATACATAACACCTCTGCTCATAGTTATTGCAGAACTAGTCACGTGACCCCAACCAAGTTGCAAAGGAAGCTGGGAACTATGAGAACTACATGAACATTTAAAGAATACCAAATATTTCTGTCATACTCCTTGTTATGGATTGAACGATATTCCACCAGTACCTCAGAAAATAATTTTATTTGGAAATTGAATGTTTACAGAGGTAGTTAAGTTAAAAATGCCTTCAAGTTAAAATCCTTCTTCTGTCTCCTCTTAAAATGAGGGCATTAGAGCGAGCCCTAATTCAATAAGACTGGTACTTTTTCTTTTTAAAAAATAAATTTATTTATTTATTTATTTTTGGCTGCGTTGGGTCTTTGTTGCTGCGCGTGGGCTTTCTCTAGTTGCAGTGAGTGGGGGCTACTCTTCCTTGTGGTGCACGGGCTTTTCATTGCAGTGGCTTCTCTTGTTGCGGAGCACGGGCTCTAGGTGTGCAGGATTCAGTAGTTGTGGCATGTGGGCTCAGTAGCTGTGGCTCACAGGCTCTAAAGCACAGGCTCAGTAGTTGTGGCGCACAGGCTTAGTTGCTCCACGGCATGTGGGATCTTCCTGGACTAGGGCTTGAACCCGTGTCCCCTGCATTGGCAGGCAGATTCTTAACCACTGTGCAACCAGAGAAGCCCAAGGCTGGTGCTTTTATAAAAAGAGGACATTTGGACAAAGAGACAGACATGCACAGAAGGGAGATGATGAGAACACATGCAGGGAGCAGATTGCCATGTGAAGATGGAGGCAGAGATTGGAGTTATGCTGCCACAAAACAAGAAATGCTTCGAGTCGCTAAAAGCTAGTGGAGAGGCATGGAACAGATTCTCCCTCACAACCCTTACAAGAGACCAATCCTGCTGACATCTTGATTTTGGACTCTAGCTTCCAGAACTGTGAGACAATAAATTTCTGTTGTCATAAAGCAACCAGTTTGTGGTACTTTGCCACAACAGCCCTAGGGAATGAATACACTTATCTATCAAATTGATGCAGAAAGAGACTTAATACATGGAATTAGACGCTTAAGAATCTGTTAGAATGACTGGAAAAACAGGCTCTAGTCTAGACATCCAGGAATTACTCCCAGAACAATTGGGACACCTAGGGTTACTGATATATGTACCACAATCAGGAGCTGGCTCTCAGGATCTCTTCACTTCAGCCAGTATCTGAGAATCAGGAAAGCATTATCAGAACCATCAGCTCCAGAGTCACGTCATGCTTCCCAGGATCTGCACAAGCAAAATGGATGCCTTGTGTAACTCCATCCTCTCACAATTTAGTTCAGAATTTAAGCCGTGAGTGAATACATCTGTTTTATGGAACTAAAATTAATCTGGAGCACTTTGTTGCAAATATATTGGGAAATGTAGCCTTTAGTTTTTAGCTTCTGAAGCAAAAGAAAAAAATTAAAGAAAAAGCCCACGAGAAAGAGGTTGAAATACATTTTGAACAAGCTATTCTCTTTTACTTTTCCTTTTATCTTTTTGGTCACTATTTTATGATTTATTTCTTTAACATCCTTCTTCTGTCTCCTCTTAAATAATACTATTGCCCATTCTGCCCTTGGTAGTTTTTCTTCTTCTTTATGTTCTCCGGACAAGTGCATCTATTCTACATTTGTTCAGGTGTCTCCATCTCCGTCATTACCACCCTAGGATATATTACGATCATCTCTGACTTGAATTACTGCAGTACTCCCTATGTGGTTTCCTGTTCTCCCTTACTTCATCCCAACTCACTGGGATGGGGGTGATCTTTGTAAAATTCATAAGATTATGTCTCTCTTTGGTCACTCTTCTGATTTTCTTCATTACCTTCAGGATACATCTCTAGCTCCTCACTCTTAAGAGTTCACCTCGGTCTGACCGGCTATTAGCCTTGTCACTCACCATTTCTTCACAGACCTCATGCCCTATACTTAGACACACGAAACTGTTTAAAGCATCCAGAATCTCTCATGTCCTTTCCTTTCTCTTCACTTTTGCACAGGCTGCTCCCTCTGCCTGGTCTGGAAGTTCTTTCCCTTCTTTTTGATGGGTCAACTCCTACTCATCGTTTAATCTAGGAAGCCCAGGCTAGGTTCATCTCCTATGTGCTGACTTCCATATTAATTCTGGTTACTTGATGATTTTCTTCTTGAGAGGAAAGAATGAGAAGGGAATAGATTTGAGGAGTTTTGAGGAATGCCAATGAATGTGTTTTGATCACCTTTCTATCTTTAGTATTTAATATAGTAATTAATTCTTTTGTTTTCATTTTTGTTCTGTTTGCTTTTGTTTTTGCCAGTGGTGTGAACAGAGGCACACATTTAAGACTGCTGTAGGGATTTGGATGTATATAATTTTCTACCTTTGCATTAGTTTACTAGTACTGCTAATGCTGCTTAAAAACTTACTTTTGTTTTGGTAGTAGGTCACATCCTTAGTAGTTATGTTACTATTCCTATTTCATAGATTGAAGTTGGGAGTAAGGTCACAGCTTCTTAAAGAGGATAATTAATTCAGAACTTCTTCCCTCATGTTATACTAAGTCTAAAACAACACTTCGTAGTTCCTGACTAGCCCAGATGAAGTATATTTAATATGCAAAACATTCATTCATTCATTCATTCATACATACATTTATCCATTTAGTCAAACATTCAGTAACTGAAGAGGAATGAGAATAAATAAAAGCCATCAGAAAGAAACAAAAAGTCAACTGTTGGATAAACCTTTATACATATTATATATAATATACTTAGTACTTTATGATATGCTGCCTTATTCACTAATTTTGCTGTGTCATTGATGTGTAAGTCTTATCATCCATCACAACTGTATAGCATTTCTAGAAAACTGGTTCTTTTTTGTTGTTGTTGTTGTTTTTTGCGGTACGCGGGCCTCTCACTGTTGTGGCCTCTCCCGTTGCGGAGCACAGGCTCCAGACGCACAGGCTCAGCGGTCACGGCTCACAGGCCTAGCCACTCCGCGGCATGTGGGATCTTCCCAGACCAGGGCACGAACCCGTGTCCCCTGCATCAGCAGGCGGACTGTCAACAACTGTGCCACCAGGGAAGCCCCAAAACTGGTTCTTAAAACTCAAAATGACTCATGCTGCCCACTACTGGTTAGATGGACTGGTTGGGAATTAGAAAGGAGAGATGTTCAAAGTCTCTCCTAGGCCTGGCTGCTGAAGGAAGAAATCCTGAATAGGTGTCCCTTCTGTTTATACCACAGTGTACCAGTGAGCCTTTGGATATGCAAAGGCAGCTAACCAAGGGCTGAAAAGCTATATTTCTCTTCGTCATAAAGTGTGGGCTCTGAGCTGGTATAGGGGAGATGAAAAGGAATCCTGAAAAACAGAGGAGAAAGGAGGTTTGAAGAGTTTCTAAGAATGCCAAACAACATTTTGGGAACCTGAAGTGCACATGTAAAAGAGGCTAATGAGAAATTCCCAGAGACAGGGTAGGTGAAGTATTTAAGAACAGGGATGCCTAACATGTACTATTTTGTTGTTGGCATTACTGTGATGTAAAATCACTCTATTATCTCAAACAGTTAGTAAAATATGCCACATGTTTTGGGGGTGGGAGGATTAAAGGAAGGGCTAAGTTCCACTGGTGTGTGGGTGTGGAGTAAAGGGAAGAAAACAGTATAGGAAGAAGAAACAAGACTTTACTATTAATTGTGTTGTCACACTGCCCTCTAACGGGCTGTCAGTATCTTGCCAGATTCAACTGCTGGCTTCTGAACCACCTGACTCCGCCATCTGCCGACAGTTTCCCCGCACTTGTTGCCAAAGTTTGTCTTAAGCTTGAGGCCTGGGGAATAGCGCAAATTGATTAAAGCTGCTTACCTTATTGTCTTTGCAAAATATGGACAGTTTCCAAAATATGACAAAGAGGCTTCCCCATCAGAGTTGTGTATTTTATATTAACATTAGATCTGCACATTCCACTATGATTTGAAGGCACTAATGATGGCAGCTTTGCTACGATTGATGATCAAAATGTTGGCATAAAATGATATTGGATGCTTATGCTATTAAGAATAGTTTGGGGGTTCCCTGGTGGCGCAGTGGTTGAGAGTCCGCCTGCCGATGCAGGGGACGCGGGTTCTTGCCCCGGTCCGGGAGGATCCCACATGCCGCGGAGCGGCTGGGCCCGTGAGCCATGGCCACTGAGCCTGCGCGTCCGGAGCCTGTGCTCCGCGACGGGAGAGGCCACAGCAGTGAGAGGCCCGCGTACCGCAAAAAAAAAAAAAAAAAAAAAAAAATAGTTTGAATGATATTTTGCAAGAACTATTAAAATAATTTCCAGTTATTAATTTAATTCAAAATAAACTCTCTCATTAGGGATTTTATAAGTTAGAGCAAAGCCAGCTTGCTCCCTAGCAAAGTAACTTGGCAGCTATCATGATGAGGAGTCCTATGCCAGGCCAGCTTCATTATGTTTTTGTTGGGTTTGACTGCAAATCCTAATTGCAATTGTACCTATTCAGAGCTGGTTAAATCCTTGCTATTCCAGCTTTTCCAAGTGAAAGAAAAGGAAACTCCAAGTCCACTAGAGTGGTACTATGTAACAAGCATCAGACTAGGTTGTAGAGATAACTAGCTACATAAGACACCACTACTACCTTCAGTGAGCTCAGTGTTGGCTAAGGGGGAAAGGCATGTTACTGTCATGTCCACAGTACCCCCTCCCTTTAGCAAATAGAGTGTCTGGCTAAGATCCATAGGCCTAATGGTACTTGATGAATATGTGTTGAATAAATGAGGGAATGAATGAACAAACATATGTGTATAGGTTAAGAGTTTGCCAAATAGCCTGTTTTGATCCCAGCTCTGCCACATACTAGCTATGTAAACGTACTACTTTACTTAAACCCCTTGAGCCTTAGTTTCTACATCATAAAATGCTTAGCACAGTGCCTCACATACAGCAAGTACTCAATAAATAATAGTTTAATAATATCGTGTGAAAAGGGCAACAAGGAAAAGAGGGAGTGATTAACTATGGAGATTAGAATCTAAGATTATGTACTATATATGTACATTTAGAAGTACGGAACAATTGTTGGATTTGGGGAATTTTTTTATGCTGAATGAGGATTCTACTTTATTCTCTAAAACCAAGTGGTAGGAAAAATGATCTCTGGAGTCAGTGACTCACATACTTACAGTTCCATAACCAGAGAGAGAGAAAATTACCTGGCTAACTCAAGTTAAAAAATTCTCAGAGAAGGCCCTCTTTGGGTCAGGTCAAAGGCCCTATTTGGGTCAGGTCCATCCCTAGACCAATCATCTTAACGTGGTGTGGCAGGCAGAATAATGGCCCCTCAGACATGTCCATGCCCTAATCCCTGGAACCTGTGAATTTTACATGGCAAAAGATAGGATTTGTAGATAGGACTAAAGGTACAGACCTTGCTATGGGGAGATTGTCCTGGGTTATCCAGGTGGGACAATCTAATCATGAGTCCTTAAAAAGCAGAGAACCTATCTTTGCTGTGGTTAGAGAGACATTTGATGACCAGAAGAAGGGTCAGGGTCAAAGAGATGTGACATTGTTAGCTTTGAAGATGTCGGTAGGGGGTCAAGAGCTAGGAATGTGAGAGGTCTGAAATCTGGAAAGGGCAAGGGTATTGACTCTTCCATAGAGGCTCCAGAGAGGAATGCAACCCTGATGATACTATGATTTTAGCCCAGTGAGATCCATGTTGGACTTCTGACCTACAGAGATGTAAGATAATACATTTTTGTTGTTTTAAGCCACGAAGTTTGTGGTAATTTGTTAAAACAACAATAGGAAACTCCTATGCCAGGGAAATAGGGTGGAAACTTAGTGTCAGTTCCTCCCCAGATTCCCTCAACCTCATCTGCCCTGAGGAAGCTTGCTCAGTGAGATCTCCCAACAGCCTCACCCACTGCCCACCCTCCTCATTCACAAGAATACAGGGGTTTGAGATAATGAGGTAGATGATGCAGAGAGAAGCAGAGATAAAAGGTAGAGAGTTCTGATGCTAACTGAGCCCCTAGTTCCAGTTATTTTTTGAGGCCAAGGCCACGTCAGCACTATGGTTATACAAGTTAGTTAATTCCTCTTTTTGAGTTAAATTAGTTAGTTTGAGTTAAATTTCTGTGACTTGAAACTAAACTGTCTTTCCTAAATCATAAACCTAAAGTGAGGGAGGGATGGCTGAAGGAGAAGAATTTTTTAAAAAGCCTTTGGAGGGATTTCCCTGGTGGCACAGTGGATAAGACTCTGTGCTCCCAATGGAGGGGACTCAGGTTCAATCCCTGGTCACGGAACTAGACCCCACATGCATGCCGCAACTAAGAGTTCACATACCACAACTAAGGAGCCCGCGTGCCACAACTAAGACCCAGTGCAACCAAACAAATAAAAAGACTTTGGAGACAGAATCTGATAACAGCTTAACGTGATTTCATAGCAACCCACTCAAAAACACATTATTCTACTTTAGATGAGGAAAGACCTACTAATTGGCTAAGTGGCTTTCCCACAAGCAAGAGTGTTCTGAAATTAAAATGTGAAAATCCAAATAGGTTTGCTTTGTTTGCTTCCAATGAAACACATTGCACTTAGTGTGTCCTGCCTTATGTTAAAAAAAGTCATCAAATTAGAGACACTCTTCTTCAAGGCATCGCCGCTTCCTGTTTCTGCAGCCTCAAACACTTTTCTTTCCTCTGTGAGTGATGAACTCAATGCTCTAGAGTCTAGACAAGTACTGGACAATCCTGCTTAACCTAAGTGATGGTGGGGGTGACAGGAGGACTTTTGAGCACTGGCCATTTGATCATTCTTCCTTCTCCTAAAAAAAGAGAATTAAAAAGCAGTCCCTATTGTTCCTAAGGCATGTTAATACAAGGCTTTTTATGTTCCATCCCAACAGATATTTTATAATTTAAATGGAAATATATAATGCCATCCAAAATTCATGACATTTCGCTTTTTGAAATATATGTATGCTTGCTCTTTAAACGTTGCCATTAGCAAATTAAAAAAAGACTATGTCCTTTGGTGCCACAAATAAAGGAAAAGCAGTTGCATCGTTGTTGCCCCAGGGCACCTTGCCCCTATGAAGCAGTTACTGGTTATGCCCATGGAGCTTCACTGTGAACCCACCCTCTCCTTTTGTCTGCCTTTTCTTCTTGGAAGGAATATAGACTGCTCAGAGAAAAAGAAGAGAACAAAAGTTCCAGCAATGGAGGGCTGAGAAACAAAGTGGGTAACATCTGACTGTTATATAATATTATCTTTGGTAGAAAATAAAAGGACTTGGAATAAATCTCTTTGGTCTGCTTTCTGTTTTTGGAGTTCTGAAGTTCTTGTCTCATTTTTGTCTCTGAAATTAAAACAAACAAACAATAGAATTAGAGAGAATGAAATGTTCATAAAACCTGATGCCAAAACACCACTAGTGGACCTTCAGGTCTTAGCTTAGATGACATTTAAATCATTTGTTCAAAAGTATTTATTGAGGGACTCCCCTGGTGGCTCAGTGGTTAGGAATCCACCTGCCAATGCAGGGGACACAGATTCAATCCCTGGTCCGGGAAGATCTCACATGCCACAGAGAAGCTAAGCCCATGTGCCACAACTACTGAGCCCACGTGCCACAACTACTGAAGCCCGCACACCTAGAACCCGTGCTCCGCAACAAGAGAAGCCACCGCAATGAGAAGCCCGCACACTGCAATGAAGAGTAGCCCCCGCTCACCACAACTAGAGAAAGCCCGTGCACAGCAACAAAGACCCAACACAGTCAAAAATAAATAAATTTAAAAAAAAGTATTTATTGAGTGTCTATCATGTGTTCTGTTGAACAAATCAAGCATATTCCCCAGGGCCACTGTGTATGGCTGTGCAGGTTAATGGTACCCAGTGAAGTTGTGCGGGGCACAACTTCCACTACTGGAGGTAGTCCTCACTCTCAAGGAGATTATATCTAGTGACTTCTAGGAAGTCTTGCTTGAACTTTCACTCCCCTCTCAGACTAGAAAAAGCACTCCATAATAAACCCAGTCATAGCACTTTATCCATTTGTCTATAATGGTGTCATCCTCTGTTAGACTGTAAGCTCAGAGGGTACTGAGGTTGGGACTATCTTGTTTGTCCCTTTCCAGGGGCTAGGGATGCATCAGTGAATTAAACAGTCAAAAAATCCCTGGCATCTAGGAGCTGATAATCTAGAAGAGAGAGAGAGTAAACAAGTTCAGTATATAGCATGTTAGATGGAGATACACACTATGGAAAAAAATCAAGTAGGGAAGGGGTCTTTCTCCTCTCTTACTTTGGATCTTTGCTCAGATGTCACCTTTTTTTATTTTGAGAGAGGAAACCTTTGGAGGTTCACAGTAGAGGAGAGATACTATCTGTCTAAAAAGAAAAACATTTAGGAATAGAACAGTAAGCACACTTAGCAAACAACTAGTAAGGCAGTTATCAGCTCTCCACTTTGCCAGGAATCAGGTCACAGTGAATAAAGACTTATATAGAATATAGAGAATGAGGGCCCAGCCTTTCCCCTCTAAAACTCTGACACTTTCAGATTCTTTCTAAACACATTTTTAACAAATATCCTGGAGAACCCTCGTGTTCTAACCTGAGCTGGTTTTGCATTGTTGCAAAACAGCACCTCACATCTTTTAGTATCAGCCTACAGACCTTTCGTACGTGGCTAGGGTGTCTGAGGCTATGGAGCTCTTCTTTAAGCCTTTCTAACCCACCCTACTTGAAAAAGTGTCCTTATCAGGAAATGACGTCCTGGATACCAAGAGACTCCGTTATACTTAACACATATCCGGAATTTTCACACTGGTTTTGCCTCGAGGATAGGCATAAATGTACCTCTTCCTTCCGACTCTCTGGGCTTCGCTCCCTAATCTTTAAACAGGAGCCAAGGAAGCATCCTCGCCCCAAGAACCCCTCTCTCCTCATAGGCCACTCGCCCGCGCCGCGCAGCCTTCTGGAAGCTGTAGGTCCCAGAGGTCCTCCGCGTCAGAACTACAACTCCCGGCAGCTTTTGTTTCCCCACACCTCCCTCTTGGCGCATGGCCTGTCGGGAGGGGGCAGGTAGCGGGGGGGGCGGAGTCCAATGGGTGCTGGCTCCCGAGGAGAGGGCGGAGGAGAGGAGGAAGGAGGCGGGCTCTGGGCCGCGGCCCCATTCATTGCCGCGGCCGGCCGGGCGGGGGTTCGGTATTTTCCGAGTTATGGAGGCGCTAATTCCTGTAATCAACAAGCTCCAGGACGTATTCAACACGGTGGGCGCCGACATCATCCAGTTGCCTCAGATCGTGGTGGTGGGAACGCAGGTGAGAGACGAGGGTGGCTTCCGCCCAGGCCAGAGCCCGGGGCGCGGGCCTGGACGGGACTGCGGCAGCGCTTGCTCCCGGACTGGCCGTCGCGGCCTGTGGAAGGAGGGCGCTGTTGCGCCTGGGCGCCCGGGGCTGCGTTCCACTGGGGCTTGGAGTCCAGGGCCCGGCCCGGAGGCGAGGGGCGGAGCCGGCGCGGCGGTCCGGCGGGTCCCGGGGGCGGGACGGACGGGCGGGCGGGCCTAACTGGAGTCCGTCGGGACCGGGCGCGGCTTCGCTCGCGGGCCGCTGCTTCCAAGGGCGCCTGGGGGACGCGCGGGGCACTTGGGGCCGCACTGCGGGGCGGGTAGCCCCTTCTTGATTGGTTTCAGGGCAGCGGGGTGTTTTGTTTCCCTCGTTGCCTTGCTCAGGGGCTGCGGAGTCAGTTTTGGAACTGCGGAGTCGGGGCCGAGAAGGCCGCTACTGTGTGCACCTGAGTGTTTTCCTGCAGTGTAATCCAGGTTTCGAGAACGCCGAAGCAGTTAAAAACAAAAAAAAAACCAAACCAACTTGTACTTGGAGTTTGTGAGTGTTAGGAGGGGTATCCAGTTTTTCTGCGTAGGCTGTGGTTTTTGTCGTCCATCTAAATTGGGCATCAAGGGTCTCTGATCCTTTCATGTTGGCATTTCTTATATATAACACATTTTTATATGCGGAAATATTGAAGAAATAAATGTTATTTCTAGAAGTGACAGAGAAGTATAAGTTTCATTTTTTCTGCCTGCTGCTTTTCTTGGTTGAAGAGTAATCAACCATAGGCCTTTTTTTTACTAGAGTTCAGAGAAACGCATTTTAGAGATTACTTAGTATATTGATTTTAGGTGCTTTCCTTTTTTAATGATGTTTTTTGTTGGAAAGGGGACGGTTTCCTCACTTTCCACGAGGTTCATCGCTACATCTTGCTACAAAATTGATGTGTAGGGTGTAACTATTTTGAGAGGGAACTTAATGTTAAAAGTATAATAGAGTATGTCCAGACACTGGAAACCTTGGAAACCATAGATATCCTAAGGTGGGCGGGAGGGACTTTTCAATAGTTAAAGCAATAGAAATTATTTCAGAAACACATTTCCTTTGTTGGCCATGGGATTGGTATAGATTCTGCCCAATCCTCCCTTAATATTTGTAATGACTAGAGACTCTGGATCATCAACATAATAAATTATGAGAAATATACTTTTTTGGTATATTTTGTTTACTGTTGTGTTCCTATTCCTAGCTCTTGGAACAGTCTGGGGTATGTAGGAGATGCTCCATAAATACTTTGAATGAGTTACTAGATAGTATTTTTAAAACACTGGGGCTTTTATCATCAAAACCGATCTGTTTTTGTAAATAAAATTAGAGATGATATAAATTAAATCTTCTTGGGTAGTAATTTGGAAGTGTTTCCTAGCTGTAGACCAGAAACTTTCCATATACTTTTAAGAGAGTCTCAATGCTTTTTAAGCATGAAGCAGTAAAAGAATCAGAGCTATAGTGTGTCAGTATAAATAGTTTAAAATCAAGAAGGTTTTTTCTTACATGAAATAGAATTTATTTCAGTGAGTACACCTGTTCGCAAAATTGGGGAGGGGACAGGGTAGAAAAGTAAAGATTTCACCATTGTGAAAACCATTAACATATGCCAGCAAAAACCATTCTAGTAGTGATAATTATATGCCACTTTTGCATGTTGATGTTTGGAATTACTCTGAAGGGAAATATTCAGTTTTTAGACTTGATTTAATGAGGGTTATCTCCATTCGTGTCCTTATTAGCTGAAATTCAGTCCTTTATTATTCAGGTACAGAAGAAATAAGAATAGAAGCAATGTCTTTTCTCCCATAGTTTCCTCAATATGTTGGAAAAAAACCTCTTCTTGATTTGAATACAAGTACACCACTACTTTGTCATCTAGGCTAGTTAATGTTGTGTAACATGTATATATACAGCACCTCACATTCATATTTAATGGAGTAGTGTACAGTGAGTGAGTTCCAGATGTAGTAAATGTTCTGTACGTAGTTCAACTGGTAAATTTCTCAGTGGCAGTGATCATGTCTCTGTCTTACGCTTTACCTGTACTTTAAATAGCTACAGGTCGCATTTTTGGGAACTTTTTATAACAGTGATTCTCAAACTTGGGTGTATATAAGAATGACTTTGAAAATAAGTTTCCTGGACCCCATCTGCAAAGATTTTGATTTTATAAGTCTGGGGTGCTCCAGGCACCATAGCCAATTCTGATGCAGATGGTTCATAGATGTATATAGTATATTAGTGAGTCTTTGATTTTATAGCGCATGAAACTGGAAAAAGCAGGGAAGCCTAGTCTAAGGGCATACTGCTGTTAAGTAGTAGGTTGGTTTTGGTGGCATTCTTGCTCCAAAGTATCAACTTCCAGGCAACCTTTGCTGACCCCTAAATATTTTAAACTTTGATTTCTTAAATTGCCCAAGTAATACTGTTTTGGGGCCCAGAGAGTTGGAGTAGTTGAGGAGAGAGATGTTTACAGCTGTCGATCATTCACAGTTTTTATGATTTAGCTGAATAAATTGCTTTCCTTTTTCTCTAGCCAAGATCCTCTGTGTGGAAAGAACAGAAAATGGGGAGAGAGAAGGTTGATACTTTTAGACCTTGGTGTACTTTGCAGGTGGAGAAGGAGATAAGATTTCAATGACATTTGTGACTCAACTTGGGAAATTTAATCACTGTTTCTTAAGTTGAGAATTGGAAGGGGGAGCCCTCCAGGTATGTAATCCAAACCACAACCTAATATAGGAATCTCAATACAGATGACATTAACCTGAGACTCTGGCTCAGTGCTGCTAGTATTGTGCTTTTTTTTTTTAATTTGTTTATTTATTTTATTTTTGGCTGCACTGGGTCTTTGTTGCTGTGCGCTGGCTTTTCTCTATTTGAGGTAAGTGGGGACTACTCTTCGTTGTGGTGCTTGGGCTTCTCATTGCGGTGGCTTCTCTTGTTGCAGAGCACAGGCTCTAGGCGTGCGGGCTCAGTAGTTGTGGCTTGCGGGCTCTAGAGCTCAGCCTCAGTAGTTGTGGCACACGGGCTTAGTTGCTCCATGGCATGTGGGATCTTCCCAGACTAGGGCTCGAACCTGTGTCCCCTGCATTGGCAGGCGGATTCTTAACCACTGCGCCACCAGGGAAGCCCTGTGCTTTTCACTTTGCCTTTTATTTTGGTAATTTCAGCACTCTACTTTCAGTAATTCAGACAAATACGGAAGGAAAAGGAATCTTGGATTTTAAATGACCAATCTGCAAACCAACTGTTCAAATTTAACATTTAAAAAATTAAAATATAATTCATATAACATAAACCCTAACATTATAAAATGTTCAATTCAGTGGTTTTTAGTATATTCACAAGGTTATGCAACCATTGCCACTATCTTATTCCAGAGCGTTTTCATTACCCCAGAAAGAAACTCTGTATCCATTAGAAGTCACTCCCCATTTTATGCCCCCCCGCCACCGCTCCTCTCGCCTGGCAACCACTGATTTCTGTCTCTATGGATTTGCCTATTCTGGACATTTCATATAAATGGAATCATACAATATGTGGCCTTTTGTGTCTGGCTACTTTTGCTCTGTTTTTTAGGATCATCCATGTTGTGGCATGTATTAATACTTTATTACTTTTTATGGATGAATAATATTCCCTTGTATAGATATGCCACAGTTTGTTTATCCATTCATTAGTTGATGGACATTTGGGTTATTTCCACTTTTTAGCTATATTGAATGATGCTGTCATGAACATTCATTAACAAGTTTTTGTGTGAACATATGTTTTCAATTCTCTTGGATATGTATAGTTGACACTTGAGCAACATAGGTTTGAACTGCGCAGGTCCACTTACATGCAGATTTTTTTTTACATGCAGATACTACAGTACTACCAACTTATGAAGATTGTTTTCAATGAATACTGCACTACTACATGATCTGTGGTTGGTTGAATCTGTGGATGTGGAACTGTGGCTCCAGAGGGCCAACTGTATAATTATATGCAGATTTTTGACCACCCTGGAGTCAGTGCCTCTAACCACCTGTGCTGTTCAGGGGTCATCTGTACCTAGGAGTAGAATTGCTGGTTCATTTGGTAACTCTTATTTAACTTTTTAAAGAACTGCACACTTTTCCACAGTGGCTGCACCATTTTACAAACCTTTATCTGGTATATGAGGGTTTCAGTTTCTATACACCCTCACCAACTCTTGTTATTGTCTTTTTTAGAAAGTGCTAAATTATTCTGGAATTCTTTATTTAAAAAAAAGCCCCCCCCATCCCCTCCTCCTGCATTCTGCAGCACTGTTATCTACATTTTATTAGCTCCTTCTGAAATCTTGCTCTGTCCTGCCTGATATGCCTACATTTGTCTTGTGTTTGTAGAGGTGATGGCTTCATTAAGTTTAGCAATTTGGTGCCAAATATTGATCTTAGTTTCATTCCTTCAGTGTTTTCTTGTGAGTACTCTTAAATAAACTTATGTTTTTCCCTTTCCTTTTCTTTTTTACTAGTTTTCTCTGTGTAGATCATGTGCTTCTTACTTAAAAAAAATTTTTTTTAAAGCATTGAAGTGAAACTGATATAACATAAAAATTAGTCATTTTAAAGGGTACAATTCCGTGGCATTTAGTACATTCATAATGTTGTGCAACCACCACCTCTTTCTAGGTCCAAAACATTTTCATCACCCCAAAAGAAAACTCTGTATCCATTAAGCAGTCATTTTGTAATTCTCCTTTCCCCCCCAGTCCCTGGCAACCACCAATCTTCTTTCCTTCTTTATAGATTTACCTATTCTGAATATTTTACAGAAACAGAATCATACAGTATGTGGCCATTTATGTTTGACTTCTTTCACTTAGTATAACATGGTTCATTCATATTGTAGCATGTATCAGTACTTCCTTTTAATTGCTGATTAATATTCTATTGTATATACATACCATGTTTTATCATTCATCTATTGATGGATATTTGGATTGTTTCTATATTTTGGTTGTTGTGAGTAGTGCTGCTGTGAATATTTGTGTACAAGTATTTGAATACCTCTTTTCAGTTCTTTCGGGTATATACCTACAAGTAAAATGCTGGGTCATATGGTAATTCTATGCTTAACTTTTTGAGGAACCACCAAACTTTTTCACAGTGGCTGTACCATTTTACATTCCCCCAGCAACATACTAGGGCTCCAGTTCTTTATATCCTTGTCAAAACTTGTCATTGTGTCTTTTATTATAGCTATCCTGATGAGAGTGTGAAGTGGTATCTCATTATGATTTTGATTTGTATTTCCCTAATGACTAATGATGTGAATACCTTTTTAGGTGCTTGTTGGGGTTATTTGTCTTCTAATTGTTGAGTTGTAAGAGTTTTTTATATATTTTGGATACCAGACCATTATCAGTATATGATTTGCACATATTTTCTCCCATTCTGTAGGTTGTCTTTTTACTTTCATGATCATGTCCTTTGATGCACAAAAGTTTTAAATTTTGATAAAGTCCAATTTATCTATTTTTTTTTTTGTTGCTTGTGATTTTAGTATCATATCTAACACATTATCAAATCCAAGGTCATGAAAATTTATTATTATTTTGTGTTTTCTTCTAGTTTCAGCTCTTACATTTAGGGTTTTGATCCATTTTGAGTAAATTTTTGTCTTTGGTGTGAAGTAGGGGTTCACCTTCATTCTTTTACAACTGCCTGTGCAGTTGATCCAGGACTATTTGTTGGAGACTATTCTTTCCCCCATTGAATGGTCTTGGCTCTATTGTTGAAAATCAGTTGACTATAGATGTATAGGTTTATTTCTGGACTCTCAGTTATTTTCCATTGGTCTATAGGTCTGTTATTATGCCAGTACCACACATAGTTTTGATTATTGTAGCTTTGTAGTATATTTTGAAACCAGAAAGTATGAGTCTCCCAACTTTGTTCTTTTTTTTCAAGATTGTTTTTGCAGTTAGGAGTCCCCTGCCATTCATTCCATAGCAGTTTTAGAATTGGTATTTCCATTTCTGCAAATGAGGTTGTTGGGATTTTGGTAGGGATTGTATTGAATCTGTACATTGCTTTGGGGAGTATTGCCATCTAAATATTAAATCAGATCTAGAATTCTAGGTTGATAGGTTTTTTTCTTTCTGATCTTTAAGTCATGCTATTGCCTCTGGCTTCCAAGATTTCTGGTGAGAAATCTATTGTGTTATTATTGGTCTTATTGAGGATCTCTTGTATTTGAATTGATTCTCTGCTTCTCCCTTGCTGCTTTCAGTGTTTGTGTTTGTCTTTTAACAGTTTGATTATTATTTGTCTCCATGTGGATCTCTTTGTGTTTATCCTGCATGGTGGAGTTGAGTTCTTTAATATGTAGATTCATGTCACTTTCCCCATGTTTTCCTGCTTTTATGGAAAAAGTGGGAATTTTTATGGATATTACTTTTGCTTTTCAGTTATCCAGATCTCACTCTTTTAATTTATGTTCCAGATAGAACTGGGCCTGTATTTTATAACCAAGAAAAAAATTCCTCCCTAAGGACTGTTAGGTCTCTAGCATTTTAGCAAGTTTCGATCCTGGATAATTGAAGTGGTTTAAATTTTAGATTTATATTTTGCCAATAGGTGGAGTGTTTGAGCTCTGCAGTAAAAACTTGTTAGTTTATTTATTTAAAATACCATTAAGTTAATATTTCTAAGGATACTCAGAAATATTTTATTTAAAATAAATAAGACAGGGACTTCCTGGTGGCACAGTGGTTAAGAATCCGCCTGCCAATACACACAAATTTTTAGCCCCTTAATATACAGGGGACATGGGTACGATCTCTGGTCTGGGAAGATCCCACATGCCACGGAGCAGCTAAGCCTGTGCACCACAACTACTGAGCCTGCGCTCTAGAGCTCGCGTGCCACAACTACTGAGCCCATGTGCCTAGAGCCTGTGCTCCACAATAAGAGAAGCCACCACAGTGAGAAGCCCACGCACCACACGAAGAGTAGCCCCTGCTCGCCGCAACTAGAGAAAACCCATGTGCAGCAGCAAAGACCCAAAGCAGCCAAAAATAAATAAATTAAATAAATTTAAAAAAAGACAAATATTAAAGAAACCGTAAATCTAAAACTACTTCAAAATAAAAAGTTAAAAAATTAGGAAATGTACATATTTATCTGTTATATTAATATCAAATAAATAATTGAGAGGTCTGCTTTATACAATGAAAAGTAAAAATTTAGAAGTGAAAAACTGAATCAGCCTTGGTTAATGTGGCATCCATGAATATTTACAATGATCCCATTTTCAATTGCATCAAAAGAATACAACTCCCTGCTCCCAGTTGATGTTAGGTATCACAAAGAACTAAAAATATGACAAAACATTAAGGCTCCATCTCAAAATATAAATTCAAAACACTATAAATCTCAGTACAGTGCAATTTGGAAGAAACTAAAAGATGACACTGAAAGCATACACACAAACTTTTAGCCCCTAAATATACAGGATATTGAATTGATTTGGGGAGTATGTAGAGATGAAAAAAGCAGAAGACGTTGCAGTGCCAAGAGAGTCCTATTTTCAGAGCATGCTGGCTGTGACTTTTGCCACTTTGGAACTGCTGTAGCCACTCACCTTCCTGGAAAGAGTGCAGACATGGAGTGTTTAAATCACCAGGGAGAAACAAGCACTGATCTAAACAATTGTTGAAGAAACCTATGGCCATTTAGAATACTGAGGTGAAAATTGGGAGTGCACAGACATGTTTTGTTTGGTCGATGTGTGTTGACACATAAAATTTTTAAAGACTTGTGATATAATTGACATTATGTTAGTTTCAGTTGTATAACATAACGATTGACAAGTCTAAACATTGGGAAACAATCACCACAATAACTCTAGAATGCCAATAAGTCTAGAGTACCAATAAGTCTAGTAGTCCATCACCACACATAGTTACAATTCTTTTATTTTAATATTTTTTTGGTTGCAGTGCGTGGGCTTCTCTCTAGTTGTGGCGTGCGGGTTTTCTCTCTCTAGTTGTGGTGCACAGGCTTTAGGGCACAAGGGCTGTATAGTTGTGGTGCGTGGGTTCCATAGTGTGTGAGCTCTGTAGTTTGTGGCACACAGGCTCTCTAGCTGAGATGTGTGAGCTCGGTAGTTGTGGCGTGTGGGCTTAGTTGACCTGTGGAATGTGGGATCTTAGTTCCCTGACCAGGGATCAAACCCGCATCCCCTGCGTTGGAAGGTGGATTCTTTACCCCTGGACCACCAGGGAAGTCCCAAAGTTCTTTTTCTTATGATGAGAACTATTAAGATTTACTCTCTTAGTAACTTTAAAATATACACCACAGTATTATTATCTCCAGTCACTATGCTATACATTACATCCCCAGGACTTACTTTATAATTGGAAGATTGTACCTTTTGGCCACTTTTACCCATTTCACCCACCCCCCACCTCTGGCAACCACCAGTCTGTTCTCTGTATTTATAAGTTTGTTTTTTTTGCTGTTTGTTTTGTTTTTGTTTTAGATTCCACATATAAATGAGATCATGTGGTATTTGCTTTTCTCTGACTTATTTTACTTAGCAAGGTCCATTTATGTTGTTGTAAATAGCAGGATTTCCTTCTTTTTTTATGGCTGAATGATATTCCTGTGTGTGTGTGTGTGTGTGTGTGTGATATACACACCACATTTACTTTATTCATCCACTGGTGAACTTTTAGGTTATTTCCATTTCTTGGCTTTTTGAAATAATGCTGGAACGAACATAGGGATGCATATATCTTTTCAATTTAGTGTTTTTGTATCCTTCAAATAAATACCCAGAGGTGGAATTGCTGGATTATATGGTAGCTCTATTTTTAATTTTTAGAGGAACCTCCATACTGTTTTTTATAGTGGCTGCACCAATATACATTCCCACCAAAAGTGTATGAGGGTTTCCTTTCCTCCACATCCTCAGCAACACTTATTTCTTGTCTTTTTAGTAATAGCCATTATAACAGGTGTGAGGTGATATCTCATTGTGGCCTTGATTTGCATTTCCCGGGTGATTAGTGATGTTGAGCGTCTTTTCATGCACCTGTTGGCCATTTGTATGTCTTCTTTGGGAAAATGGCTACTTGGGTCCTAAGTTCATTTTTATTTTAATTTTTATTTATTTATTTATTTTGGCTGTGTAGCTTGTGGGATCTTAAGTTCCCTGACCAGGGATCAAACCTGGGCCCTCGGCAGTGAAAGCCGGGAGTTCTAACCACTGGACTACCAGGGAATTCCCTTAATTTCATTTTTAAATCCGGTTATTTGTATGTGTGTTGTTTTTTGTTTTTTGCTCTTTAGTTGTGTGAGTTCTTTGTATATTTTGTATGTTAGCCCCATATTGGATAAGTGGTTTGAAAATATTTTTTCCCACTCCATGGGTTGCTTTTTCACTTTGTTGATGGTTTTCTTTGCAGTGCAGAAGCTTTTTAGTTTGATGTACTCCCCCTTGTTTATTTTTACTTTAGTTGGCTTTGATTTGGTGTCAAATTCAAAAAATCATCACCCAAACTAATGTCAAGGAGCTTACAACGTATGTTTTTTTCTTCTAGGAGTTTTATATTTTCGGGGCTTATATTCAAGTTTTTAACGCATTTTCAGCTGACTTTTTTTTTTTTTTTTTTTTTTGGTATAGTGTAAGATAGTGGTCTAGGTCATGCTTTTGCATGTGGGCTGTCCAGTTTCCCAACACCATTTATTGAAGAGACTGTCCTTTCCCCATTTTATATTCTTGACCCCTTTGTTGTAAATTAATTGTCCGTATATGTGTAGGTTTATTTCTGAGCTCTCTGTTCCATTGGTTTATGTGTCTGTTTTTATGCCATTGCCATACTATTAGCTTTTTTTTTCTTGGCCGCGCCATGTGGCTTGTGGGATCTCAATTCCCTGACCAGGGATTGAACCTGGGCCATGGCAGTGAAAGCCCAGAATCCGAACCACTAGGCCACCAGGGAACTCCCAGATTATTATAGCTTTTTAACAGTTTGAAATCAGGAAGCATGATGCCTCTAGCTTTGTTCTTCATTCTCATGATTGCTTTGGCTATTTATTTATATATTTATGTGGTTCCATACAAATTTTAGGATTATTTGCTCTGTTTCTTTGAAAAATGCCATTGGAATTTTGATAGGAATTGTACTGAATTTGTAGATTGCTTTGGTTAATATGGACATTTTAACAATCTTTTTTTTTTTTTTGTGGTACGCGGGCCTCTCACTGTTGTGGCCTCTCCCATTGTGGAGCGTAGGCTCCGGACACGCAGGCTCAGCGGCCATGGCTCACGGGCCCAGCTGCTCCACGACATGTGGGATCCTCCCAGACCGGGGCACAAACCCGTGTCCACTGCATCGGCAGGCGGACTCTCAACCACTGCGCCACCAGGGAAGCCCTAACAATCTTGATTCTTTCAATCCATGAGCACAGAATATCTTTCCATTTATTTGTGTCTTCAATTTCTTTCATTAGTATTCTATAGTTGTCAGTGTACAGGTCTTGGTTAACCTTCTTGGTTAAATTTATTCTTAGGTATTTTATTCTTTTGATGCAATCTAAATGGGATCATTTTCTTAATTTCTCTTTCTGATAGTTTGTTATTACAGTATAGAAACACAACCTACTTTTGCATATTGATTTTGTATCCTACAACTTTACTAAATTCGTTGATTAGTTCTAACATTTTGTGGAGTCTTTAGGGTTTTCTACATATAATATCATGTCATCGACAAAAGTAGCAGTTTTACTTTTCCTTTCTGACTTAGATGCCTTTTCTTTTTCTTACCTAATGCTCTGGCTAGAACTTCCAATATTATGTTGAATAGAAGTGGCAGGACTGGGTGCCCTTGTTTTTTTCTAATCTTAGAGGAAAAGCTTTCAGCTTTTCACCATTGAGTAGTTGTGGGCTTGTCATATGTGGCCTTTATCATGTTGAGGTATGTTCCCTCTTTTACTCACTTTGTTGAGAGTTTTTTTTTAAATCATGAATGGATGTTGAATTTTGTCAAATGAATTTCCTGCATCTATTAAGATAATCATCTGATTTTTTTTTTTTTTTTTTTGCGGTACGCGGGCCTCTCACTGTTGCGGCCTCTCCCGTTGCGGAGCACAGGCTCCGGATGTGCAGGCTCAGTGGCCATGACTCACGGGCCCAGCTGCTCTACAGCATGTGGGATCTTCCTGCACCGGGGCACAAACCTGTGTCCCCTGAATTGGCAGGTGGACTCTCAACCACTGCGCCCCCAGGGAAGCCCAATCATCTGATTTCTATCCTTCATTTTGCTTGTTTGTTTTTTTTGGCTGTGTTGGGTCTTCACTGCTGCATGTGGGCTTTCTCTAGTTGAGGCGAGTGGGGGCTACTCTTCATTGAGGTACATGGGCTTCTCATTGCAGTGGCTTTTCTTGTTGACGAGCACAGTCTCTAGGCACACGGGCTTCAGTTGTTGTGGCATGTGGGCTCAGTAGTTGTGGCTCACGGGCTCTAAGAGCACAGGCTCAGTAGTTGTGGTGCACAGGCTTAGTTGCTCCATGGCATGTGGTATCTTCCCGGACAAGGGATCGAACCTGTGTCCCCTGCATTGGCAGGTGGATTCTTCACTGCGCCGCCAGGGAAGTCCCCTTCATTTTGTTAATGTGGTATATGACATTCATTTGCAGATGTTGAGTTATCCTTGCATCCCTGGAATAAATCCCACTCGATCATGGTGTGTGATCCTTTTAATGTATTGTTGAATTCAGTTTGCTATAATTTTGTTGAGAATTTTTGCATCTATGTTCGTGAGGGATATCGGCCTGTAATTTTCTTTTCTTGTAGTGTCCTTGTCTGGTTTTGGTATCAGGGTAATGCTGGCCTTGTAAAATGAGTTTGGAATTGTTCCCTCCTTTTCTTTTTTGGAAGAGTTTGGGAAGGAGTGGTGTTAATTCTTCTTTGACTGTTTGGATTCACTGGTGAAGTTGTCTGCTCCTAGACTTTTGTTTGTTGGGTGGTTTTAATTACTGATTCAGTCTCCTTGCCAGTAATTGGTATGTTTAGATTTTCTTTTTCTTCATGAATCAGCCTTGGTAGGTTGTATGATAGGAATTTGTCTATTTTGTCCAACTTTTTGGTGTATAATTTTTCATGCTAGTTTCTCATGATCTTTTCTATTTTTGTGGTATCCATTGTAATCTCTCTTTCATTTCTCATTTTACTTATTTGAGTCCTCTGTTTTCCTTGGTGAGTCTAGCTAAATGTATGTCCATGTTATCATTTTAAAGAACCAGCTCTTGGGCTTCCCTGGTGGTGCAGTGGTTGAGAGTCCGCCTGCCGATGCAGGGGACACGAGTTTGTGCCCCGGTCTGGGAGGATCCCACGTGCCGCAGAGGGACTGGGCCAGTGAGCCATGGCCGCTGAGCCTGCGCGTCTGGAGCAATGGGAGAGGCCACAACAGTGAGAGGCCCACATACCGGGAAAAAAAAAAGAACCAGCTCTTAGTTTCAGTGATCTTTTCTAATTGTTTTTTTTTTTTTTAAGTCTCTATCTCATTATTATCTGATCTGATCTTTGATATATCCTTCCTTTACTACTAACTTTGGGCTTGCTTTGTTTGTTTTTTAATAGTTCCTGGAGGTGTAAAGTTAGTTTCTTTTTCTTTTCTTTTTTTTTTTTTTGCGGTACGCAGGCCTCTCACTGCTGTGGCCTCTCCTGCTGCAGAGCACAGGCTTTGGACGCGCAGGCTCAGCGGCCATGACTCATGGGCCCAGCCGCTCTGCAGCACACGGGATCCTCCTGGACTGGGGCACGAACCTGTGTCCCCTGCATTGGCAGGCAGATTCCCAACCACTGTGCCACCAGGGAAGACCTAAAGTTAGTTTCTTTATTTGAGATCTTTCTTGTTTCTACATGTAGACATTTATTGCTGTGAACTTCCCTCTAAAAACTACTTTTGCTGCATTCCATAAGTTCTGGTATGTGGTTTTTCTATTTTTATTTGTCTCAAGATATTTTTTGATATCTGTTTTGACTTCTTCTTTCATCCATTGGTTGTTCAGTAGCATATTGTTTAGTCCCGTGAATTTTCCAGTTTTCTTCTTAAGATTGATTTCTAATTTCATACCATGATGGTTGGAAAAGGTGCTTTATACGATTTCAGTCTTCTTAAATTTATTAAGCCTTGTCCTGTGGCCTAACGTGTGATGTATCCTGAAGAATGTTCCATTTGTGCTTGAGAAGAATGAGTACTCTGTTGCTTTTGGGTGGAATGTTCTGTATATGTAAAGTCCATCTGGTCTAACATGTCATTTAAGGCCAATGTTGATTGATTTTCTATCTGTATGATCTATGAAGATCCCCTACTCTTATTGTATTGCTGTGTACTTCTCCTTACATGCCTATTAATATTTGCTTTATATATTTTGTGCTCCTATATTGCGTGCACAAATATTTGCAAATGTTATATCCTCTTGTTAGATTGACCCCTTTTTCATTACATAATTCCTTTTTTTCTCTTAATGGAGTCTTTGTTTTAAAGTCTATTTTGTCTGATGTAAGTATGGCCACCCCAGGTTTCTTTGGTTTCCATTTGAATGGGAATATCTTTTTCCATCCTTTCACTTTCAGTGTGTGTGTTTCCTTACATCTGAAGTGAGTCTCTTGTAGGCTGTGTAGAGATGGCTCTTGTATTTTTTTTTTTTAATCCTTTCAGGGTACTCTGTATCTTTTATTTAGAGAATTTAGCCCATTTACAGTTGCAGTAATTTTTGATAGGTATGTAAATGCTTATTGCCACTTTGTTAATTTTTTTCTGGCTGTTTTGTAATTCCTTTGTTTTTTTCTTCTCATTCTTTTTCTTTGTGATTTGATGATTTTCTGTAGTGATATTTTTAGATTCCTTTTCTTTATCTTTTACATTTCTACTATAGGTTTTTGGTTTGTGGTTACCATGAGGCTTACTTAAACCAGCCTTTATTTATAACAGTCTATTTTAAGTTGATAACATCAGTACAGTGCATTCTAAAGCTCTACATTTTACTCCCCTACCTTGCACATTTTGTTTTTGATGTTATAACTTACATCTTTCTAATCTTTTTTTTTTACATCTTTCTAATCTTATGCATCTATTAATAAGTACTGCAGTTATAATTATTTTGACTACTTTTGTCTTTTACTCTTCATACTAGATTTATAAGTGATTAACCTACCATCTTTATGTTATATTATCCTGAATTTTACTAAATATTTATCTTATTTATGTATTTATTTATTTATTTACTTTTGGCTTTATTGGGTCTTTGTTTTTATGCGAGGGCTTTCTCTAGTTGTGGCAAGTGGGGGCCACTCTTCATCGCGGTGCGCGGGCCTCTCACTATCGCGGCCTCTCTTGTTGAGGAGCACAGGCTCCAGACGTGCAGGCTCAGTAATTGTGGCTTACGGGCCCAGTTTCTCCACGGCATGTGGGATCTTCCCAGACCAGGGCTCAAACCTGTGTCCCCTGCGTTGGCAGGCAGATTCTTAACCACTGCGCCACCAGAGAAGCCCTACATATTTATCTTTACTAGTGAAATTTATAGTTTAATGTTTCCCTGTTACTAATTAGCTCTCTTTCGTTTCAGCTTAAAGGAATCCCTTTAACATTTCCTGTAAGGCCAGTCTAGTGGTGATGAACTCCTTCAGCTTTTGCTTGTCTGGAAAACTCTTATGTCTCCTTCCATAGTGAAGGAAAACTTTTCTGGGTAGAGATTTCTTGGTTGGCAGTTTTTTTTCTTTCAGCACTTTGAATATGTCATGCCACTCATTCCCTTCTGGACTGCAATGTTTCTATCCAAAAATCTGCTGATTGCTGATGATTTTAGGGGGGATTTTCCTTATACATAACAAGTTGTTTTTCTGCTGTTGCTTTTAAAGTTCTCTCCTTGTCTTTAACTTTTGACATTTTAATTATAAATGGTGTGGGTCTCTTTGGGTTCATCTTTTTTGGAACTCTCTGAACTTCCTGGATCTGAATGTTATTTTCCCTGGGTTAGGGACATTTTTAGCTGTTATTTCTTCAAATAAGTTTTCTACCCCTTTCTCTTTTTCTTCTTCTGAAACTCCTATAATGTGAATGTTGGTCCACTTGATGTTGTCCTATAAGTCCCTTGAACTGTCTTTTTACTGCTGATTAGATGAGTTCCAGTGCCCTCTCTTCAAGTTCACTGATCCTTTGCTTCATGTAGTCTGCTGTTGAACCTCTGTTTGGTACTTTCTTGTATTTTCTTTCTGTTGAAAGTCTCTCTTTGTTCACTCATTTTTTTGAGCTTGTTTAGCATTTTTATGACTGTTAATTTGAACTTTATCAGATATATTATCTCCATTTCATTAAGGTTTTTTCCTGAAGTTTTACCTTGTTCTTTTGTTTGGAATGGATTCCTCTGTTTCTTTATTTTCCTTGACTCTCTGTGTTGGTTTGTATGCATTAGAATAAACAGCCACCTCTCCAAGTCTTGTAGGTGTTGTGAGTTCCCTCGTAATTGTGGGTCACTACATTTGGGGTGAGGTTTATGGTGAGATTGTGTCTCCAGCCTGTTTCGATATGGGTTTTTGTCATTTGCCTGATATGTAGGAGTTGCTCAGCTAATTTTTTAGTTTCTTTCAGAGGGAATTGTTCCATTTCTAGCTGTAAATTCTGTGTGTCCATGGTAGGAGGTGAGTTCAGGATCCTCCTATGTTGCCATCTTGAACTGGAACTGATACACACAATATGTTTAAAAAAAAAAAGAGTTGCCAGTGTTTAAAAATTGGTGGATTTAATGGAAAGGGCCAGGTTTCTGGTTTTTCCTTTAAAAAAATCAGAAAATCTGATAACACTACACCCACATTTACAATGGATTTGAAAAATGCCTGCTTTAGATGGGTCAGGCTGTATTTAGTTAGCCTTCCTTCCTTATCATAATATATGTGTTGCTCTTTTTTATAGTTTGAAGACAGCAATGAAATGTTAACATGTTTTCATGTTTCTATAAAAAGGGGAAAGTTAAAGACTACCTGGGAAATGTTCTTATATTTTTACTATTCCTGAGAGACAGTCTTTTATTTTGTGAGATGTGAGATCTTATATTTTTAATACGCAAACAGAATGTCAGAAGAATACAATCTGATGTCATTTTGACTGAAGTCTGAGTTGATTTACCCATTCAGGTTATCTGCTTTGTTTGTGGGGGCAGTTGAGTTTGTAACCCATGTTTGTTAGTTTGCTAGGGCTGCCATAACAAAATACCACACAAGACTGGGTGGCACATAAACAACATGTGCACAGAAGCAACAGAAATTTATTTCCTTACAGTTCTGGAGACTAGAAGTCCAATATCAAGATGTAGGAAGGTTTGATTTCTTTTGAGGCCTCTCTCCTTGGCTTGCAGATGGCTGCCTTCTCTCTGTGTCCTCACATGCTCTTTCATCTGTGTGTCACATCCCTAATGTCTCTCTGTTGTCCCCAAATTTTCTTTTTTAGTAAGGACACCAGTCAGATTGGATTAGGGCCCACCCTAATCACCTTGTTTTAACTTAATCACCTATTTGAAGGTTGTATCCAAATATGGTCACATATTGGGGTATGAGGTACACCTTTTAAGGGGGTTAGAGCTTCAACATATGAGTTTTGGAGAGACGCAGTTCAGTACACAATAACACGTCTTCAAAAAAAACCTATATGTAGATACATAAAAACGTACAACTAACTGAAAATTAGTAGCCATAAAGGAGACTAAGGTAGATAATCACAGTAACAAAATGAGGTTAATACAGGATTTAGGAGAGAAATTTAAAAAGTATTTTTTGTTTATACCTATACTTTGTATTGTCATATTTAAGAAGAAAGAACAAAACGGCATAGTGGATGGGGGTGATGGGGAACAACAGTCACACTAACATTGTTGAAAACCTAATTTATGAAATAGAAAAACAACTTGAGGAATTCTATTAAAAGACAAATCAAAACCGTATGTTATGAAATTTATTAGAGATGAGAGACTTGATGGTGAGAGCTAAGAGAGCCAAAATCCTTTCATAGTTGATTGAGAAAGAACACTTGGATGGACAAAGAATAATCAAACAGTGAGCCAAAGTCCCCCACATCTTCAGATTTCAATTGCTGGGCACAAATATTGAAAGGATTGACATACCCTGGGTAAATTTCTGAAATCCAAACTTTTACAAAACCCCGGAATTCTCCAAGTGTCAAAATAGAAGGAAGGAGGAATAAAAGATTTCCTAAAAGGGAAAGAGAATCAGCCTGGCATCAGACTTTCAATCTGCAACAGCAAATGTTAGATGCCATGGAGAAATATTTAAAATTTAGAGTTCTCAGAGGGATTCATTGTGATTATAAAATTCTGTATTCATCTATACTATAACCATTATTTAAATGCAGTGAAACATACTGAACAAGAGAGAACAGAAAAAAATTTTTTAAAAAATTCCTTCATTTCCCATCCAAGATATTGTGAAATAAAATTGAAATCTTACCTGAATTGCTTCCAGATCTCTGTTGTAGCTTGAATATAGTACTTGGAACTTTCTAGCAGAGTTGGACACCTAAGCTAGTATAAATCACTTGTACAGAAGGCCAGGGTGGACAAAGGGACTAGTCCGTAACCTATATCCAAGCTGTGTGTGGCTATACCAGGTGTCTGCTTAGGGTATGGGAGGGTGGTGGAAATGGAGCTTCTTTAATTACCTCATCAATATGAAATCCCGTACCACATTTGAGGCATTAAAAATTATTTTGAAATATTGAAAACATCGAAAAGGTACAAAGGATAATATTAGGACACCATTGTATCTACTTCCCAGTTTAAGAAAAAAAATATTAACTATCTAGATGAATTTTCCTTCTTCCCACAGAGACATAACCAATTTCCTGAATTTAGTGTTTATCACGCCTATGCATTTCATTTTACATATAGTACATATGTAGATAACATAAGTAGTATATATTGTTTTACATGTTTTACACTTACCTGAAGTAAGTGACGTCAAATAGTACATATTCCTCTTCAGTGTTATTTTTACACAATCATACATGTGAGATTTATCCATACATACACATATATATTCCTAGTTTGCTCACTTATACTGCTGTAATCTAGTATATGAATATATCAAAATTTCTCCTCTCCTTGAATATTTGAGTGTTTGCCCTTGTTTGCTATAGCAGTTTTAGTAAACAACAGTGCTGGAAACATTCCTATGAATGCTTCATTGTACACGTTTGAGAATTTCTCTAAAGTATCAAGTAGTGGAATTACTAGACTGTAGGGTATATGTATTTTCATTTTTACTTGATATTCTTACTTGCTCCTCAGAATGTTTGTAACCATTTACATTCCCATGTACAGAGTGGAGTTTGTTTATTTGTTTATACCTATACTTTGTATTGTCACATTTTAAATTTATGGTATTTCATTGTCCTTTTTATTGCAGTTCCCCGATTACTAATAAGTTGGAGCAACTTATTTCTTGGCTCTTTGTGGTTCTGTTGTGAGTTTCTGTTCATATCTCTGCACATGATTTTCTATTATAGTATTCATCTTTTTCTTAATGGTTTGTAAGAGTCACTTTTACATTTTGGTTGCTAATTCTTTGTCAGTTACATGAGTCAGAAATATTTTCCCCCAATTATTGGGGCTTCCCTGGTGGTGCAGTGGTTGGGAATCCACCTGCCAATGCAGGCGACACGGGTTCGAACCCTGGTCTGGGAAGATCCCACATGCTGCAGAGCAACTAAGCCCGTGCACCACAACTACTGAGCCTGCGCTCTAGAGCCCACGAGCCACAACTACTGAGCCCACGTGCCACATCTACTGAAGCCTGCACACTCTAGAGCCCGTGCTCCAGAGAAGCCACTGCAATGAGAAGCCCGTGCACCACAACAGAGTAGCCCCTGCTCACTGCAACTAGAGAGAAAGCCCGTGCACAGCAAGGAAGACCCAACGCAGCCAAAAAATAAATAAATAAATATTTTTAAAAAAGAAATATTTTCCCCCAATTATTTTGTATGAGTAAAATAAATTTTAATTTTGCAGTAGTTGAATTAACAATCTTTTCTTCTCTAGTTTGTACTTTCTATCTCAAAGTCATGAAAATATTCTTATGTTCTCTAATGTATAAAGTCATGATTTTTAACAGTTGTTTATAATTGTTCTGGAATTTGTGAAATGTATAGTTAACTGGTTTTTACCATGTCCATAGAGTTGTGCAACCATCACCATGATCTAATTATATATTGTATCATCCCCAAAGGAAAGCTTGTATCCATTAGCAGTCACTCCCTACTCTCCTCTGCCCCCAATGTTAGGCAGCCACTTAATCTACTTTCTTGCTTCTTCTGGACATTTCATGTAAACAGAATCAAATAATATGTGGTATTTTGTGACTGACTTCTTTCACATAGTATAATGTTCCATATTATAGCATGTATCAGTACTTTATTCCTTTTTATGACTGAATAATATTAAAAAACTTACATAAAGCTAAACATTAGTCTGAGTGGGTTAAATTTCTTTGTTGGGGATTCTGGGAAGATGACAGCAGTGGTAGAATAGTTTCCTAATCCTTGTATGACTTTCCCATAAAAACAGAACAAATAAAATAGGAAAACTCAAAATCCATGAAGAACATTTAGAAGAATATTAGTTGAGCATGTTTCTCTCTACAAACACTCAAACACCAGTAGTTTGGGGATAGACCACTAACAGCTCCAAGACCTGTGTATTATTGTGTATGAAAGAAGACTAAGGAAGCAATGGAACTTCAAATGAATGTGAGAATTGAAAAATAGCCAAAAGGCAATCACTGGAAAGCCTGGAGGGCCAGTTTACGAATACCAGCTGAAACTAGGAGGAGTTTTGCACACACTGATAATGGGTGAGTGAAAGAGGTCTTTTGTAAACCCTTAAGGGACTGGAGGACCTTGAAACTTCTAAAACCAACCAAAGCTACCTTCCAGGACCAATCTGCACATGAGAAGGAATTGACATTACAATTAAACATCCCCTGAAGAATACAAAGAAAAGAGAAGGTCCAGATAAAAGTGGTAGAGAGGAACAGAATCAAGATATCTCAGAAAACAAAGAACTTTATTTCCAAACACTGTACAAAAACAAGAGGGAGTTTTAGAGTGAAGTTAGAATAGCTATTCTAGGCCAAAACTCCTTCTGAAACTTCAGGAAAATGAACTTCATTTAAATATCAGCAATATGAAATGATTGTTGTCAAAAGTTTACAAAGTATCTGAAGAAAAATGGGACTCTAAATAGCATTCCTATAGACAATGAAAGCACACCAGAAAGACGTCCACAAAACAGATGAAAACCATTAGATATTAAGACAAAAGGCAAGACAAAAGACATTATAATCAGAATAAGGCATTTCAAAAAACAAAGTTTGCATAAGAAAAAAATTTTTTAAATGCTAGGTGGTAGAACTTTGTGAAATATTAGAATTGAAAGAAAATTTATTTTAGAAATGACAAATTAGAAGAAAAACACCAGGGCATATAAACATAACAGATAATACCTTTGAAAGAGAAAGATGTTGAAAAGGAGGAAGACATTTTTAAAGATGGGATAAAAAGGAGCTGTAAAAAGAATTTGATAGAAATTGACATATTGAAAACAGGCAAGGAAGATCCAACATATGTATAATAGGAATCCCCAAAGAAGAAAAAAATGATGGCAAGGGAGCAGAACAGATACGAAAACTTACAATTTAACTGAATTAAAAACAGACTTGGAACTCCATTTTGAAAGAGCTCAGCACATGCCTGAGAACATTGACACAGCAAGACCAACACTAAGACACAGTCTAGTAAAATTATTGAACTTTAAAGGAAAAATAAAAATTCTTCAGGCTTCTAAGCAAAATCAGGGAAGGAAAATCAGATTATTATATTTTTCAACAGTAAAAATTTATGAGAGAAGATCTGTTCTTATTATGAGAGAATTTATGAGAAAAGACACAATTTATTATGGAATTCCATATTTAAGATACTCAAGAAAGCACGAGCCCAATATTTTACATATAACCAAACTGTTTTTCAAGTACAAAAGTCACAAACTGTTATCAGTGTGCTAGAACTGAAGAATATTGTTCCCATTGGCTCTTCCTGAGGAATCTTCAGGAAGAGAATCAAAATGACTAGAGAGACATTAATATAAGGACTGACAGTACTATACATATACTTGTAGAACCAAGACTTAGTGGGGTTAAAAAAAGGAGGAAGTACAGTCTGTAAACAGATGAGAAGGAGAATAGAGGAATCATGTGCAAAATATTTAAAAAACTATTTTCAGTAATCATATTGGTGGTAGTAGTATTGGTATTATGATTTGGAGACTGTGTGTAATGTGAAATAAAAAGCAAATGAGTGTTTTCTTTTAATTTGGCCACAAACTGTGTCCTTGAGAACCAAGATTCTCAGTATAGAAGAAAGAAGATAGAGATGACTCATACTGAGAGATGTATGTGTGTGTGTAGGGTGGATGGGCCAAATAACCCTCTTCCCCAGAAAACAAATCCAGCAAGAAGAAATTAACAGTATTAAAAATAAATAATTACAAAATGAAATCAATAAAATACAGATTTGACCAATAAAATCAATATAATAGTCAATTGGGAAATCTGGTCAGAAAAAAGAACATAAAGATAAAATATTAGAGGACCTAGAGACTGTCATATAGATTGAAGTAAGCCAGAAAGAGAAAAACAAATATCATATATTAATGCATATATGTGGAATCTATAAAAATGGTGAAGATGGGGCTTCCCTGGTGGCGCAGTGGTTGAGAGTCCGCCTGCCGATGCAGGGGACACGGGTTCGTGCCCCGGTCCGGGAAGATCCCACACGCCGCGGAGCGGCTGGGCCCGTGAGCCATGGCCACTGAGCCTGCGCTTCTGGAGCCTGTGCTCCACAACAGGAGAGGCCACAACAGTGAGAGGCCTGCGTACAGGAAAAACAAAAACAAAAACAAACAAACAAAAAAAATGGTGAAGATGAACCTATTTGCAAAGCCAAAATAGAGACATAGATGTAGAGAACAAACGTGTGGACACCAGGGGGAAAAGGGGTGGGTGGGTGGGATGACTTGGGAGATTGGGATTGACATATATATACGCCTAGGTATAAAATAACTAATAAGGACCTGCTGTATAGCATGGGGAACTCTACTCAGTGCTCTGTGGTGACCTAAATGGGAAGGAAATCCAAAAAGGAGGGGACATGTGTATACATATGGCTGGTTCACTTTGCTGTGCAGCAGGAGCTTGCACAACATTGTAAAGCAACTATACCCCAATTAAAAAAAAATTTTTTTTAAATGGGGGAAAAAAGATAAATACTAGAAATAAGAAAAGTGAACAATTTCTAAGAATATTATAAGTATTTATGCTTATAAATTTGAAAATCCATGAGAATTACTTGACTTTTCTGGATAGATTTTTAATCAAACACATAAAGAACAGGAAATTTCCGTGTTTTTTTTTAACATCTTTATTGGAGTATAATTGCTTTACAATGGTATGTTAGTTTCTGCTGTATAACAGTGAATCAGCTATATGTATACATATATCCCCATATCTCCGCCCTCTTGCGTCTCCCTCCCACTCTCCCTATCCCACCCCTCTAGGTGGTCACAAAGCACCTAGCTTACCCCTCCCCATCCCTGTGTCCTCAAGTCCATTCTCTACGTCTGCATCTTTATTCCTGTCTTGCCCCAGGTTCATCAGAACCCTTTTTTATTTAGATTCCATATATGTGTTTTAGCATACAGTATTTTTCTCTTTCTGACTTACTTCACTCTGTATGACAGACTCTAGGTCCATCCACCTCACTACAAATAACTCAATTTCGTTTCTTTTTATGGTTGAGTAATATTCCATTGTATATATGTGCCACATCTTCTTTATCCCTTCATCTGTCAATGGACACTTAGGTTGCTTCCATGTCCTGGCTATTGTAAATAGTGTTGTAATGAACATTGTGGTACAGGTCTCTTTTTTATTTTTATTTTTTAACACCTTTATTGGAGTATAATTGCTTTACAATGGTGTGTTAGTTTCTGCTTTATAACTAAGTGAATCAGCTATACATATACATATACCCCATATCTCCTCCCTCTTGTGTCTCCCTCCCACCCTCCCTATCCCACCCCTCTAGGAGGTCACAAAGCACGGAGCTGATCTCCCTGTGCTATGCAGCTGCTTCCCACTAGCTACGTCAGTGCCACTCTCTCACTTCGATCCAGCATACCCTTCCCCCTCCCTGTGCCCTCAAGTCCATTCTCTATGTCTGTGTCTTTATTCCTGCCCTGACCCTAGGTTCTTCAGAACCATTTTTTTTTTCTAGACTCCATATATATGTGTGTTAGCATATGGTACTTGTTTTTCTCCTTCTGACTTACTTCACTCTTAGTCCATCTACCTCACTACAAATAACTCAATCTTGGATTCCTTTTATTTCTTTTTCTTCTCTGATTGCTGTGGCTAAAACTTCCAAAAGTATGTTGAATAATAGTGGTGAGAGTGGGCAACTGTGTCTTGTTCCTGATCTTATAGGAAATAGTTTCAGTTTTTCACCATTGAGGATGATGTTGGCTGTGGGTTTGTCATATATGGCCTTTATTATATTGAGGTAGGTTCCCTCTATGACTACTTTCTGGAGAGTATCATAAATGGGTGTTGAATTTTTTTGAAAGCTTTTTCTGCATCTATTGAGATGATCATATGGTTTTTATCCTTCAATTTGTTAATATGGTGTATTGCATTGATTGATTTGCATATATTGAAGAATCCTTGCATTCCTGGGGTAAACCCCATTTGATCATGGTGTGTGATTCTTTAAATGTGCTGTTGGATTCTGTTTGCTAGTGTTTTGTTGAGGATGTTTGCCTCCATGTTCATCAGTGATATTGGCCTGTACTGTTCTTTTATTGTGACATCTTTGTCTGGTTTTGGTATCAGGGTGATGGTGGCCTCGTAGAATGAGTTTGGGAGTGTTCCTTCCTCTGCAATTTTTTGGAAGAGTTTGAGAAGGATAGATGTTAGTTCTTCTCGAAATGTTTGATAGAATTCACCTGTGAAGCCATCAGGTCCTGGGCTTTTGTTTGTTGGAAGATTTTGAATCACAGTTTCAATTGCAGTGCTTGTGATTGGTCTGTTTATATTTTCTATTTCTTCCTGGTTCAGTCTCGGAAGGTTGTGCTTTGCTTTTTTTTTTTTTTTGAAGGTTGTGCTTTTCTAAGAATTTGTCCATTTCTTCCAGGTTGTCCATTTTATTGGCATATAGTTGCTTGTAGTAATCTCTCATGATCCTTTGTATTTCTGTAGTGTCTGTTGTTGCTTCTCCATTTTCATTTCTAATTCTGTTGATTTGAGTCTTCTCCCTTTTCTTCTTGATGAGTCTGGCTAATGGTTGATCAATTTAGTTTATCTTCTCAAAGAACCAGCTTTTAGTTTTATTGATCTTTGCTATTATTTCCTTCATCTCTTTTTCATTTATTTCTGATCTAATCTTTATGATTTCTTTCCTTTTGCTAACTTTGGGGGTTTTTTTTGTTCTTTCTCTAATTGCTTTAGGTGTAAGATTAGGTGGTTTATTTGAGATTTTTCTTGTTTCTTGAGGTAGGATTGTATTGCTATAAACTTCCCTCTTAGAACTGCTTTTGCTGCATCCCATAGGTTTTGGGTCATGATGTTTTCGTTGTCATTTGTTTCTAGGTATTTTTTGATTTCCTCTTTATTTCTTCAGTGCTCTCTTGGTTATTAAGTAGTGTATTGTTTAGCCTCCGTGTGTTTGTTTTTTTTTTTAAGTTTTTTTCCTGTAATTGATATCTAGTCTCAAAGCGTTGTTGTTGGAAAAGACACTTGATACGATTTCATTTTTCTTAAATTTACCAAGGCTTGATTTGTGACCCAACATATGATCTAGTCTGGAGAATGTTCCATGAGCACTTGAGAAGAAAGTGTATTCTGTTATTTTTGGATGGAATGTCCTATAAATATCAATTAAGTCCATCTTGTTTAATGTGTAATTTAAAGCTTGTGTTTCCTTATTTGTTTTCATTTTGGTTGATCTGTCCATTGGTGAAAGTGAAGTGTTAAAGTCCCCTACTATGATTGTGTTACTGTCTATTTCCCGTTTTGTGGCTGTTAGCATTTGCCTTATGTATCGAGGTGCTCCTATGTTGGGTGCATAAATATTTACAATTGTTATATCTTCTTCTTGGATTGATCCCTTGATCATTATGTAGTGTCCTTCTTTGTGTCTTGTAATAGTCTTTATTTTAAAGTGCATTTTGTCTGATATGAGAATTGCAACTCCAGCTTTCTTCTGATTTCCATTTGCATGAAATATCTTTTTCCATTCCCTCACTTTCAGTCTGTATATGTCTCTAGGTCTGAAGTGGGTCTCTTGTAGGCAGCATATATACAGGTCTTGTTTTTGTATCTATTCAGCCAGTCTATGTCTTTGGGTTGGAACATTTAATCCGTTTACATTAAAGGTAATTATCGATATGTATGTTCCTATTACCATTTTCTTAATTGTTTTGGGTTTGTAATTGTAGGTCCTTTCCTTTTCTTGTGTTTCCTGCCTAGAGAAGTTCCTTTAGCATTTGTTGTAAAGCTGGTTTGGTGGTGCTGAATTCTCTTAAATTTTGCTTGTCTGTAAGGTTTTTAATTTCTCCGTGGAATCTGAATGAGATCCTTGCTGTGTAGAGTAATCTTGGTTGTAGGTTTTTCCCTTTCATCGCTTTAAATATGTCCTGCCACTCCCTTCTGGCTTGCAGAGTATCTGCTGAAAGATCAGCTGTTAACCTTATGGGGATTCCCTTGTATGTTATTTTTTGCTTTTCCCTTGCTGGTTTTAATATTTTTTCTTTGTACCTAATTTTTGATAGTTTGATTAATATGTGTCTTGGTGTGTTTCTCCTGGGATTTATCCTGTATGGAACTCTCTGTGCCTCCTAAACTTGATTGACTATTTCCTTTCCCATGTTAGGGAAGTTTTCAATTAAAATCCTTCAGATATTTTCTCAGACCCTTTCTTTTTCTCTTCTTCTTCTGGGACCCCTATAATTTGAATGTTGGTGCATTTAATGTTGTCCCAGAGGTCGCTGAGACTGTCCTTGATTCTTTTCATTCTTTTTTCTTTATTCTGCTCTGCGGTAGTTATTTCCACTATTTTATTTTCCTGGTCACTTATCTGTTCTTCTGCCTCAGTTATTCTGCTATTGATTCCTTCTAGAGAATTTTCAATTCCATTTATTGTGTTGTTCATCATTGTTTGTTTGCTCTTTAGTTCTTCTAGGTCCTTGTTAAAAGTTTCTTCTATTTTTTCCATTCTATTTCCAAGATTTTGGATATCTTTACCATTATTCTCTGAATTCTTTTTTAGGTATAGTGCCTATTTCCTCTTCCTTTGTTTGGTCTGCTGGGTTTTTACCTTGCTCCTTAATCTGCTCTGTGTTTCTTTGTCTTCTCATTTTGCTTAGCTTACTGTGTTTGTGGTCTCCTTATCGCAGGCTGCAGGTTCATAGTTCCTGTTGTTTTTGGTGTCTGCCTTCTTTGGGTGAGGTTGGTTTAGTGGCTTGTTTAGGCTTTCTGGTGGAGGGGACTGGTGCCTGTGTTCTGGTGAGTGGGGCTGGATCTTGTCTTTCTGGTGGGCAGGGCCGTGTCTGGTGGTGTGTTTTGGGGTGTCTGTGAACTTAGTATGATACTAGGCAGCCTCTGTGCTAATGGGTGGGGTTGTGTTCTTGTCTTGGTAGTTGTTCGTCATGGGGCGTCCAGCATTGGAGCTTGCTGGCCTTTGGGTGGAGCTGGGTCTTTGTGTTGAGACAGAGATCTCTGGGAGAGCTCTCACAGATTGATATTGCACGGGGCTGGGTGGTCTCTGTTGGTCCAATGTCCTGAACTCGGTCTCCCACTTCGGAGGCTCAGGCCTGACACTAGGCTGGAGCACCAAGACCCTGTCAGCCACATGGCCAGGTACGTGGAGATTTTCTTGCCTTTTGGGAAGTCAGAGGTCCTCTGCCAGTGTTCAGTAGGTGTTCTGTAGGAGTTTTTCCACATGTAGATGTATTTTTTTTTTTTTTTTTGTGGTATGCGGGCCTCTCACTGTTGTGGCCTCTCCCGTTGCGGAGCACAGGCTCCGGATGCGCAGGCTCAGTGGCCATGGCTCACGGGCCCAGCTGCTCCGCGGCATATGGGATCTTCCCGGACCAGGGAAGGAACCCGTGTCCCCTGAATCGGCAGGTGGACTCTCAACCACTGCACCACCAGGGAAGCCCTGTAGATGTATTATTATTATTATTTTTATGCGGTACGCGGGCCTCTCACTGCTGTGGCCTCTCCCGTTGAGGAGCACAGGCTCTGGACGCACAGGCCCAGCGGCCACAGCTCATGGGCCTAGCCGCTCCACGGCATGTGGGATCCTCCCAGACTGGGGCACGAACCCGTGTCCCCTGCATCGGCAGGCAGACTCTCAGCCACTGTGCCACCAGGGAAGTCCCTGTAGATGTATTTTTGATGTATCTGTGGGGCAGAAGCTGATCTCCATGTCTTACTACTCTGCCATCTTGAAGGTCCCCATTGCGTGTTGTTTAAATTATTTTAGAATACAGAAAAGAAATGGGGGAAGCACCCATTTTACTTATGAGAGCGGCAAACCTGGACTCCAAAACGTAGCAAAACCGGATGTGCCACATAATCTTAAATTTGACACTCCTTATCCACTCAACATTAGTTTTCTCCATCATAGGGGACCTTTCTGGACAATAGGAATGTCCTCTGCCTATTGGGTTTGGAAATGGGGAGCCTTGGCAGGACTTAGAGAAAGGAGGAGACTAAAGTCTGGGTATTTATTCCCCTGGCTTACTTCCTATGTGTAGGTGCCTTTGGCTGGCTCTCTAAAAGTTCTCATCCATCTTTTGGAGCTTGTGAGTGATAAGAGCTGCTCTGTCATTACCAGCCCACGTTATTGCACTATCCCTTGTGATCCCCCTCTTCCAAAACTTTGTAAATAGTCCACTTGTAAATAAACTTTCCTTAAATTATTCTAACTTGAATGGGCCATCTGTTTCTTGTAGACCCTTTCTGATACAGTAGATGAGTTTAGGGTGTTTGCTTTTGTAGAAGTATGAAATTAGAAGATGTACTAGTTTTGACTAAGAAAAAATACAGTAAGGAAAACATTCTGTTACAGAAAAATATGAATTACAAAGTTGAAAAAATAGAAAATTTGTAAACATTTATGTATAATATAAAAATACATAATAGAGACAAGTTTATATATTATTTGATTATGTACTGTTTATTAGTATTGTGTCTATGTTAAATTTCCTCACTGTGATCATTGTAGTGTGGTTATATAGTAGAATGCCCTTATTCTTAGAGATATGCCACTATATTTAGGGATGAAATGTCATGACATATTAACCTGCTCTCAAAAGGGACAGCAAAAGAAAAGATGTGTGTGTGTAAGAAGAGACATAAAGCAAATGTGTCAAAATACTAATAATTAGTTAAGGTATATGGTACTTTTGTTGCAGTATATGGGTATTCACTGTTAATATTCTTGCAACTCTTGTGGCTTTGAAATTTTCAAAATAAAAAGTTGGGGGAAAATATTCAAAACAACAAAAAATAAATACTTATATGGATAAAGATCTTTATAAACTAATAAGACACATAATACACCAGCATTTGAACAAGCAAATCACTGAAGGAGAAATACAAAAGGCCCTTAAACAAAGTGATACTAGGCTGAATAATAAAGAAATGCAAATTTAAATGAACTGTCAGTGTTTATCTATCAGAAAAAGTAGCAAAGACTCAAAAAAGTGGTAATGCCCAATGCTGATGGGGATGCAGCAGATTGAACATAAAGCATAGCTTGGTGCCCCCCATCTTGTAGTGTGCAGTCTGGTAGTATCTGAATGCATAAAATCTGTATGCTCTTTAATCACAGCAATTTCATTTAATGAACTAAGTAAATCTAATGAGGTAATAGGATAAGTGAGTAAGGTTATATGTACAAAGTATGTTTATTGCAGCATTGTTAATAGTGGCAAAGACCATTTAAATGTCCATCAGTTGGGGTTTGGTTTTACATACAGAATACTATTTAACTATTAAGCACAGAAGTAAATATATTGATATGGAATGATATCCCTGATTGTTATATTAAAAATAAAAGTGGGTTAGAGAAAAATACACATAGTACTACTATCCCATTTAAAGTAAAATATCTACATATTCTGGGCATAATTTTATGTATACCAATATTATATAGGTTTTGAAAATACCTAATATTATATGGTTGAGAGTATCAGAAAAGGTAGGAAAATTATGGGGAATTGGGGCTTTCATATTGTCACTCTCTTTTGTTTTGAGTTATAAATTTTTATATATCCCATGAAATAATCATAGATATTGTTACCACATAACTAATTGATTTTGCACTAGGGTATATATTTTCTCTTTTTGTACTTTTTTATTTTAAAGAAATAAAGATCATATAATAGATAATAAACTTCATTTTAAACTTTCATTTTAAAAGACTTGGCAATAATTTTTTTTAAAGTAATTATATAGCATAGTCTTACTGAGTTACAAAAAAACCTGTTAAGAAACTCATTTTGCTCTTGTGTATTCCGTTTTCAGAGCAGTGGAAAGAGCTCAGTGCTAGAAAGCCTAGTGGGGAGGGACCTGCTTCCCAGAGGCACTGGTATTGTCACCCGGAGACCTCTCATTCTGCAGCTAGTCCATGTTTCACCCGAAGATAAACGAAAAACAACAGGAGAAGAAAATGGTAAATTTTAGAATTGGAATATAAATTATTTAAAAATTCTTCATTTTTGGTCCAATCTTCAAAAGATATGAGCTAATTAGAAATTAGTGGCTGTAGCAAAATCAGGAGTCTTGTGAAGAAAAGTGGTATGCGTCTTTTCTCATGTTAAAAAAGAGTAATTTTTGTTGTTTTTGAGGACCGTGAGTCAACTTGTTTGAAAAAGAACCTTTTTGGTAATTCAGTTTAGTAAACTGTTGTTAATGCTATTTAGTGGGGGATCTAGTGAGCTACTTGGTAAATGAGAATCAGTTATTTTTAAAAGTTTTTGTGTCTTTTGGAGTGTTTTAAACTTTTTTTCCTTGTGTTTAAAACAATGTTTTTGCTTTTTCACTTTGTTTTAGAATTTAAATATTTTCTTTTTTTTGCCACGCCACGCGGCACACGGGATCTTAGTTCCCCGACCAGGGATCGAACCTGTGCCCCCTGTAGTGGAAGCACAGAGTCTTAACCACTGGACCACCAGGGAAGTCCCTAGAATTTAAATATTTTAGATTCTAGTTTAAATATTTACTTTTAAATAAAATTAAAATGATTTAGCTTTTCAGCATGACAATGTTATCTTACCTTCCCTTTTCTGGTCTTGCCATGTGTCTGCTAATTTTGAACCTTTGGCCCTTCAATCTAAGATGAATATTATCATTTATTTATTTATTTATTTATTTTGCAGTATGCGGGCCTCTCACTGTTGTGGCCTATCCTGTTGCGGAGCACAGGCTCTGGACGCGCAGGCTCAGCGGCCATGGCTCACGGGCCCGGCCGCTCCACGGTATGTGGGATCTTCCCGGACCGGGGCACAAACCCGTGTCCCCTGCATTGGCAAGTGGACTCTAAACCACTGCGCCACCAGGGAAGCCCTAAGATGAATATTATTTTTAGAAAGAGTTTTTTTAAAAAAAATTATTATTATTTTTGCCACTCCACGTAGCATGAGGTATCTTAGTTCCCCGACCGGGGATTGAACCTACGCTCCCTGCAGTGGAAGCATGGTGTCTTAACCACCAGACTGCCAGGGAAGTCCCTAATTATTATTATTTTTTTTACTATCCTTCTCTTGCTAAGGCTTACCTATATAGCACATACTTTTTAGAGTCCTCCCTCACCCAAATAGTAAACGTGGAGTATCATGATAAGAAAATATGCACCATCCTTTATAGCAGTTCTTCTTTGGTTAAACTGAAAATATTTTAAGACACACTATCTTTTTTTTTTTTTTTTTTTGCGGTATGTGAGCCTCTCACTGTTGTGGCCTCTCCCGTTGCGGAGCACAGGCTCCGGACGCGCAGGCTCAATGGCCATGGCTCACGGGCCCAGCCGCTCCGCGGCATGTGGGATCTTCCTGGACCGGGGCACGAACCCGCGTCCCCTTCATCGGCAGGCGGACTCTCAACCACTGCACCACCAGGGAAGCCCTAAGACACACTATCTTTATTAGCATGTTTTAAATTGCCTATTAAATATGTATCCTCTATTAATCATACTTTTACATTAGTGAGGTTTGGAATATTTGATGAGAGTAATATGTTTAATCTTCAGTGTTTGGTTCACATTTTGTCTTATTTATAAAAGTCTATAAAATGTTCTAAGTATTAAATTGCATTTGCAGCAGAGTACCATGTTTGTTTCTCATTCTGCAGAGATCTGTTTTCAGTGAAGTTTCATTCTGTTTCTTACATTCTAATCTAAGATGGGATGATAATTTGATGCAATTGGAGTTACTTTAATTTCTGTATCTGATCTTTTCCTTTACTTATTATAGGAGCATTGTTGTGATAGTTTGATTTTTTTTTTTAAAGGGGAAAAAAAAAAGACCTGTCATGAGCATCTACAATGACTACAGAAAGTTAATCGCTAAAGCAAGTTAATGAATTTGTAGATGTTAACATATAATGATATAATGATAAATATTTTTGGATAGACTGCCAGAGGATATGTAGGAGTCTTTTAATTATATTAGGTAGCTTCTTGGTATATTATTCATCGCTTTGCTTTTCTGTAATATTTCTTTATTATTGAAATTCTGAACCTTGAATTTAATCATTTTGGACTAATTTATGGTCCAGCTTCAAATGTATAGAATAACTCTTTAAAAATTTCATTCTCACTAACATCATCAATTTTACCAAATACCTTAAACTAAGACTTCAAGAAACTGTATGGTGTTAAGTCTGTTGCTTTTAACTCTTCATTTTCTTCAGTCACCTTGAAAAGGGCAGATGATATCCTGTCTCTCAGAAACTATTTGCAGATGTGGGCAGTGTTTCTGGAAGGGGTGTACATTTCAGCTATAGAAGTGTCAGTTCCTTGGTATCTCTTTGTTTGTATGTCCACTCTGTTTTGTTGATGTCTCTTCTTGGTGGTTGGTCAGTAAATCTGCATATCTTTACCTATATATATATATATTTTTTTTTTTCCCCAAGCTTAGTGCTTATTTTTTATATTAAAAAACATAAAACCTCACTTCAAATGACAACTCAGCCACCCAGAACACAAAATAGATTTTGTAAATTTTGAGTACTAAATGTCATATATATTATTAATAACTAGAATAGTTCTTTAACTTCTCATCAGAGCCCATTTATCCTTAGGATAAACAGTTCTACCTTACTACAAATCATTCTATCCTAGAGGAAATTAGGAACAGTGAAGCAGGAGACAGCCAGAAGAGTATGAACTACCTGACAGCCTGGCAACCATACAGGAGAAAGGGGAGGAAAACATAAAGACAGGAGAACTTCAAAAAAAGAAAAAATCAGTGTCTAACCATTTTGTATAGGGATTTGTAGCCTCAAAGGGCTCTATTATGTAACAAAGGCATAAGTTACCATTAATAGGTAAGTTTAAGAGCAGTGGATTCTAACATGACATGGAGCAGTATAATCCATTTTAAATATAGGTCCATCAAAACTGGCTAAACTATTTAAGTATTACTATGTATAATTCAATTATCAGGAAAATTTATATAACATGAGATCCCTCATTCTGCCAACTACATAGGATAATTGAGGTGTCAATATATAGATTTATAGTATTTCTCATCTTGCCCCCCACTTCTGCCAATGTAAAAGAATTTTCTGATAAAATCTTATTAAAAACAAAAACTGTTTTCAAGTGAGATGGTGATTTAGTTTGAACTCTATGATTACCTTTTATATATTTATAAGAAATAAATTAAGTTTTCCTCAGATCTCCTTGTAGACTAAATCCAAAAGTAGCATGCTGACTAAATACCAAAATTGTTTCTGTGGTGTTCTGTTAAATTCAATATATATTTCAAAGAAAATAATCCCTTAGAAAGCTCAATTGGTAAATACGTTCATATTTACTTTAAAGGTTTTGAAAGATGTGTTTGATATGTTTTGTAGATTTTTTTCCACTAGGTAATTTATCTTTACCCATAGTTATCAGATGTCTAAGACAAATTTTTGAATAGTAAATTAATTTTAATCCACTTTGTTAGAATTAGAAACCAGAGGTGATATAATTAGGTGTAATGGAAAATAAAAAATAAATTATGGCACACTATATACTTCATTTGTGTCATTTAAAATATTATATAATCCCTCTAATTATAACTAATTGTAATGGAAGTTTTCTAGTTGTAAATTTGGAATAATTGAATGCATTTGAAATGGCATTTGAAATGTGTTCAGGTTTTTTGCACACTTGATTTTTTAGAAAGGTTTCAAATATTAGGGATAAGCACTAAACTTATCATTCTGTGCTGTTTCTCTTTAACTACAGACCCTGCTACATGGAAAAACTCAAGACACCTTTCTAAAGGTTTCCTTTATCCATTTGTTTTTGGCCCTTCTTTTCCTATTGTGCCTGCATGTGTGCTTTTGTACTCTTACAGGCTGTGTGCATTTTTTTTCTTCCATTTTTATTTGCCTATCCACATTGATTGATTGCAGGTGTTAGTGGTTCTTGTTACCTTTTGGCATTGCATCAGAATGCAGGCTTTTTTTGGTGGTGAATGTAATTTATTTTATTTTTATTTTTAAAAACATGCTTGTGAAGCCAGGCCTCTTCTATATGATAAGGTAAATTAAGAACACCCCTTTGGTATATAGTACCTGCCTCTGAGTTCTATTCATCTAGATTACTCCAGTTCTCCAATGAGACTTCTTGGAAGAAGGTACTAAGCTTCAAGTAGGTGAGCATTTTACTTGCAAAAAGGATCCAGTTTCTTTACCTTTATCCCACCAAAGAAATTGATACACCTTTTCCTCAGTAAATATTTATTTGAATATCTTACAGTCATTTTAATTTGATCTCAGGTGGCTGGTATGTGTTATTCATAAACTTAATCATTAAGACGTTTGAAACTCTGAATTTGGCAAAAACGAATAGCTGTGCTTCGGGGAGGCAAAGTTAGTTTACCTTTCTACAATTAAGCATTTCTAGCTTTTCTGGGAAAATCAGAACAAAATTTGCTCTCCAAGTCTCAGATCACTCAAAACAGTACCTGCAGTGAATAATTTTTCCTTTTTTCAGCAAGTGCAAGAGGAGCAGACCTATTATTGGAAACTACTGGCGAGTAGCAACTCCATACAGGGCATATGCCAGGTTCCCCACACCCCATGCCATTTCATTTCTTACCTACCTTCAATTCCAAGGGAGAACATAATCTTGTTCCTGGGGGGGAAAAATCACGTTGAAAATGCATATAAATTATGGAGTAGCTTCACACTACTGAGAGAGCTCTTTAAAGTAACGACAAATTGTGACTTTATGGGTTACCAACAAGAAACCAAATTAAAATAAAAACGACAAAACAGAATGAAAAGTTAGCTGTTTCATTCACATATTGCAAATTTTTATGAGTTACATGTAAATCTATTATATATGCTTTTTGCATTATTATTCAGTATGACTCATAAGTTTTCTTCTTTTAGCCATTAGCTTGAGTATTTTCATCAGATAAACTGCTTTTTATGTGTAAGATATTTAAAAATAAAGTATACATATTTTACTATAATATGAGGAGAGGTAAACAATTTTATTTGTTGAAATCTAGATTTCAAATAGTGGGAAGACCTGTGAGCAACTCTGAAATTAGTCGTTTCTGAAATACCTGGTACAATTCTTAAAATGTGAGAGTATAATTTAGCAGATCTTAAAATATACGTTAACTTGTAGTTAATGGCAAAATAGGAAAAAATAATATTGTACTGCCTTTTTGAATTCCTAAATAAAGATAAAAAGTAATTTCCATAGTTTCCAATAAATGGAATTTTTCTTTTTCCAGGGGTTGAAGCAGAAGAATGGGGTAAATTTCTTCACACCAAAAATAAGGTAATTGTAGAAGAATATGGTGAAGAAGTAACATGTTGAAAACATTTTTTGGGGGTACAAGTAGTTGATAATTTAGTTTCTTATGATTGGCAATGTAGCATTGTTATCTTGAAGCAGCTGTTCCTTATAAAATAAATCTTAACATTTCTAACCATAGTAGTTTATTTGGAAAACATTTAAGTTGAGCCCTGTTCTCTCTGAGACTCTTAACTGTTGTGGGCTCAGGCAGCTTTGAAAAACTGATATAAACTATGACTCTTTGGCTCAGAAAAAATATATGTGTATATTAGAGTTTGTTTACTAATTCTCTGAAGCAGATCCATAGACATCCTTGAAATTTATCAAACCCTGCTTAAGAACTTTTAATCTTATTTTGAATACCGTGTTTTTTGTTTCAATAATTTTTAGCTTTACACAGATTTTGATGAAATTCGACAAGAAATTGAAAATGAAACAGAAAGGATTTCAGGAAATAATAAGGTAGGCATCTCTTTAGAGCTGGAAATTATACCCATTGATAAATATATCATCAAGAGTATTCTGGTCTTTGAAACTAATGGAGTATTTTCCCAAATATATAAAAACTTTATTTAATACCTTTTGTTTCTTAGAGTTTTTATATGCTATCAGATGTTTCATTTAGGTGTTTATTCTTGATCTTGAGATTTATATATCACTTTATTATGTAACTTTTTAATTTAATACTTCCTACAGTGTTATCTTTTTCTGCTGGATTGACTGTATTCTAATTTAAGAAGCAATATATAACTTACAAGATCCATGTATTTTGAAGAGCTCTTTTTCTTACCTGAGTAAGGCTAGATTTACTTATGAAAGCAAACGGGAAATTAAGGGTTTTTTTTTCAATGAAAATGAAAAATAATGTTAACAGCTGAATTGTCTTCTCAGATTCTGAGAATTTAAATTAAATTAGGTGTCTAAGATACGATTAATTTTGACACGAGGCACTATCACTGACTCCCTTAAATGCTTCTGTTTTCTCTCTCTTCTTTCTTTATTCTTATTACTTTTCTATTCCCTTCTCTTTTGTTGTTACCTACATTCTTGTATGGGTACGTTTAATCCCACAAGTGGGCCTTAGCTAAGTATTAATATTAAAAAATACTTATTGAGTCCTTTTATCTGCCGGATGCTGTGCTGGAGAGGTTTTTCCTGACAAAAAGGCATTTTTGGAGCCATGTTAATTTCTTTATGCCTATTCAGGATATTTGTCTCTGTTTTAGTGATTGACTAAGCTTTGTTTATTATTGGTCTCTGGGCAGGTTACCTTTTAGTTACTGCTGCTGCCGCCATACTTCCCTGATTTGGATAACTTGTTACCTATGTCTCACTCCCTGAACTCAAGAACTTCATAAATTTGGATAGTGATACATTATTCTTTTGTTCAGCACTAAGTCTATTAAACATATTTAAGAAACGTTATCTGCTGAGAATCCAGAGAAAAGAATGTGAAATAATATAGGGGAAATAAATTATGTATATTAATAGTATAAGGTTGGATGGGATTATAACCTATGGCTAGCTGCCTTATTTCCTATATGTTTCATCGGGTTTTGATTGTTGAAATGTTTTAGAAATCATGGTTTATTTAATATTTAAAAGCATCTAATGTATAATACTTAAAATGAGGTTTACTTTAGCATTTTTATTCATTGAAGTTTTAATGTGATTTTAATATGATATTTTAAAACTTATTTTTAGGGAGTAAGCCCTGAACCAATTCATCTTAAGATTTTTTCACCCAATGTTGTCAATCTGACACTTGTGGATTTGCCAGGAATGACTAAGGTAAAGAATAGTTGTTACTCATTGTGGGTATGGTCATGTTTGTTTTCACTTGAACAAATGTAGTTTTTCCTTAACCTCATATAGATTAATCAGCTTTTTTTTTGCAACTACCTTGATCTATTAGCAGCATTTGACATAGTTGAGCCCTTCTTTCTCCTTGAAACACTTTCTTTACTCTGCTTCCAGGATACCACACTCTAGAGGATTATTTCTGATCTTACTGGTCACTCCTTCTCAGTCTCTTTTGCTGGTTTCTTGTCTTCCCAGTGTCTAAACAGTGAGTGCCCCAAAGCTAAGTTTTTGGACCTCTTGTCAAAGGGGTACACCTAACCTCTTGATGATTTTATCCAGTCTTATGACTTTAAATATGAGTGTCTGTATGCTGACAACACTCAAATATCTCCAGACTTGTATATTCATCTTGTGTATCCACTGTCTACTTGACATACACACTTCAGATGTCTAATAGGCATTTCAAACTTGATGTGTCTAATACCAAATGCCTGATCTGTCCCTCAACCTGACTTGATCTTTCTACAGTCTCCTCCATCTTAGTAAATGGCAATTCTGTTCTGCCAGTTGCTTAGCCAAAAAGTTTGTAGTCATCCTTGATACTTCTTATCCTACACCCTACTTTCTCTGTCAGCAAATCCTCTAGCTCTCCTTACCTTTAAAATACAGGCATACCTTGGAGATATTGCAGGTTTGGTTCCAGACCACGACAATAAAGTGAATATTGCAATGAAGTGAATATCGCAATAAAGCAAATCACACAAATTTTTTGTTTATCCAGTGCATATAAAAGTTATGTTTACACTATACAGTCAACCCTTGAACAAGGGTTTGAACTGCATGGGTCCACTTATATGTGGATTTTTTTCAATAAATATATTGGAAAATTCTTCTGGAGATTTGTGACAATTTGAAAAAACTTGCAGACAACTGCATAGCCTAGAAATACTGAAAAAATTAATAAAAATTAACTTACAAATCTATTATAAAAAGTTAAAATTTATCAAAACCTATGCACATACAGACTGTACATGGTGCCGTTTGAAGCAGAAAGAAATGTAAACAAATGTAAAGATGCAGTATTTAATCATAACTGCGTAAGATGAACTGTAGTACATACTGTACTACTGTAATAATTTCATAGCCACCTTCTGTTGCTGTTGTGCTGAGCTCAAGTATTGTGAATAGCCTGTTAAAATGCCGTGTGATGCTAATCATCTCTGCTTGAGCAGTTCATCTCTCCAGTAAATCATGGTAAAAGGTGATCTCTGTGGTTCTTGCATATTTTTCATCATGTTTAGTGTAATACCGTAAACCTGAATTAACACCATGAGACCCATATGAAGTGCCACTAGTGATGCTGGAAGTGCTCCCAAGAAGCAGTGAAAAGTCATGATGTTACAAGAAAAAGTTGAATTGCTTGATATGCACTGTAGATTGAGGTCTGCAGTTGCCCACCATTTCAAGATAAATGAATCCAACTTAAGAACCATTGTAAAAAAAAAGAAAAGGAAATTCATGAAGGCAGTGCTGCAGCTATGCCAGAAGGCATGAAAACCTTGCACTTTATGTGCAATGCCTTTATATCTTGTATTGAAATTTCAACTTTTATGTGTGTGCTGGATTGCTGTAGGAAAGGCATACCTATAGACTATAACGTTATTTGAGAAAAAGCAAAGTCAACATATGACAACTTAAAGCAAAAGGAAGGTGAAGGATCTAAAGCTGTATAATTTATTGCCAACAAAGGATAGTTTGATAATTTCAGAAAGAGGTTTGGCTTAAAAAATATCAAGGTAACAGGAGGCAGCAGACAAGTTCTCAGATGCTATTAAGAAAATCATTAAGGAGAAAGGATATCTGCCTGAACAGGTTTTTAATGCAGATGAAAGTGCCCTATTCTGGAAAAAAATGCCACAAAGGACATTTATTAGTAAGGAAGAGAAGCAGGCACAAGGATGTAAGGAAGGAAGGGATAGGCCAGCTCTACCGTTTTGTGCAAATGCAGTTGGGTTCATGATCAGGACTTCCCTTATCTATTAAGCTGCTAACCCCCAAGCCTTGAAGGCAAAAGAGTCAGCTGTCAGTCTTTTGGTTGCCCCAAAAGAAGGCCTGGACAAAGAGAACCCTTTTCCTGGACTGGTTCCATCAATGCTTTGTCCCTGAAGCGGGAAGTACCTTTCCAGTAAGGGACTGCCTTTTAAAGTTCTTTTGGTATTAGACAGTGCCCCTGGCCACAGGTGTTGAAGTGGTCTACTTGTCTCCAAACCCAATGTCCCTTATTCACCCTCTAAATCAGGGGGTCATATGGACCTTTAAGGCTTATTACACATGGAACTCTATGGAAATGATTGTCAATACTACGGAGGAGAACCCTGTTAGAGAGAACATCATGAAAGTCTGGGAGGATTACACTATTGAAGATGTTGTTATTGAAAAAGCCATGAAAGGCATTAAGTCTGAAATAATAAATTCCTGCTGGAGAAAGCTGTGTCCAGATGTTGTGTAAGACTTCAGGATTTATGACAGAGCCAATCAAGGAAATCATGAAAGAGACTGTGGACATGTCCAAAAAAAAGTGGGTGGGTGGGTGAAGGGTTTCAAGATATGAATCTTGTAGAAATTCAAGAGCTAAAGTAGACAGTGCATGGGAGGAATTAACAGAAGATGACTTGATGGAAATGAGTACTTCTGAAACAGTGCCAGATGATGAGGAAGAAGATGTAAAAGAAGCAGTGCCCGAAAACAAATTGACATTACACGATCTGTCAAAGAGTTCCAATTATTCAAGACTGATTTTGACTTGGTGGAAGAAGGATTGGCACCATATAGAAACATTTTTAGAGTGAAAAAACAAGAGTCAGACAGAAATCATGATGTATTTCTGTCAAGCTACACTGAGTGTGCCTGCCTCTCCTGCCTTCCCTTCTGCCTCCTCCACTTTTTCTGCCTCTACCACTCCTGACACAGCAAGACCAGATCCGCCTCTTCTTCCATCTATTTCACATGAACAACGATGAGGATGATCCACTTCCACTTATTGAATAGCAAATAATCATCATGCCATAGAGTTCTGTTGTATATGTGTGTGTCTTCTTGTGAAATCTAGTAACTGTATGGCAAGAACTGTATGAGAGGGCTTCCCTGGTGGCGCAGTAGTTAAGAATCCACCTGCCAATGCAGGGGACATGGGTTCGAGCCCTGGTCCGGGAAAATCCCACATGCCGTGGAGCAACTAAGCCCATGCGCCACAACTACTGAGACTGCACTCTAGAGCCTGCGAGCCACAACTACTGAGCCTGCGTGCCACAACTACTGAAGCCTGTGTGCCTAGAGCCCATGCTCCGCAACAAGAGAAGCGACCGCAATGAGAAGCCTGTGCACGGCAACGCAGAGTAGTCCCTGCTCGCCACAACTAGAGAAAGCCCGCGTGAAGCAACAAAGACCCAATGCAGCCCAAAATAAATAAATTAAAAAAAAAAATTAGTTCCTTTAAAAAAAATTAAAAAAGAACTGTGTGAGATGTTTTCGTGTCTTTTGTCATCATTGCCTAAGTACTCATTATGTAGAACACCATGTACAAGACTTGTATTGAAATGGATAGCCTGTCTTTATATAGGTATAAGGTGAATGATATTTAATGTAAAATTAATAATGTGTTTTCTTACTGTTTTATAACTTTGCTTTCAAAGAATTATATTACCATGCAGTATGCCTTTCTTTTGTAATTGGAGAAACTGTGTATCAGCCTGTCATCACAGATAAGTGGTTTCCATACTGTATTATGAATATGACTTTAACACTGTATGCTATAAAAATTTTATAACGATTCACTCGTTAGTGTATAGGCTAGGCTACTGTGAAGCAATCATATCGATTACACTAGGCTACCATAAAGCAATCGTATTGCTGCTTCTTTGTTATCAATGTGTGAATTGTTATATATGTAAATAAATATGAATTTCTTTTTTACATTATCTTTTCATTTTTGATATCTAGTGTCAGTAATAACATCTACAGTGTTTTGTTATCATATAAGACTATTGATGTTGGTACTGACAGAAGATTTATCTTGTAAACGGATGACATAAAATATCGATAAATACAGTATTGTAAATGTATTTTCTCTTCCTTACGATTTTCTTATTAACATTTTCTTTAGCTTACTTATTGTAAGAATACAGTATATAATACATATAACATATAAAATATGTGTTAATTGCCTGTTGTTGGTAAGGCTTCCACTCAACAGGAGGCTATTTGTAGTTAAATTTTGGGGAAGTCAAAAGCATATTTTCGACTACCTGAGGGGGTCAGTGCCCCAACACTGTTTTTCAAGGGTCAACTGTACTTTGGTCTGTTAGGCGTGTAATAGCACTATGTAAAAAAGCGATGTACATACCTTAATTAAAAATACTTTATTGCTGAAAAATGCTAACATTATCTGAATGTTCAGTGAGTCGTATGTCATCTTTCTGCTGGTGGAGGGTTTGAAATATTTCAAGAATTATTAAAATGTGATATAGAGACACAGAGCGAGCAAATGCTCTTGGAAAAATTAGTGCCAATAGACTTCCTTCTCACAGGGTTGGCACGAACCTTCAATTTGTAAAAAATGCAATATCTGCAAAGTGCAATAAAACAAGGTGTGCCTGTATATCTGGAACTCTGTCACGTCTTACAAATGCATAGCTACCATCCTGAGCTAGCCACTATCATCTCAGCTGGATTACCACCATAGTCTCCTAAGAGGTCTTCCTCATAATTTATTAACTAAGCAGCCAGAGTGATATTATTAAAGTGAAAATTAGATTGTGTCATTCCTTGGCTCAGAATCTTTGTAGTGGCTTCCCACTTCACTCAGAGTAAAAGCTTAAGTTCTTAAAGAGATCTAAAGTATCTACTTGATCTGTCTCTATTACTCTTCTAGCTCCTTCTGCTCCAGCCTTCTGCTATTTTGTTCACTTTACTGGAATGTTCTTCCCCCAGGTATCTTCTTGTACCTCTCCCTTATCTCTTTCAGTTTGTGGTCATTCTCTCAAATGTCATTATCTGGGTGAGGTCTCCCCTAATTACTCAATTTAAAAGCATAATCCCGTTTAAAATAATGATTTAAAAGTATAAGCTTTTTTTTCTTTAATATTTATTTATTTGGCTGCATCGGGTCTTAGTTGTGGCATGCAGGATCTGCTAGTTGCGGCCTGTGGGATCTAGTTCCCTGACCAGGGATCAAATCTGGGTCTCCTGCATTGGAAGCGCAGAGTCTTAGCCACTGGACCACCAGGGAAGTCCCTAAAAGTATAAGCTATAACTAAGTATTCCTTAGCCTCCTGTTCGCCTTTATTTTTTCCATAGCCCTACCACCACCTAGATACTATGTATATATGAGTTTATTATCTGCTTCTCATCACTAAAGCTCAGTGAAGGCAGGAATTTTGGTCTTTCTCTTATTCACTACTGTGATATAATCTGGTGTGCAGAACAGTGCCTGAAATAAAGGTTGCCAATAAATACTTGCTAATTGAGTGAATGAATGAATTTGTCTCTAGGCAATTAATATTGACCAATCCTTAACATGGTAGACTTTTGATATTTGCAAGATTACATTTTGAGACTTTTACATATTACCAAATTCATATATACTGTAGTATATAATTTCATTTTAATTATCTGTAAATGGAGTAATACCTATATTCTTTGGATTAAATGGAGGAAAAAAAAAAGCAGAGTTGATTTTTATTACTAGTTCCTTGATCATCTCTTTTTGGTCCAGGTGCCTGTAGGTGATCAACCTAAGGATATTGAACTTCAAATCAGAGAGCTCATTCTTCGGTTCATCAGTAATCCAAATTCCATTATCCTCGCTGTCACTGCTGCTAATACGGATATGGCAACATCAGAGGCACTTAAAATTTCAAGGGAGGTAGATCCAGATGGTAAGGACAGATGTTAATTTTTAATGAGATACTTGGTTAACATGGTAAATCTACCCTCGAGAGGAGTTTTTATTTTTAAAAAGAATATCTCTAGCTATTTTAAAAATAATGCTTTTCTATTTTACTTATATTATCAACTAGAAATTTTGGTGGAAATGGATAAATTGCTGTACAGGCTAGGCAAAAATACTTCACATGATGTCCATATTTGTAATGATTACCTAATGATTTTAAAATAAGAAGATGGCTTCGCAAAAAGTTTGTTTTGTATAAATAAAATGATTTAGGTTTTTGAATGGCTGATTTCTAAGAATAACTGTCATGGTAGATAATCATTGTAGACTATTATAGTATAGTAGGTAATTATGGTATCTACATTCTGCAGAGGTTCAAGGCAGAGGGGATTCTTCGAAATATAGTTCATGCTGTGAGTCAGTATATGATACCTGACTAATGCTGCAGTGTGCATCTTATATAAGATGCCAGACTGTAAGTTATTATTGCTGCTAATAAATGTATGCTTTGCTGTATACAGGAGCCATTTTTTTTTCATCTGAGTATTGAGGGTCTGTGGGCAGTGTCATGTTTCTTATTTCCTACTTTGAATAAAAATTTAAAATAAAAATTTGGTAGGAAATGTTAATGCTAAGACTGCTAATTAAAATTCCTATAAACGGCGTCATTTCTTAAAATTTTTTATTTCAAGTTTTTAAGAAACTTTTATTATATGAGTAATTAATGTTCATTTTAGATTAAAAGATAAACTATATCAAAATGTTTATCTAAATTTTACTTTTATTATATAAAGTAAACTGTTAGGCATTTTATATACATTAATTCTATTTTAAACTGACCCTTGAGCCATAAATATAATCGTACTTTTGATCTAGTGATCTTAATCTAGTAATATAGTATAAGGCAATAATCCAATCCAGTATTATTTATAAAAAATAAGAATCAATATATGGCCCACAGTAGGAATGATAAGATAATAATAGAATATGGAATCATTAAAAAGGATGATTTTATAGATTTGGACCAAAATACAAAAATGCTTCTAATTGAAAAATGCCATATGTAAAATTGGAAATTATGCAGAGCAGCTGGAACTCTCATACATTGCTGGTGGGAATGGTATAGCCACTTTGGGAAAAAGTTTCTCAGTTTCTTAAACAGTTAAATCTGTAATTCCACTCCTAGGTTATTTACCGATGTTAAATGAAAACCTATGTTCATATAAAGAACCTGTATGCAAATATCTATAGTAGCTTTATTCTTAATCTCCTAAAACTGAGAACAACACAGATGTTTCTCAAATGGGGAATGAATAACTAGACTATAGTGTGTCCATACTGTGGAATACTACTCAGCAATAAAAAGGAATGAACTATTGATACGTTCAACAAAATAGATGACTCTCACAAGCATTATGCCAAGTGAAAGAAGCCAGACTCAAAAGGCTATATATATGATTCCATTTATATAGCATTCTGGAAGAGACAAAACTAGGAATGGGATAGTACAAGGAAATTTTGGTGGGGGTTGGAGGGCAATGGAACTGTTTTGTTTTGAGGTAGTGGTGACATTGCATTTGTCAAAACTCATAGAACTGAAAAAAAGCCATTAACCAAGAGATGTTTAAACTCTCATCCCTGGATCCTGTCCACGCTGCCATGGTGAATAAATGCTGGCATTTTAGTGGCAATGAGAGGAGCCAGCGATTCATTGAGCACTGTATCCGGGCCTTCCCCACCTTCTGCCTGCTGGGGCCAGAGGGTTCCCCTGTGTCCTGGACTAGACAGGAGAAGTGCAGTTGGGGGTCACCCTGCCTGAGTACCGGGGCCAGGGTCTCGTCTCCCATATGTTGTTTGTCCACACCCAGGCTCTGGACAAACTTGGCTTCCCTGTATATAACCATACAGAGCCAACAAAGTCATACAGAAAATTAGTCACAGTCTGCATCATATCCCATGCCCTGTGATTGGAACCAGTGGAACTGTGTACCTCTGTGAAGCAGCCCTGAACCCAAGACAGTGTTGGGTGGGCTGGTTATGTGGCAAGAGATGCCGAGGGGTGGGCAGAAAGAAAGAATAAATTGTAATGAAGAAAAAAAAAAAAAATTCACTCACTAGGCATGAGTGAATTTTAAACAAATTTTTTAAATGCTAATAAAAAAGTTAGCCTGAAGAGCTAATAAAAAATTATATGTGAAAAATTTTTTAAATTAAACATGATGATTAAAAGTAGTTTTTAAAAAGTATTTGTAAGCAAAGGTTAGAAAAACATTACCAAAATGATGTCAACGGTAATGTTAGGTGGGATTATAGATTAGGATTTTCCTTTATTAATACTTAATAGCTTAATTTAATGGGTCATTTCTTTTCTTTTTTGCATTTACCAGGTCGCAGAACCCTAGCTGTAATCACTAAACTTGATCTCATGGATGCGGGTACTGATGCCATGGATGTACTGATGGGAAGGGTTATACCAGTCAAACTGGGAATAATTGGAATAGTTAACAGGTTAGCAATCAAGAATGGGATAAGAATTGCAGCATTCTCATTTCAAAGCAAATCTGAATTTTTTGAATCAGTCTGAAATGTGATAGTGTCCCTACTTTTTCCCCTTTTACTATAATCTTGGTATTGTTAAAGAATTCATTGCTGTAAAGGAATAGATTCACTAAAGCCTCCTGTAGATATTTTTAAATAGAAAGTGTTTCTAAAGTAAGCAGTGCCACAAAATGGAAGAAAATTTAATGGCTAGGCTTAAAAAGTCCCTGTCTATTACATTATGTATGAGGAGGGCACTGGATAAAAAAACGTATTATTTAGTTTACACCAGTCAAGTGTTCTTAGGGTGGTAGTATTTTAATAGATCGATTTAACCCCTAGCATTAGTGATTCTACATAACTGCCAGGAAGTGACTTGGAGAAATTTTATTAAACATATCCTAATTATAAGTAGGTGAAATAAAAAATTGTGGAAAGGAAACTAACTACAGTTGAGTGTCTACTTAAGTTTTAGATGCTCTACTGTGAAAAATGTTTAAGGGTATCTCTTTGAACCCTTACAACGTCCCTGTGAGATATGTATATTGGTCTGTTTTATAATCAGAAAACTTGTTATACATTTACCAAAGTCACATGGCTGGTGAAAGCAGAGCCAGATTCAAATGGAGATCTTAGTCCAAAGCCTTTATAAAATAGGAAGCACTGAAATTGTCATGAGATCTGGGTTCTACTCCTAGTTCATCTACAAACTAGATATAATGTGGGTTTAAATGGCTCCTAACATCTTTGGTCTCAGACCTTTTAAAATGAAAATGTTACTAAGTGATGTCTTTACAGTTGTCTGCTTCTAATCACATGTCCTTCTCCCTCACCCCTACTCTTTTTTTTAAAAATTCCTATTATCTCTTTTCATGCAAGCAGGTGGTATAAAACTATTTGTTGTATTTGTAGATGGCTACTCAATTTAGTTGCCTGTCCATGGATAAAATATACAGTTGATTAAGACACACATATATTTTCACCTGTTTATCCCTGTTACTTAAGAGTACTGCTTTTGACTGTAGTTAATGGTAATGGTAATAATGTAATGGTAATAATGAGGCCTAAATTATTCAGGCATTGCTTACTTAAAAGTCACACAGTTTGAATCTTGGCTGAACTACTTAATATGTGACTTTGGGTAAGTTAGTTAATCTCCCTGGGCCTTAGTTACTTTGCTATAAAATGGGATAATACCTATTGCATAGACTGATTGTGAGAATTAACAATTCATGTCAGGCATTATAGACAGTGCCTCGTGCCATCATCATTATCATCATTATCATCATCCTCATTATCCAGAGTACTTAGTACCACAGTTGACTTTAGTTGAACAGTTTTGTTATTTTTCAACCTTAGGAGCCAGCTAGATATTAATAATAAGAAGAGTGTAACTGATTCAATCCGTGATGAATATGCTTTCCTTCAAAAGAAATACCCATCTCTGGCCAATAGAAACGGAACAAAGTATCTTGCCAGGACTTTAAACAGGTAACATTTTTTACCTTTTGGAAAATGAGATGTTTCTGGGTTGCCAATAGGTGTCTGAGACCTTTGATTATCAGTTCCTTACATTTTTATAGTGTCCTTGTCTGTAAAATTTCACTTTTTGTTTCTTGTATAGTAGGTTCTTATAATGTAGATATTTATTTTTATTGAGGTGGTTGGCATTAAATCATCGTGTAGTCTAGGAATACTCAAGTGAATTTTAAAATACCTTAATCATGAAATTCTTGACAGTCATTTTACTTTTGATGATAGAACTAGATGGCAGATGACTTCATTTCCATTTTGTATTTCAGGAACTGAATTAAGATTTATAATTTTCACATAACCTATTCTTAATTTAGGATGTCTTCTGTTCCTATTCATAAAAAGAATGTAAACTATACACCTTGAATTCTGAGTATGCACTGATGGTAGAGGGATTAGAAGGCCTTTCTAAATAATTTATAAATGACTGAAGTAAAAGCTATTTTCTTTTACTTTTGGCTTATTCCCTAAATAAATTAAAGGCTGATGGATATGTATCTTAACAAGATTGATTTTCACTATGCTGAGTATCCATTGTAAAAGATAAGTCGGAAACCAAAATAATGTAGGTGGAATTGGATTGAGTAGCTTACATTCTTTGAGGTAACTGCAATAATATAAAAATTTTTTTTAAATTTATATTTGATTCTCTAGCAGTTGCTACAATTTGATGGGTTGAAGGCACATTTAAAAAGCATTTACTAAGATGGTTTCCTTCATGTCATTTTTTTCAGGCTACATATTTACCTTCTAGTCTAAGATTGCATTATTTCCTACCAGGGCAAATTGACAGGTTTCCCTATTATTTGCATTTTAAAATTTGACCTGCCTGGGTCTTCAAAATACACAATTACTTTAAAATTCTTCCTTTCTCACCTTTGTTAGGCTACTGATGCATCACATCAGAGATTGCTTGCCAGAGTTGAAAACAAGAATAAATGTTCTAGCTGCTCAATATCAGTCTCTTCTAAATAGCTATGGTGAACCTGTGGATGATAAAAGTGCTACTTTACTCCAGCTTATTACCAAATTTGCCACAGAATATTGTAATACTATTGAAGGAACTGCGAAATATATTGAAACTTCAGAGCTGTAAGTAAGAAATTTCTCTATGGATTTGGTTACCTGGATTGATAGGTTAGATAAAGATAAAAGATAAAGATCTTTAGTTACAGTGACTTAACTCTGAGATTATCTGATTGTAATTTATTATCTGTAAAACAGGAATATCATTTTGTAGAAATGATAATGTCTCATATGTATGTAAAATGCTTTATAAATTATGTAAAGCACGGTAAAAGTTTCAGGGCTTTCTTTAAAACAAGACTTTAATTGATAAGCATTTATAAAATTTTCATAATTAAAATATGTTTGTTGTTTCTTTAATACACACAATATAATTGTTCATGAAAAAATACAAAAATGCATATAAGTAAGAAGAGTAAAACATAAGGACAAAATTGCTTTTAATTACATCATTAAGAAATAATCCCTGTTACTTTGGCATTAATCTAGACATTTTTCTATGCTTCTATAAAACATATAACTGCCTGTAATACACATCTTTAGAAATCAGATGCTATGGAATCATTTCTTTAAATCAACATGTCACAAACAACTAGTAGTAATTGTATATTTGTACTCTCAGTCTTAAGATTTACATAGTATTTTACTTTTTAGACATACACTCTTATTTGTTCAACCAGTCCCCTACTATTGATAGTTTGCTTTCAGTTATACACAAATATAAACAATGTTGTGATGGACTATCTTTGGGCCATGTATCCAAGTAAACCCTTAGGTTAAATTTCTAGAAGTGGAATTACTAGATGAAAGGGTATATGACATCCTCAAAGTCTCTTATTATTGCTATACTATTAGTAGATTGTATTTTTTAAAATAAATTTATTGATTTTATTTGTTTATTTTTGGCTATGTTGGGTCTTCATTGCTGCGTGCAGGCTTTCTCTAGTTATGGCGAGCGGGGGCTTCTCTTCATTGCAGTGTGTGGGCTTCTCATTGCCGTGGCTTCTCTTGTTGCAGAGTACGGGCTCTAGGTGCGTGGGCTTCAGTAGTTGTGGCTCACGAGCTCTAAAGTGCAGGCTCAGTAGTTGTGGTGCATGGGCTTAGTTGCTCCGCAGCATGTGGGATCTTCCCGGACCGGGGCTTGAACCCGTGTCCCCTGCATTGGCAGGCAGATTCTTAACGACTGCACTACGCGGGGAAGCCCGATTGTATTTTTTTTGTTGTTTTGTTTTGTTTTTGTGTTTTTTTGCGGTACGCGGGCCTCTCTCTGTTGTGGCCTCTCCCGTTGCGGAGCACAGGCTTCGGACGTGCAGGCCCAGCGGCCATGGCTCATGGGCCTAGCCGCTCCGCGGCATGTGGGATCTTCCCAGACCGGAGCACGAACCCGTGTCCCCTGCATCGGCAGGCGGACTCTCAACCACTGCACCACCAGGGAAGCCCCGATTGTATTGTTTTACTACTAGCAATATAAAAGAATATCCATTTCTCTAAACTCTCACCTTTAAAAAAATCTTTTAATTTTGAAAAATAATTATAGACTTATAGGAAGTTGCAACTAAATGTACAGGGAGGTCCCATTCACCTTTCACCCCATCTCCCCCAGCGTTGACATCTTGCATATCTGTAGTACAATAAAAAGCAAGAAAATGGACATTGGTGCAATCCACACAGCTTATTGGTGCAATCCACACAGCTTATACACATACTTCATGTCTGTGTGTTTGTATGTATGTATATAAAGTTCTATGTACTTTCGTGTGACCCAGGTAGCCTTCTGTGTGAGTTAATACTGTAGAATATTTAACAAACTAATTACTGAATGGTTTTAAATGTATGCATATTAAGGGAAGTAAAGATTACTAAGATAAACCTTTAAAGAGTTCAGTGGGTAAGGTAGGTCAGGGTAACACAAGGGTTGATTAGGTGGCAAAAGGAGTATAATTTTTAATTAAATACTTCTTATTAAATATAATACATAACCAGAAAAGTGCATATAACATATGGACAGTTTTATAAGTAGTTAATTAAGCAATATCTTTGTAATTACCTAATCAAACCTTATTAGAACATTGAAGAGAGACCACTTTCATTTCTTTCAAGGATTGGGAGAGCTCCATAGTTAGGAATGCATTTGGGTTGGGTTCTGAATAGAATATGGGAAGGCAGTAAGTAGAAAGGTATTTTAGGCTTTGGAACAAAAAAGATTAACGCAGGGCGAATTTGGAGAATGGCATATACAATGATGGGATGTAACAGGAGGTAAGGCAGGAAAGGTGTCTAAGAACAAGACTGTGGAAAGTCTAGTATCTTCAGAATTTGAAGAACTTCCTACTATAAAAAAATAAAACACTTTTGGTCACAGGAGTAACCCATTTTAGAAAGATATTCTGGTCATTATGGAAACTATTTGGAGAAGGGAAAAGTTGGAGGCAGAGAGACCAGTTATTGGTAATTTTAACTATTTTAAAGTATAATACGTAGCACTAAGTATATTCACAGTATTGTACAACCATCAAATAGTATCTATTTACAAAATTTTTTATTATCCCAACAGAAACTTTGTATCCAAATAAGCAATATCTCTGTGTTCCCCTCTTCCCCCAGCCCATGGTAACCTCTGACTTACTTTCTGTCTATGAATTTCCTTGTCCTAGATATTTCATATAAGGAGAATCATATAATATTTGTCCGTTTGTGTCTGGCTTATTTCACTTAGCATAATGTTAGGCTGGTATCTTCTGCCTAGATCACTGTAAGAAAGTAGTGAATAGTGATGGTGAAAACAGAGAAGATGGGATGATTTGGGGAGATATAAATGTATTTGTAAATTTTCAACTAGACTTGAATGAAAAAAAATAAAAGATAATAACCAGGGTTTCTAGTCATTAAGATAGGAAACACAAGGTGTCCAGTATGTAGGCCCAGAGATTTAATTTGTTTAAAGCAGGGATAGGCAAACTATATATAGCCCATTGACTAAGAATGACTTTTGCACTTTTAAGTGGTTGAAAAAAATTCAAAGAAGAATATTTTGTAATGCAAAAATTATATAAAATTCAAATTTTAGTGGGCATAAGTTTTATTGGAACATAGCTGTGCTTATTTGTTTACATACTGTCTGTAGTTGCTTTTGTGCTCAATGGCAGAATTGGCGAGTTGTGACAGAGTTGTGAAAAGTCTAAAGTATTTATTATCTGGCCTTTTACAGAAAAAGTTTGCTGATCTCCAGATTGTGAATAAATAGAAATAAGACATTGTTTCTTATCTTTAAGGAGCTCATAGTCTAGTTGAAGAAAACTAGGGCAGAGAAAAATGTTTAGTAGTTCTTAGATAACTGATGTTTTCTGAAAGAACAGTTACTCAGTGTGCATGTGCATATGTGAATGCCTTTTGTGAAATGACTCCTTTCCCCATTAAAAAAATTAGAGAAACTGGTTCATAATGGATTTGAGAACACATGGAAATGGTCTAAGTGTGATTGTTCATCTGAGACAGTCTTAAAGCTTACAGTGAGACTTCTAACTTGTAGCTTCCTCCCTTTTAGTAATACTAGAAGTCATATACTTCATTGCCTTTCAGATGCGGTGGTGCTAGAATATGTTATATTTTCCATGAGACTTTTGGGCGAACCTTAGAATCTGTTGACCCACTAGGTGGCCTTAACACTATTGACATTTTGACTGCCATTAGAAATGCAACTGTGAGTATGCTTAACTTTTAGAATTTTTTGAAATGAGGTTAAAGATTATTTTTTAATCCATATAACTCTTATTTTTTTAATGAATTGTACACTTTGTTATTTTGCTCTCATTCTTGAAATTACGAAGTGCTTTTTTATGAAAAATACCAAAAACGTGATTTATTTTAAACTTAAGGAAGAACCAAAATTATATGTGGCTATAATAAGAGCTCATAGTTTTATTTTTTTAGGGTCCTCGTCCTGCTTTGTTTGTGCCTGAAGTTTCATTTGAGTTGCTGGTCAAACGGCAAATCAAACGTCTGGAAGAGCCCAGCCTCCGTTGTGTGGAACTGGTTCATGAAGAAATGCAAAGGATCATTCAGCACTGTAGCAATTACAGTACACAGGTAATTGAGAAATGTAACAGGTTTCAGATTAAGTAGTAAAAGACATGAGGTGGTGGTTTCAAGGGGAAGGAGGAAATATAGAAGATGGGCTAAAAGTTAAAATGTAGTTCCCTTATCTAAAAGTGATTTGAAATAGTATAGTTAAATGTAGCTTCCAAATCTGATTCAGTCCAAATCTGATTCAGTACTTCAGAGATTATTTAATTTTCCTTTAAACAAAACAGACTGTTTCTTCCACCACATGTAGGAGTTGTTGCGGTTCCCTAAACTTCATGATGCCATAGTTGAAGTAGTGACTTGTCTTCTTCGTAAACGGTTGCCTGTTACAAATGAAATGGTGAGCTATTATTTCATAAATCATTGTAATCACTGTTAATAAGTTATTTTGTACAGCTTTATGAATTTAGGCATAATGATTCCCAGTGTATTGAAAAGAAAAAGAAGCAAGTTTGTCTTATTTCAAAGGAAACTTCAGTAATTCTGGTATAAAATGCATTTTTCTCCATATTTTAATCATTGTTAGCCTGCAGCCACAGATTTTCCTGAAAATGGAGTTATTGTTGAGGATTGTGAGTAGTTTTGCTTTATTATATAGCAGCACTGATTTAATGGAAAGTTAGTTTTATCTTTAGCCTCAGTAAACTGAGCCTTCATATAGCAAGCTCTTTTTTTTTTAACTCTGATGTACATCAGGGTAATTTGGCCATTTGTACAGTTTCCTTGTTTGATGACCTAATACCATAATATCATGGTTGCTATCCTTAAAAATAAAAATCCTGAAATTGGCAGAAATATGGAATAAGCATTTGAAATTGTCCGTATGCCTCTAATTGTTGGCTGGTTTCTTTTTTTCCTTTCTGGTCTCTAAAAGTGCATTTGGGTCTTTGGCTCCGGATGGTGAGCCCCAATGGACATTTACTTAAAGAGTACAAAACCATCCTTGGAAGTATAGAATGTAAGTGCTGCTGCTTAGTTGTTTCCCTAGCAAGCATAACCACCAGATTGAAATGAGTAAGAACATGGTTAGCCTGATCTCAGACTCTACCTACTGATATCAGAATCATTGGAATTTCATTTAAATAAATAATTTTCACTTGATCTTTTAGTGCTGTTCTGATACCTAAGATTTGTAAGGACAGTGCAAATGAAGGAGTTAGTTTAATCTCTCTACAACGCTAGAGAAATTAATTTCAACTTTCCTTTTTGATTATTGTCCCAATTGTCCCAATTGAACCACATATATTTAAACTAGGTGCTTCATAATTAAGGCTAATCAATCATTATCTCAGGTCGTTAAATGTATCCTTTACCCAAATACAGTTAAAATCTTTAACTTACATCTGATTATGAAATGTTTTCTTATTGTTGAACCTGAACTTTTGACATGGAATAGTGGATGATCTAAGGTTTTAATAGCCAAGTTGCTTGGAAGTTAGATATGCATCAGGTAGATAACTTTTTTTTCCCTAACAAATACTTCTAACTACTTCAGTGTCAGAAATGCAATCTTAGATGCTAAAATATAGATAATTCAAAAGATAGAGCAAATTGTTATTTGGTATAAACTCTGTCAGTTGGAGTATAATTATCAAGTATTTATTTAGGCATCAGTTTCCTGTACTGTCTTTTAGAATTATGTTTAATAAGTTTATATGTTTCCTTAAGTAAAATTAGGTTGGCATATTTTGTATATAGCCTAATTTTATTTTTTTCTAGGTCCATAACTTAGTGGCAATTGAATTGGCTTATATCAACACAAAACATCCAGACTTTGCTGATGCTTGTGGGTTAATGAACAATAATATAGAGGTAAATACAATTCGAATTTGTCTTTTTTTTGAGAGAAAATCTGTTTTAGCTCAGTTATATCAAATTTACTGGGCAAGGAATAACTAACTATAAGACATATATGCACCATATTATTGTCTGTTATATGCTAAGAAGTATGCTGAGGGCATTACATTGTTTTCTTAAATTTAATTCTCAAAACCACCTGGAGGCATTGTTCTCATTTTCTGCTTGTGAAACTGTAACTCGGAAATGATCTGGGACTCATTGTTTTAGTGTTGAAGGACTGCCTGGCTCCATTTCAGTAACTATTGTTGCAGTTTATTAGACTGAAGTATGTAAAACAAAGTGGATGTTTTTTTTGTTGTTGCTGTTGTTTTTCTGCGGTACGTGGGCCTCTCACCGCTGTGGCTACTCCCGTTGCGGAGCACAGGCTCCGGACGCGCAGGCTCAGCGGCCATGGCTCACGGGCCCAGCCGCTCCGCGGCATGTGGGATCTTCCCGGACCGGGGCATGAACCCGTGTCCCCTGCATCGGCAGGCGGACTCTCAACCACTGCGCCACCAGGGAAGCCCAAAGTGGATGTTTAAAATTGTTTTCATTTGACTCTGAAAGCTGTGAAGGAAACATTCCAAGAATTACCTAAATTATAGTAAATTTGGAAAGACAGTACTGTTTCACCATTACTGTGGTTCCTGCATTTCATGGATCCTTTTTTTTTTTTTCATTTGAGGCTAACGTTGTAGGTTGCATAATAGCTCAGCTGGAGCGAAGGCTGGTGGATAGAGTGATTTATCTGGATGCAGTTTTTTCTCTGCCACTTTTATCCAAAACAGTAAAATTTTCTGCAATTCCATAGTCCAGTAAGACCTGAGTCCCTTCTGTATCAAATTTCCTCTTATGCATATGGGTGGAGAGAATATTGTAAACGTGGAATTTGGGAACTGGAAGGGACCCTGGGTTTAAACTGGAAGGGACCCTTTGGTTAAACAGATGAGGAACCTGAGATCCACAGATGATAACAGCTGTTACTTTAGTGCTTATTTTGCTGGGCATCTGCTCTGTAACAGGTACAGGGAACTGTTTTTTAGCTACATAGTTGAGGTGACTCCTACTGTCAGAAAAAATTCCAGGGAATTGCCATGGCCCAGGTTCAGTCTCTGGCTGGGGAACTAAGATCTTGCAAGCTGTGTGCCACGGCCAGAAAAAAGAAGAAAGAAAAAATTCCAAAATGCATATAAGTAAGGCACTTTAAAACACTCAGAAAGTGGACTAGATAATAGTTATTATGTTAAAAATTAGCATGCAGACACTATCTTAAGATAGGAGTTAGTTCTTGTAACATTGAAGCCTTCATGGAAAATTTGTGTCTGGAACAGTTTTTCTAATACTGACAAGGTCATTTATGATATGATTTCAGATCAGTATTTTTCGTACAAATGAATGTCTCTGGTTTTAAGACTATGTGTCAAAGAACTTTATGCGGATATTCTCATTTAATCTTTATAGCAACCCTATGAGGGTAATGTTAATAGACTAGGAAACCGGGGGTTAAGAGTTGGTAACCCATACAGTTAACAAAGCAAGTAAGCCAGGTCTTCAGGGCCAGCTAAGGTCATAAATGGTTGGTAACAGACTAGGGTGAGAATTTCTAGTCTCTAGATTCCTTTGTGTCCTTCTTCAAAATGTATATTTAAATGCTAACTTTTTATTCTGAAGATTGTTAAAATCCATATATTTTATTATCTATATTTTTTTATCACTGGATAAATGAAAAGTGGGTAAAATTTCTGTTAAAAAATTTTCTTACCCAGAAACATCATTGTGAAGCTTTGTTAATTTTACACCTTTTTGCAAGTTTGAGTGTTCATGAAATGCTTTCTGCTCAGGAGCATTTTGACTTCATTTAATGTAAATACTTTCCTACTGTATTTGATGCTGCCTGAAGAGCCACTATTGGCTCTTGAGAGAGCCACTATTAATACCTACATCTTTCTATATTTTCATAGTCTTGCACCTATCATGGTGCTTGACATACAGTAGGTGTTCAGTACCTATTAATTTGAATTTACAGTTGCTTTAGCTCAGTATCAGAATTACATTGCTAATATTAGCAGATTAGAAGAGTGGGCAGGTGATCAGTCTGTAAAATTAGCCAGGTTACAGAAAGGACTGTCAGTTTTCAACATTACATTTATTTCCTGGAGATAGTTAAGGATAAAGAAAACAGAACACTCTTATAGATATTTCTTATGGTTTTGTGTGTGAATTTAACACAAATGTGTGCAGGTTAGAATGATTTTTAAAGGTTTTGCTTACTTAATTTTTCTGTGATCTGTGTACTTCAAATTCTATATGGTATGCTGAAGGCTTATGTACACTTTGATATGGGAACAGTTTAAATCAGTGATTCTTAACTTGGTGGGAAAGGCAGAGATGATGTTGGTCCGCTTGAGAACCCCTGGTACAGGAAGCCAATGTTACTGACGTTGTATTATATCCCTCAGGTGTGTTGGGGCAGAAAAAAAGATTGAGAAGCATTGGGTTAAATGATTTGTTTGTTTTAAAATATAATTATGGCATGAGTCCGAACAGTGAGAGGATATACTGTAAGTTATTCACACTTTTCAATTAAGCTGAACATTTTTTTAAAGTAGGCTTACATCTCTGTGTTCTGATAATCATGAATCTTCTGCTTGGTTGTGATTTATAGGAACAAAGGAGAAACAGGCTTGCAAGAGAATTACCTTCAGCTGTATCACGAGACAAGGTAAAAAATGTTTTTAAAGCATATTCCCAATATGCAAAGATGGACTGGTAAGCCTCAGAATATTACTCAGTTCTAGGAGTAATTTTTTCTTCTTACTTTAATATTCCATTGGCACTATTTCATTGTTTGAGTAAAGGTACGCAAGTTTAAAAATAGGCTTTGAGTAATTTAAAGATAAAATATTTTGAATACATAGGAATAAATGCTTAAAGGTGGATTTTAAGTATCAAGGATTTAACAGAAATTCAATGACTTTATCAACTTTGTAAAATTAGTTGAAATGACTAATGACTTTATTATAACAAGGTTTTTTTGGAGAGGGAAGATGACATTATGTACATACCAGGTTTTAGTTACCTGTAATAGTTGCAGATATTAAAATTTTTGTGTAAAAATCTGTTACCTTGAATTCTTTACCAGAAAAGATTTTATCAACTTCCAAAAACCAAAATGAAGTTTTTGGATTTGGATTTTTCTTAGGAATTCATCTGAAGAAAGCCTTAAACAAAGGTGACAATAGTACAGGAAATAAGGCAAAATAAACATTAATTTTATGTCCCATTACTTTTGTTTTTCATGTTATTATACAGAGGGGAAAATTCATATTTACAGAATGTTTCTGAATGCATTTTTGGCATCCTTGATTTTTTTCCCTGCATTTTTTGCCTTTAGTCTTCTAAAGTTCCAAGTGCTTTGGCACCTGCCTCCCAGGAGCCCTCCCCTGCTGCTTCTGCTGAGGCTGATGGCAAGGTCTGTTCTGATTCTTAATCTAAGCCTGCATGCCTAGTTCGGTGCAACATAATCATCTGGAAACAAGACACGGAACAGCAGAATATTAATATGGGATATTGTGCTAAGGTCAAATTTTAGTCTAACAGAAATTTAAAATCATTTAACAATGTATACTTCATAAATTATTGTTGACATGCTTTTGCTTGCAATATAGACAATGCACACAGAAAAAGAATTTAAAGAGGAAATTTTCAAGCCATTGGTATTTAAATTTTGCTTGTTAAACTGCATGTTTTAACGTATCTTTTAACAGTTAATTCAGGACAGCAGAAGAGAAACTAAAAATGTGAGTCTTGCTTCAGAATGAAAACGTTGGTACCTTTGGTTCTCACCAAAACACTGTCTTCAAAACCACTAAAGAACTTGTTTGTAACAGTGGCATCTATCTCTTGTTGTCTGTGTTATGTTTTTAATGTTTCTCTTATCTAACTAACTTCTAAGATGGTATTAATTCTAGTTTCAACATTGTTTTAAATAGTAACAACAGCCTTTCCCACTGTTTTCTATTACCTTCAAGAATAGTGTTGAATTTAATATTTTGGTAGGGAATTAAAATTCTGGAGATGGAAACTGTACTTTTGGACTTTTCCTCTTTAAAGGTTCTGAGATCTGTCCAGTGCTAATGGAGAATCCTCTAAGGCTTCTTTCTTATGCTTTCATTCAGTTTGCTCTTTTCACCCTAAATATATTTAGTAGTTTAACATGTGCCTCAACAGCTTAAGCAAATTCAGAACAAACAGGGGGACTGTGAGAGTTTGAGACTGTTGCCAATTCTTGATAACCTTTAAAAAAATTAATCTGTAAGTTATTCAGATCCATTCTTATTTTTAGCTTTTTTTTTTTGCCATTTAGCTCCTTTCCTTACTTATTGTCCAGGTTTAAGATTCTGAACCTCAAATAAAGCCTTATAAATGTCTTATCTTCTCTCAGCCCACTGTGCTAAGGTCTTAAGAGAACCATCTAAATCACTGCTTTTTATTTAACTCCTGGTATCACTCTGAATTTGCTCACTTTCCTTAAGATTTCATATGATCTATCATTCATGTATAGTTAACACGCATTTAAAAATACACTCATTTTAAAAGTAATGTATAAATATACTACTTGTATATTGATATACATTATCTTAACTACATTTTAGAGACAAATTTTGTCCAGTGTTTTGATTCAGAATGATACCCCAAACATTTTTTAACAATTGCTGTAACACTCCTCTGTTAAATTTATATAAGCCATTTTTATTTCTATCTATAATTCTGGATGCCATTTTATCTCCATTTTAGATTGTAAAACCTTAAAGAACATCTAAAAACATCTCTTAAATGTTGATGAATTACTGTTTTCCCCATTATCCTAAACAGTTATTTTTCTTTTAGAAATCAAGACTAACAGATATCCTAAAAAAGAAGGTGCAAGAGCACTTGTGATTAATGGTAGCACTAGATTTTTTTCAGTAGATCCTTTCTCAAGTAAAGGATTTCTACTTTTATCCTATGGTATTGACTATTAGGAACATAAACTGATTTGAGAAATATATAAAGTCTTAAGTTTTGGAGAATGAGTTCATTGACCTTTCAGAGAGATCATAGTTCAACAGTGTTTAAAGTTACTTCGAAGAAATAATGTGAATAGCAGTTCTGGTTTTTCTTGTGCTTTTAATGAGCAGTCCTATTTTAAAGGGCAGCTTCTACATTTTCCACAATCTCTAATGTTAGAGGAGTTGGAGAAGAGGAAAAATTTTGAGAAGTTAGCAAATAATAAAAAAGGAATTTAAAATATACTGGCTGAGGCCTTGCAAACAGTTTACAACAGAACCTCTTATTTATTTATTTATAAACCACAGTGTTACTTCTGCCATTCTTTATTTTCTTTACAAATACACTTTTTTGGGGCTGTGTTGTGTCTTCATTGCTGCGTGTGGGCTTTCTCTAGTTGCAGCGAGTGGGGGCTACTCTTCGTTGCAGTGCACGGCCTTCTCACTGCGGTGGCTTCTCTTTGTTGTGGAGCACAGGCTCTAGGCATCATGGGCTTCAGTAGTTGTGGCACGAGGTCTCAGTAGTTGTGGCTTGCGGGCTCTAGAGCTCAGGCTCAGTAGTTGTGGCGCACAGGCTTAGTTGCTTCGCAGCATGTGGGATCTTCCTGGACCAGGGCTCGAACCTGTGTCCCCTGCATTGGCAGGTGGATTCTTAACCATTGCACCACCAGGGAAGTCCGAACCTCTTATTTAGACAGCTCAGGGTTCCAGTTATACGTGCCACCCATCATGTCTTTCTGACCCTGCCATCTCTCTGAATAGATTAAACTCCAGGTGGTTACTGGATGTGTATTCTCCTTGACTGCTGTCAAAGGAAATTAAATTAACTTTGTTTAGTTAGTATCAGTTTGATATGGTTGGTATAGGTTTTGGAATATGTTTTTTCAGGTTGCATCTGGAGGTGGTGGGGTTGGAGATGGTGTTCAAGAACCAACAACAGGCAACTGGAGAGGAATGCTGAAAACTTCAAAAGCTGAGGAGTTACTAGCTGAGGAAAAATCAAAACCAATTCCAATTATGCCAGCCAGTCCACAAAAAGGCCATGCTGTGAATTTGCTGGATGTGGTAAGCTGCAGAATTTGCTTGAGGACAAATAACCAAATTACCAGGAAAACACTTTAAAAGACAAAAGGAACTGAAGTCTCAAAAACTTATTGAATGTTAAATGTTGTCATTTCAAAATGGCACAAAAGTAACTTTTTTCTCCCCCTCACCCCATTTAGCCAGTACCTGTTGCACGAAAACTATCTGCCCGTGAACAGCGAGACTGTGAAGTTATTGAAAGACTCATCAAATCTTATTTTCTTATTGTCAGAAAGAATATTCAAGACAGGTTAGTACTGTTATATAAATCAGACTAGAATACTGCGAGATGATTTCATAATCTGTTTTGAAAATACAAATATTTTAAAAAATTTACGTTTTTATTCTAAATCAAATGGATTATCTGATGTTTTGCAGTGTGCCAAAGGCAGTAATGCATTTTTTGGTTAATCATGTAAAAGATACTCTTCAGAGTGAGTTAGTAGGACAGCTGTATAAATCATCCTTATTGGATGATCTTCTGACTGAATCCGAGGACATGGCACAGCGCAGGAAAGAAGCAGCTGATATGCTGAAGGTAATTACTGTGAATTTTTTTGAATTTTCTTACTTTGGTTGTAGGTATAAACATTTATTGTTTAAAATGCATTCTGATCCTTGGAGATACATATATATAGTCTTTGTATGATGGCTAATCTTTTTTTCTTTTGGCACTTGATTAGATTCAAATTTCAGAGAAGACACTGGTTAGTATAAATCAACCACATATAAAGTGGAGAGGTTATCCCACATTAATTCAGATTCTTTCTTTGATATTCCTTGTTATTATAACTTAAGCATTTATAATTTTTATAATTTTCTTTAATGCAGGCATTACAAGGAGCCAGTCAAATTATTGCTGAAATCCGAGAGACTCATCTTTGGTGAAGAGAACTATGTAATACTGAGACTCACTGACTTGCTAGTTACTGCCTACTTGAGTAGAATTTTATTTATGAACTCCTGTGTATTGCAATGGTATGAATCTGCTCATGTGAAGACTGGCTATAAACTGAAAATTACACTCTGTATTGCAGAACGAATCACACATTTAATCCAAATAATAAATGGCTGTTTCTAAAATTTCCTAGTATATATAAAATACATCGTCTATCTTGTGACAGTTTCATCTGAACTTAAAAAGAACTGTTAATAATTCTAGTTGTACAAGCAGTTTGTCTGTGGATAAGATGACCTGTGTAATCTGCTAGTAGTCTTAAAGCTGCTGCCATAGCCCTTCAAGAAGAATGCACCAAGACACCATGTCATACGACTATAATGCATGCACTATTATTTAAACCGAACTGGCTTTGAAAGAGGTGGGTTGACAAGTTACTCAGTAGTCAGTCACTATTCCACCTGTTCTTTGATTTAGTTTTATTGAGCTTCTCTGAAACCTTTGATGTGTTTGTAAGAAAGCTGAACACACGAGAGGATCTGTAACATTGACAATGATGTGATGTGCATAATGTGTAGCTACAGTCCTTCCACTTCTGGATCCACATTCCCCTGGTGCGTTAAAAATTACAATATCATCTTTGATCTTACTTAAACCTGGAAGCATGAGTTATGTTTTCCTGCATTAAGAACATCTAGCCTTGATTATCTAGTAAGACTTGGTAATGACCATCTTTCCTTTTAGTTTTCAGAAGTCCTAATAAATTCCCCTTAGTTTTCAAATATAATAGTAATAATTCAGATACATTTTTAAATTGGAGCCCTCAGACCATGCTTCAAGATTCACTTGGAGGTGGGACTTAAAACCAAATACTGTGGTGATTTTAAGTGTATCTTCTTCCTATTAGTTGTTAATAGTTACTTTTGCTTCACACCAACAAAGTACATTAGAATAGAAAGTAATGGTGGGGCTTTATTATTTAAGGAAAAACATCCTGACACACACACATACTCTTAAAGGCTTTCAGGGGTTGGGAGTAAGGTTTAGAACATATATACATTTTACCAAAATTCCCCAGGTGATTCTTGATATGAATTACATTATAAGTTTTAAAATGATAAATTACATATTACAGATATTAAAGTCTATTTTTAAGTTACGACATTTATGAAGGACTATTGGCAGGAACATATGAATATGTCTGTTACTCTTGGCTAATGGCACCCATTTACTGTACTAAGACACAAGAGACTCAGCAACTGATCTCAAACATAAAAAAACAGATTCAGTCTGATAATGATATGGTACTACTTATACTTAGCAGTACCATCTTCATAGAATACATGCTTCCAGAATGTTTATTAGCATACTTTAAAATCACTCTGCCATTATTAAACCTCAGTTTTGAAATTATAGCCATCCATGATTTACTTATTTCAGATAGATCAGATGACTTCCATTCTAGTCTAGCTTTTTTAATTTGTAAGAGGGGAAGAAAACTTACAATGCACCTTTCTCTAGCAAATTTCAAATTGAAAACATTACCTGCTATGATAATGCACTTGCTAGTACTATACACCGTGTACAAAGAAAAACAGAGACAAGAGGTATGCAAAGAGAAAACCTCCTTTTGTTGACACTTAAACTGAGTAAAGTTCTGAAATGCAGAGATGATCTCTGACATTTATAATGGATACCTGTATGTTCTTACTATGTAAATAAACTTGCTGGTATGAAGTGACATTAAAGTTTGTCAATAAATGAATTCTTCCTAACTTTACTCCCAGAAGAAGGTTTAGATAAACTATAGCTTTTTTAACATATAAATCTACTTTGGAACATAGCAATACAGCTTACACTGTATGAAAGTTTTATGACTTTCTTCTTTTTAGATTTTCATAATTGACTGAGGTATTATTACATCTCCATGTTTTGCATATGAAGATAATGACTTGCTCCAAGTAATCCAGGTAGTAAATAGCTAGAATTTGAACTCTAAAGCCATGCTTTGCTGCCTGTAAGATTTTTCTAGAACACATCTGATTGCAAGCCATTTTGTGTTTATGTTTGTGCTTCACTGGATGCTCAGGGCAAATAGGGGTGCTATTACCTTCAATATTTCAGATGTTGGAAATAGTTCTGGAGAATCAACTTGCCTAAAGAATGTAGAGCTTAATTTAACTAAGTCTTGATTCCAAATCCTTTAAATTTGACCTGAAAACTTCCCTTACTGGAATGTCTTTTGATATTCTCAAATGATTAGATATTTAGTGTATATATTTTGCCTCTATTTTATCTTGTTGGTTACTTAACTTTTCAGTTCATCTCAAGCTGCAATCTGCTTGGGGACATAAGTTGAAACTTAAAACTAATTTAAAAGTTGATAAATTTATAAGACATTGCTACCTTTTTTTTACTAAATTTTAGAAAACAAGGCTATGAGTAAATTTAATTTTATGGAAACACAGTCAAGGGACTGGAAAACTGAATTAGAAACTTTCTGAAAAGTCAAGTACTGACTTTTCTTTTCCTTGAAAAGAAACTATTTCTACTGTAATTTCTAATGCCAGCTACGGCTTCCTCTAACTTTTCTCCCTTTTTACGGAGAGCTGTATTTGCTTCCTAAACAACAAAAAACCTCTAATGAGATACACACCTGATATAAAAGTATCCACGATTACTTATACTACCTCTTTTTCATTGTTCCTCCTTATCTCCAAAACAGCAAGGACAGGATAGGAAAGACAGCATTTAGTTTTTCATAAAGCGTAATTATTAAAATAGAGATTAACCCTAGAAATCATGCTTTTCTGTGGTAGTCCTTAATGTTTAAGGATCAGGAAATAAAATATCCCACTATTACACAAACTTATCCAACCTATATAAATAATGAAATTACTCACACTGTGAGGCCTAGAGTACACTCCATTCTTTGTCTTTGAGTTGCATAAGTGAAGGTATAAATTCGTACATCTTGAGAATGAATGATGGATAAGTTTGAACCACTGGAAGGAGTTTTCATCATAGCTGAAGCCATTTTATAATGTAGAAGTTCCTTTTTCCTATTTTAAGTAACGAAAGCCCATTCTTAAGAATATGTTGTCCAACAACTAAAACACTCTCAGGATTTGTTACTTGTCTGTGATTTATACTGACTCCACCTTCTGTTATCATCCGATACCTGAAAAATAAAAATGTTCAGTAATTAGATAAATCTAATCACTGTTGACCGCTCCCAATAATACAGATACATCATTATTTCATTTAATTTCAAAGGCTCTCCTATTGAAACCATTTAGCACTAAATTGTTATCTTCATGTTTATTAGATTCTGCCTCCCCTTTAACGTTCTAAAGGAGAAATTCAACTAATATTTTAAATAGGTTGGGCAACCCCACTACTCCCCAGAATAAAGAGGATACAGACTGAATGTGAGAGGGGTGTGTGAATCTGTTTACTTAGGGCCTCTGTTCCTGTGATCTTCTCAAATTGTGACAATCCCTAAGCTGACTGATCCCAGTGTATTTATACAATAGTGGTCACTTAAACGTAAGCCTTTTCCAATGCTGGAGAAAAAACTGACCAGGTTAGACTAATTAGAGAGAGTATAGTAATACTAGATTTTAAAGAAAATTTAAGGTATTTTCAGCAGTAAGTACTCAGTTTTCACTTGATTCTCAGACTAACTTAACTTCTACAAGGAATGAGATGCCATTATCAGGAAAAACACCACCTCTAGAAACACAGGTTGTGAATTATAACTGTGAACCTAAAAGTTAAACAATCTTACCCTCGGGGACCACCTGGAATGGCATTTGCTTTGCGGCACGTATCTAGGACACTTGTTCCAGGGTCAAGAACTAATTCAGAAAATGAAGCTTCTTTAAACAATTCTTTTAACTCTTGATCAGACATGACCTCCAGTGCCTCTATGCTGCTATGATAAAGGGCTTGTGTACACCTGAAAAACACATTTTGAGAGCCACATCATGTTGAGTGCTTACTTAGACATGTGTTCTAACACCCAAAAACCAGTTATGAAGTACCCATTATGTTCCAGATGGAAAGTTCTTCAAACAGCAACATTGATCTTGTATAATTTATAAGCTTAATTCAGGATAATCTTTCTTTCTAGTAAATGTAGGCTAGTACTTTAAAGCAGTTAACGCTGACAGTCCTTGTTAGTGGTAAAAGATGACTAAAACATTGGCTCCAAATGTCCTCCAGTCTCTTAACTAATTAATCAAGTGTTCATTATTCTAAGAGGCCACCTTTTAGCAGAGTCCAGCCCTTCTTGTCCATGAACAAGCTTTGTTACTTCTGTAGCAAGTCGTTTCTGAGGACCCCGCTTTTCTGGCTCTTTGACATGCAGCTGCATTATGTGGTCAATCTCTGGAAGGGGCAGAAAAGTGAAGAGCTTCAGGTACCTTTGGGACAAAAAAAAAAAATCCCGTTAGATTTATATAACATACCTAATTTTTATCTCCAGCTCCCTTACCCTTTAAAGAACATCCTGCTTACTTTAGAACTTATTTTTGTTTTTGTTTTGTTTTGTTTTTTTGCGGTTCACGGGCCTCTCCCGTTGCGGAGCACAGGCTCCGGACGCGCAGGCTCAGCGGCCACGGCTCACGGGCCCAGCCGCTTCACGGCATGTGGGATCTTCCCGGACCAGGGCACGAACCCGTGTCCCCTGCATCGGCAGGCGGACTCTCAACCACTGCGCCACCAGGGAAGCCCCTAGAACTTATTTTTAATTATGAAATATAACATACAGAAATGTACTGAAAATGACAATAATACACACACCACCCTGACTGAAGATGTTACTATTTTGCCATCTTTGTTTCAAATCCTTCCTTTTTAAAAAAGTCATAAAATAGTATAGATATAGATGAGGGCCCCATCCACCTCATATATTCTCTTTCTTGCCCCAGAGACAACCACTAATCTAAATTTGTAGGCATCCTTCCCAAGCATGTTTTTATATTTTTGTTTTCTGTGTATGTACTCATAAATGAAAACTGTAATTTAAAAACTGACAAATATTTCATATGTATCAACTTTTAAAATCTTATCTTTGGTGAAAAGCACAGAGAAATACACAAACAACAGACATAGTTTAATGAATCATAAAGCAAATAGCTGTGTAACTATCACCTGTCTAGGTATACAACACTGCTCCTACCCAAATCCCCTCACCCCTCCAAGGTAACCGCTCTTTGGACTTTTCATGGTAATTACTTCCTTGTTTTTATATTTTTACCATCTCAATATGCCTCCCTAAACAGCATCACTTAGTTTTGCCTCTTTTTAGACTTTATATAAACAGAATCATACAGAATATATATCTTTTGGTTACTCTGGCACACCATTATGTTGGTGATTCACCCATGTTGCTGTGTGTACAGCTGCTGAGTACACATTCCATGTTATGAATGCTTCGTAATGTATTTATTCTAGTGTGGATATTTGTGTTGTTCCTACTCTTGGACAGTGGTTGATGGTGTGCACATGTGCACTCATCCGTTAGGGATGTGCCCAGGGGGAGGGACTGCTGATCACAAGTCATGAGTATGTGACCTGAGTAGGCAGAGCCACATATTTTTCCAAGTGGTTCTATACCTGTAATGTAAGTGTTTGACATTAAGCTTTTGATTGCTTAATGCCAAGGTATCCATTTCAAAGACATCGATCTCGAATAAGCATACTGCCAAATGTATGACACAGCTAGTACCAAACCAACCAGATAAGGAACCAGGCTGCCGCCACTCATGAAAGTCCCCTTTCAGAAAGCCCTGGGTAGCCGAGATAACTGACTGCTTGAGTGACCCCTCTTCACCTTTCCCACTCCCTAATTCTCACTCTATGTTTTAAATTAGCCAGTGAAGAGTGAACCTGCGAAATCCTAGGCACCCCAATAAGGACAGAGCTCCGGGCCCATGCTCCCTCCTTCCCCATCCCTGACTCACTGTGTGGCCCCTGTAGTGCCATGTGCCCTCCAGAAACTGTAAGTAACAAATCTTTTTTTAAAGTTCCCTGATGATTATTGCTGAGCTGTCTCTTACAATCATAAGGACCACAGCACTGGTCCAGCCACAAGGTTGGCTCTGGCCCAGGAAATGTCTGTGAGGGCTCCTACACAGTATGGACCGAGGTGAGCACCCCCAGGCATTTCTAGCTCATGGTATCACTACCAACAGGCTGAGGCCCACACAACAACTGGCAATGGCATAGTCGGCAGGCCTGCATGATTGCCCTTTAGCTTTGACTAGTTTACTAACTGGCTAACCCAGGTGGGCAACACCATTTGGGAGGACAGCAATGCATGCTGGAGGTCTATCATTCTATGCCTTTTGCATATTGCCTCTGCTGTGCTGCCAGCGGTATCCATCCCCAAACGTCACTGCTGCCATAATTCAATGATCTCCGCAGAGCAGTGTGATCAGTGATCAAGGCCATATGGTCTAATGAGATGATCAGACCACAAATTATACAGACATTGATTGAGTACTAATGTACATGAAGGTCCTCCACATCTCAAGGCCAAGGAAAGCTAATGAGGGTGGAATGGACCCCAAGGCTATTATCACTGCCCAAGCTGAGGCTCTGAGCTAAAGGCAAGAGGAAAGAAGAATTCCCACAGGTAAGAAGGAGGGAGGCCTCCCCCTGGGACTGGTGGGTCATAATGGGATTACACTTCCTAACCTGGATGAATGAAACAGCCTTGTATCAGGAAACTATTGGCAGAGCAAAAGGGGAAATACAGTCGAGGCTTGCTGTCACTCTCTGTCCCCCAAACTCGATGGGATATCGTGGGTCCAGTACCTGGTATGATGTTGCTAAACAATGGACAAATATAAATGTCCTGAACATCTTGTGCCAATGCCTCGTAAGACCCCTGAGGAGGTACACCAGCTCCTTGATAATACAGAACCCCTATGGATGCTTCCTGGATGTTGCTTAGAGTCGCTGAGTACCAACATTCCAAGGCTCACAGTGAATGGAAAACATGAGATTAGGCCTGTCTCCTGCCGTGCAAAAGTGGCACGGTCCAGTGGGTTTATCACTTCTATGACCAGACTCACTCAAGTGACCCCCTCTTCATTCTAACCCTGAAGAAGTCCCATTTGACCCTGAGTCCAGAGAATTCTTTTTACAAAGTGCTCCCTCTAATCACGGGGTAGTGCTCCTACATCTTACTGGGACTGTCAAAACCATTCAAAAGGCACTGGAGAGCACTGACAGTGTTCCTATACATGGAGGAAATTACTCATTAAACCACCACTGTACTCAGATATAACAGGTACCAGGCCTTTTCATGTTCTGGAGGCAACGCCCTCACCGCTCACTAATTCTTTGCCACAATCACAATCACATGCAAGTCTGCCACCTTCCACTGGGGCGAGGCACAACAATGTGTTTTGGAAGCTGCCCAGCAGGCAGTCCAAGGAGCCCTACCTTTAGTCCCACCTGGCTCCACATTCCAAGTCAGTGCTTGACCATATCTGACTATGCCCCCTTGCAGTCTCTGGACCAAACATAAGTCTACCTGATTTCCTATGGGCTTTAGGATTAAGTGCCTAACCCCAAAGGATTCTACAGGGTTCTTTTAGAAACTGAGGCCCTAACTGGCCCCCAATCAATACTACTCCCTAACACCCTGGGTTAGAGATGCCTCTGGCAGAAGCTTAACACCACAACTGATGCCTCCTTGGTAAAATGAAAATGGTACCTTCAGGAGACGGCTAACCTTGATGTCAAAGCCTTTAAATATTACAGGAGGGGGCTTCCCTGGTGGCACAGTGGTTAAGAATCCACCTGCCAATGCAGGGCACACGGGTTTGAGCCCTGGTCCGGGAAGATCCCACATGCCAGGGAGCAGCTAAGCCTGTGCAGCACAACTACTGAGACTGCACTCTAGAGCCCGGGAGCCACAACTACTGAGCCCACGTGCCACAACTACTGAAGCCCATGCGCCTAGAGCCCGTGCTCCATAACAAGAGAAGCCACCACAATGAGAAGCCCATGCACCGCAACGAAGAGTATCCCCCGCTCGCCACAACTACAGAAAGCCCATGCACAGCAACAAAGACCCAACACAGCCAAAAATAAATAAATAAATAAAAGTAGGGAAAACTATATTATGATTCAGAGTTATAATTATATATCTGAAAAATCAAAAAAAATTATAGGAGGGTGTAGCTTCCCTCATGATCAGCTCCTTCCTCTTCCTCTGGCTGCTTGGGGAGCCCGTTGGAACCAACTGTCTGAGACGGACAGGGAATCCATATTCTTCACCAATGGCAGCACCACCATGTATGCACTGCAGCTTGCTGGAGAGCTGTAGCATTCTCCCGGTCTCAGGCACCTCTCTAATTGAAGAAGGCAGTCTCGGCTCAGCCCCATTGGCAGAACTTGTTGCTGTTCACTTAGCCCTTAGGGAGCCATAAAGAGGCCTCTGGCAGATCCACATTTTCACAGACTCCTGGGTTATTGCTAATGGCCTCGCGGTTTCGTCTGGCCAATGGCTAAGGGACAATTTTCTCATATAAGACAAGCCCATTTGGCCCAGACATGGAAGGAGTCCCCAATTCCTATCATTGTTAAGTCTTATGTTTCCGCTCAGACTACCTGCTCTATGCTGGAAGCCATTTTCAACAGTACTGCAGATTCCCTCACTAAGCCACCACACTGCCCAGCACAGACCCTTCCTACCAGCTTGAAAAATGGGCCCACACAACCTTGGGTCACCAAGGAATTAATGCCTTAACAGTTTGGGCTAAATTGAGGGGACTTCCCATCTCCTCAGCAGCAGCCAAAGTTGTGATAGACGACTATTCTCTGCTCCCAAACCAAACAATGGAGGATATCCAGATGGGGACATATTCCCTGGGGAGACCAACCATGCTCCCACTGGCAGGCTGATTTCACTGGCCACTGCCCCCTTCTCCTGGGGCCTCCAGATACGCCTTCACAGTCATTAATACTTACACGGGACTCCTTTGGGCAACTCCCAAATCTCTTTCCTCACTAAATTTATTCTCGTTCCCTTTGGATCGCCAGACATTACTGACTCTGACCCACTTTACCTCTCCAGAGATTAAACAAAGGGCTCTCCAACATAATATTCTTTGGAATTTCCATCTAGGCTATAGCCCCAGGCAGCTGGCCTCACTGAGCATCACTGGCCTCCTTAAAGAGACACTCGTGAAATTAGTTTCAGGCAAGTGGTCCCCCAAATGGACTGAACTCTCGCTCCAGGCCCTCATCTTGTTTAATTCTTGCCTCCTGGGCCTTCCTACTCTATATACCAACTGTTATGCACACATCCAAATCCCACTTTTGGTCACCTCTGGCAATCCTCAAGCGTTTACCCTCCAAGAGAACTCTCCATTCATGTAGCGTTCTTTATTTTTGCTCAATAGTGGTTTTCAATGTTCTGCAGGCAAGTATTATACATTTAAAAATTTTTAAGAATTATTCCTAAGTTATTTTGATGATAGTTATGTCAAATGATATTTTTTTGAAAAATTCACTCCTTTGTTGCAGGTGTATTTCTCATTAATTTATATTCTTCTAAGAGTTTAAGATATTGTGAATTAATAAGAAAATCACTTTAAAAAAGGACCTTCAAAAGGATCTTCTTTTATGTTAAAGAAAAGGAACTTTAGAGACAAAGGTGAAATAAAAGTCAAGATGAAAGGAGTAAAAAACTAGAATATGCAAGCAATAATGTCCTAAGAACCTGCTAGATGTAGATCACAAACTTGGCTCTAAGTTTTCTAGCACCCACAGTGGTTTTCTGCTTTAACCAACAAAAAGTGTTTAACTACAATGTTCTGTGATGTACTAGCCTTAAATAGAATCTACGTTAAAACAAAACAAAAAAACTATGAAGGGTACAGAGAGATTCAATGGCTAAAATTTATCATGAGTTTTAATGAACTTAATTTTTCTCAGCACACAATTAAGAACTCACCTTTCTACCAAATCATCTTGCTGCCTGACAAAAAATTGATACAATTCAAAAGGAGATGTCTTATCTCTATTTAGCCACACAGCATTGCCAGCAGACTTTCCCAGTTTTGCTCCAGTTGTACTTGTAATTAGAGGAACAGAGATTCCAAATACATCTTCTCCAGTCAACCTATGCATAAAGAAGAACTTTATTATGTGCTTTAAGCTCAAATGGTGGTAGGTTCTGCTAATCATTCTCAGATTTCAGTCTGGTTTCTTGCTCTAAGAAAACCTCCTTGACCTCCTAAACCTGGATTCCTGTCCATCTTACTGCTTTCACAGCACTCTATTGTGACATTTGTCATTCTGAGCTGCAATTGAACCAGTGACTCTGGGCAAGCCAAGGGGAAGTGCTGCATAACTGGGGCCTAGACATTTTTAAAGGTTGGGTAGGAAGGGGAGAGAAAACTGGGTAAAGAGGAGTCAGGTAGAGACACTAAAAGAGGTGTCTTAAAGGGATTTTAAAAATCAGTAGCACATGAGCTAGTCCTGTAGTTCATCTCCCTCAAGAAAGTGCCACTGAAATCTACATTATTCGCCAAATATTTGGTGCTGAAAAAAATTTTTTTGGGATGCCAACCAATGACTAACACTTAGCTTCACGGAAGGTGCAGAGCAAAGCAGAGACTACTCAAAGAGGCCCAGTCACGTTCAGGTTATAAATGAAGACAATCTTTCAAATCAGAAACACAGAAAAAGCTTCTTAAAAGCAGCAAACACATACAATCCGAATCCTGACTAGGAGGGTCTATTTCCTGCAGAGCTCTATAATATGTCCCATACCTAATACCATTACTTCAGCCCTTTAGTTCTCATTAGCCAGTGATATTAAATTAATCCCATTACGGACCCTTAATGGAAATAGAACCAACAAGGGCAGGATCGAAGGGCGTCATTCCACAATGCTAACAATGCAACACAGGCTATTCGTGTGTAAATTATTTAGTCTAGGATTTCTCCAGGTCTAAAGGCGCTTACTTATGGATGAACTCGTATCCGGACATGATATTGCCCAGCTGATCAGATCCACCCAGCTGGACCCGGCATCTATAATGCTGGAACAGGTAGTAGAAATCATAGGCCTGGAGCACCTGGTATAGAAACTCGGCCAAACTCATGCCTTCGGAGCTCTTGAGCCGAGTCTGCACGCTCAGCCGGCTTAGCAGCGTGCCCATGCGGAAATGGCCGCCCACTGCAGCTAGGAAGTCCACCAGGTCCTGCTTCTGGTACCACGCCGAGTTGTCCAGCACGGTGAAGCTGCCCCAGGTCCGCCCATTAGCGAAGAGCTGCTGGTGATTAGCCGCCAAGGCTTTGAGCCCTTGGCGCAGGGCGCGCGCGTTGCTTTGCACGCGCTCTGCTTCCAGCGCCTCGCGCTCCTTGGTACGGCCACTTGGGTCTCCCAGGCGCGCCGTGGCGCCGCCCACCAGGGCGATCACGTTGTGGCCCGCTCGCTGGAAGTGAAACAGGCCCAACAGCGCCAGCAGATGCCCCACATGAAGCGAGTCGGCCGTGGGGTCGAAGCCACAGTAGATAGTCTGGGGAAAACTGCCCGCCGTGCCACGGTCGAAGAGCTCTGGGAGCTCTGTCTTCGTACCCCTCTCAGGGAAGAACTCCTTGAACAGACCCCGAGCCTTCTGCATCGCCAGCAACCCCTGAGCGCCCGAGTGGGCCTCACGCAGCCCCAGGGGTAAGACTCCTGACAGGCCTGGGGTACCAAGCCCCTGGCCACGGGAAATGCACCGCAAGATGGGCGCCGCCATGTTAGCGGCGGCACGAAGGGAATGCTGGGATCTTAGAGGCCCACCACACCCCTCAGTGCCCGCCTCCTACAATTCCTACGGAATTTACTTGTGCTTTTTTTCTGCGCATGCCCACGTAGGGCGGGGCGGTTAGTTACGGAGCTCCGCAGCCTTGGAGTTCTGACTACCTGGGTGTAGTTACCGCTTAAAGTCTGGTCACCGTAAGTACACTAAAACTTAATTTCCTCATCCGTAACTTGGCTATGTTTATGATAATAGTTCCTATCTCAGATGAATGTTGTGAGAATTAAGAAGGCACCTGGCACATATTGAGCATTCTAAAATATTACCTTTTGTTTAAACTTTCACGTAAAAATAAGTTGTGTTGCGCAAGTTGTTTGAAATCTCAGTCCTATGCAAAAAATTGTTCACAGAAGTTGTGAGGGGTCAGGAATTGGTTTAACCTCATGGAGAGATACGCGGTTGGCGTTGAGACGCAATTTCGTAATACTGATTTCCAAATGGATGAGAACACCTCAGCCCCCAGTATTCATTAGCCTCTCCAGGAGGTGGCAGTCTTGTCCAAGCTATAACGAGATAAAATTCAATAAATGCAGAAAGCCCAGTTTTATTAATTTATTTCAATTACAGGTAACCAAGTGGGACACAGCTTTGGCATAAGTGGATTCAAATTAGTTATCACATTGGTACAGCAATAGCCAGGTGCTAACAGTTCTCCAAGCACTAGGGATGGGGGTCTGTCTGGCAGCTGGCTGGCAGGGATCCAACTCCAAAACTCCATTTTAAAGTCTCAATTCTGGAATCACTTGCAATGCCAACTGTCTTAGATAGAGTTTCCTGGGAAGGAGACTCGAGTGGGAGATTTGTGTGCAGAATTATTGGGGTGTGCCCTTGGAAACGACGTCTGTACAGAAGTGATGGAAGCAGGGTTGGGCAGAGGGAGGGGTTGCTCTATGAACACTTTTGCAATAGAGGCTTCAGGCAACTCCATAGGGGGTTCTGGAGCTGGGATTTCCTTTCAGAGTCATCCTGATTAGAGGCAAGGGGGCATGCCTTTGTACCCTGTTATTGACCTGTCCTTAAATGTGGAATGCCCCGCTGTGAGTCATCGGCAACCAGTACTCTCAGCGGCTGGGAGATTAAGTGCATTGGTCCTGAAGCCGGCATCTGGGCCATGCTCCAAACTGTTCCCTAAAGGATCTTTTCCATTTCTTAACATTATAAAGTGACTTAACAGAATGAAATATTATTTTAAAAAATTAGTTTCTTTGTATATGTGGTTATCAGTGAGTTTCTCATTGCCAAACAGTAACTTCAGTAGGAATTTTAGATACTTATTCATCAGGCTATGTATTTGTATCCCAAATCCCGTAATTTTTTTTCCCCAAAGCACATAAACTGAATGATTTAATTTAATATCAGCAAGAGCCAAACTGAATCTTGATAATGAAAATGAAGACACAGCAATATTTTCCTCCAGAAAATGAACATTTGAAGGAAGAAACATTTCTTTAAAAAAAAGTTTATTTGTAAAAGACAGCCTTGCAACAAGGTTTTGTATTTATATTTTCATTCTGTCAATTAAAGTGATATTTTAAACTGCATTGAATGTAATTCATTGAATGTCTATCATTATCTTCTTGCCTCAGTTTAAAAGATGCTAGATTAAAAAATATTTACAGTTCCTTCTGGTCCTGAAGGAACTAAGCAGGGCATGTTCTAACTCTCATGTTGCTATTCAAAATATCTTAAAATTTGCCATCATAACCAGTTTAGCTGCAGTCTTGTTTCACACCACTTTGATCAGGGACATATTTCAGTATGTGTAGCAGGAAATTCTCCTGAGCACACAGCAGATGGTGCTTCCTATTTAGTACCTAACACACAGGAAGATTTGAACATTTTCAAAGGAGTATCTTTCATTCTTGAGGTTTCTGGTTAATATGACAAGTAACTATCTGTGACTTTTACAGGTATGTTAGTAATTTTATACCAGAATCTATGACTTCATATTGTGGTTTAGTTACTTAGTCACTTCAGGAGATCATACTTCTTATAGAACTCTACCTGTTTCACCATACCTTGATTGCCTGTGCTTAATGGAGAAGAACTTCTGTGTACAATGAAAAATAGAAAAATTTTATCTGACATTAGAATTTATTATAAGATCTTTATAGATTTGAGTTCTGCTTGGTGTCTTCTTAAATTTAGTTGTATTTCATGAACCGGTAGTGAACTCTGGTACAGAAGGTAATATCAGAACAGGTGCTATATGAGACTTGACAGTGGCTCAATAACAGCAAGTTATTTCCTTTTAATAATTTGTCTTGGTGTAATAGGAAGAGTGCAGCTTTGTCTAAAAAATGGAAGCAACTGAAGAAGGTGGGACTTTAAAATCTTTGGAATTATATACATGGCTGAAATTTTATGACGCTGGAACTTGATTTGAGCCTGGGGTAAGTAAAGGGGCACAAGTTGATTCTTGCTGGGTTTTTTGGCTTCAAAAGTGAATGAACAATGTTAAAATGTATTTTAGAAAATATGGTTTATCTCAACTGTGATAACTTGAGGTTAGCTAACCTTGAATTAGGGGGACATGTATTTCATAATTACTCTTTCCTGAAACAAAATGCCATATAAATATTCATTTTGAAGGAATCTATATTTTATATGGTTTGATTTTCAAAATGTAAACAATTATAAATATAATAGCATTTAAAAAGCATAAAAAGAGTAAAGATTAATAGTGTTTTAACTGGCCTCTCACAAGTTATGCCCTACAGTTTAAAGTTAGGCACTCCTACTTAATTCTGAAGTGTTTATCTGTAACATGGTACATATTCAGACTATAGCAGAGATCTGCCTGGGGCTGAAATATGAGCTTATCTAAAGGTCACAGCAAAATGACAGCAGAAAGGAGGATGAGGAATTCTGATCATTATAATTACTATAAAATATTGTTCTTACTTGTGTTTCCTTTTTTCTCCTGGAGACTGCAAGTATACGTTTGTTCTGGAACATAAGTGGTACCATAGGATGCAGAAAGAAGTGGCTAGGAATAAGGAATAGAAATTGTATTTAGTGATGGCCTTCCTTCCAGATAAAGTATTTCCATGATATTTCTATTTCCTACTACCTGAGAAAAGAAAAAAATAATTTCTAAAGGCTGGTTTTGAGCCTTTGTATAATAATTAATGTCAGTCTGCCTCATAATTTCATCTTCTCTCATGGCTTCACTGTTGCAAATATTCTTGAAACACCATAAATCCTAAAGAATCCTCCCACCCTGTCCACCCTTACCTGTAAGCCAACCCTTCCCATTTCATTCCAAACAAATTCCTTCTAGGAAGTTTCCTTTGCATTAGGTGGGATGTTTTCACTATCCAAGTTTTCATGTCCCTAAAATATATTAAAATGTGAAATTAATATTGCTCACCCTTCTCACAAGAAAGTCCATTAAATTTGGTTAAAAGTATAAATTTATGCAGATCAAGTGCCTTGAAACCTAGTCTACATCCTTTTATTGAAGTGGCTCTGATGCTTTTTGAGTTGGTGGTCATCTTAACATCCAAACATTTTTCAGAAGAGATTAGTTCTTTGAAGCTGTTGGTTGCAGGAGCATATTAGACCAAAAAACAAACCCCCCAAAAACCTGTTACTAAATGTGAATTTTCTTTCTGTACTGGAGTTTAAAGGACACAAACAGGTGTTCATTCTTTGTTATGCTACTTTTGTAGTCAGTGGAATAACCTATAGGGTTCACAGTTGCTTTAAGTATATGCACCTGATCCCATACCGATGTGGCTGGATAATATTTTGAGACATTTATGTTTTTTTTTTTTAATCCTTCATTTTCCCCTTTCTATTCTATCCATTTAAGCTGACAGAAAGTTCCATGTGTCAGTGCCTGGGGGAAGTCAGGGAGGAATGCAGAATAAGTCTGGAATTTTTGTGGCTTTTATTTCCAAAAGTCAAAAACCTAGGGACAGGCTAAAGTTTGAGGAAATAAGCTTGGAGAAAGTGACAGGATTCTCCTTGTTAAGGAGGGCCCTAATCCCGGGCAGGAGAGCCTGGGTTGTTGGCCCTGTTTGCAAGAGGAGCTATGCAGTGCTGCCTGGCCTCAAGGAGATGGTCCTGATGTACCTCAGGCCTGGGGTTCCTGGCCTCACCAAAGATGCCCCTGCTCCATTTGAGACAGGGTAGTGCCTCAGCACTAACTGGAGGCGTCAGAGAACTGCCGTGGGCTTGACCAACAAAGATGGCTAGAGTGATCAGAATAGGTTGGAGATTATTATTTCCTAGGACTCATGAAGGATGATCAAATTTTGATGAAAACCTGGAAGGGGAGAGAAAGAAGCCCAATGATGATGGAGAAGCAATTTTCCACCATTCTAGTTGTTAAGGACTCAGAAGTTTGTTCATTCACTTAACAAATTTTTATTAAAAGTATTCAATGAATCAGGCACTGTTCTAATGTCTCAGACGCATTCAACCAAAGAAAGATCCCAGCCCTAGTGGAGATGAAATTGCTTATGAAGTTATGTTTCGCTGAGTGGTCCTATTCTTCACCAACTTCCTTTTTCTGACCCAGGGTCCTTTTCCACCCCTAGGCCTTGGAGCAGAGAGAGGGAATGACTCCAAGGTTATTGTTCCAGGAACATGCAAGTTAGGATGGGGCTATGGGAGAGAAGCATTGTGGAGAATATGACAAGAGAAGGACACCCCTTGTGGAAGAGTGATGTAGAGTTAAAGGGATCCTGGGCCAAAGAATTCAAACTGTTCTTCCCCTTTCGATCTGCAGTTATGTCTTCCTTCAATATTGCAGCATTGAATTTTTTTTCCTAAAGTAACTCTTTCCCCAACACCTTCTTTTCTGCTCTGAGTTTGGTGATAGCTGGTGCAGTCCACACCAACATTTTGTTTCACAGGATCATGCTTCAGGGGTTATTGTCAAGCCACGGGAGCTACTTATTTGTTTGACAATGTGATGGAATCTTGGAGACACCAGTTTTGATTGTATTTTGAAAAGATTAGTGCAAAAAAATAATGTCTTCAGGCAAGATAATTTTTGAATTTTCCTATTTCTCAATTTACCTTAGTAATTTTCTGTCTCTTTGACATAGTGTACAAATGAGACAATCAACTCATCATTGTCTTTCCATCATGGCCAACTGAATTTATGTCTCCATGAGAGAAGAAGTAATACAATAAGCAATCAGTCTATGTTTTGTAGAGCATTTCCATTTTGATTCAATCTATTTTTGTATTTTTCTTTTTAGTGTCTTCCGTATAGGCTTTATGTGCTTCTGTGTAAGCACTATGGCCAATTATCGAATAAGAAGCAAGTCAGGAAACATCTTCTAACTATTCTATAATGAGAACAAATACCTTACATTTACTTGTCTCAAACAGAAAAGTCAAACATCACTTCCTTTATCCTCAGAACAACAAGAAAACGTGGTTCTGATTTGTGGTACAAAGGACTAGGAGCCATAGAACTGGGTAGTTGTCTCAGCTCAGCCTCCACTAGTTGTACTCCTTAGATAAGCCACTTAACACTATAGGCCTTAGTGTCCTCATTTTACAGATAAAAGGGCTAGAGTAGGTTATCTCTAAAATCCCATCCAGCTCTAAAATTATGAGATGCCTGTTTGCTATTAGATTAGTCAAAGTTCTAGTTTATTGTTTCTTAACTTTATCTTCATTATTTAAGCTGCCACACAAGAGAGGACGTCAAAAGTGTGTTCACCTATCTCCTCCCCTATTGATTTACTGAAGGAGTAGAAGCAAGTTTAAGTCAATGTCTACACGGCTGTAATTAGAGTCAAATTGTTTTATGATAACATTTGAAAAATGAAGATTTAGAAAGTGACAATTAACCAATGAAACATGGATCATATTTGCAGAAATGTTTAGTTTTAGTCCACAGTGATCTCATTCAGAGCTGTCCATGGATGAGAAATCAAACTGGAAGGGTCTCACTAACAGAGAAGGCAAATGAGAATGACTCCTCTATATGCTCAGAGCTATTTTTTCTGAAACCAGAGGAAATCTTGAGTACCCATGCCCCTCTTCATTATGCATTTTATGAAACTTTTCTCCAAGCATGGAGTTTAAGGAAGATTTAAGGTAGCGGGAATCAGGGACACTTTTGTTGGTGTCAGATTGTGACCAAATACATACACTAATTGAGACACCTTCCCTATGAACTCCTAATTATTACTTTATACTACACACTTGAGAATGCATCCTGTAAGTAGGTGACCATAAGCCCTGGTTTAGAGGCCTCTTGTCTCAGCCTAATTCTTTCTCTTTCTCTCTCTTTCTTATTGAAGTACAATTGACCTACAATACTGTGTTAGTTCCTGGTGCACAACATAGTGATTTGATATGTCTATACATTTCAAAATTATCACCACAATAAGTCTAGTTACCATTTGTTACCATACAAAGTTATTACAACATTATTGACTATATTCCTCACACTGTACGTTTCATCCCTGTGACTCATTTATTTTGTAAATGGAATTTTGCACCTCTTAATTTCCCTCACCTATTTCATTCATCCCCCACTCCCCTCTCCTCTGCCAACTACTTGTTTGTTTTCTATGTGAGTCTGTTTCTGTTTGTTATATTTGTTCCCTTGTTTTTTTAGATTTCACATAAAAGTGAAATCATATGGTATTTGTCTTTGTCTGATTTATTTCACTTAGCATAATACCTTCTAGGTCCATCCATGTTGTTGCAAATGGCAAGATTTTATTCTTTTTTAAGATTCCATCACACACACACACACACACACACACACACACACACACACACACATTCCACAGTTTCTTTATCCATTCATCTATCAATGTGTACTTAGGTTGCTTCCAAATGTTGGCTATTGTAAATAGTGCTGCAATGAACATAGGGGTGGGTATATCTTTTTGAATTACTGTTTTCCTTTTATTCGGAAAAATACCCAGGAGTGGAATTCTTGGATCATATGATAGTACAATTTTAAATTTTTTTAGAAACTTCCATGCTGTTTTCCATAGTGGTTGCACCAACTTACATTCCCACCAACAGTGTACAAGTGTTCCTTTTTCTCCACATCCTCACCAACACTTGTTATTTCTTGTCTTTTGGATAATAGCCATTCTGACAGATGTGAGGTGATATCTCACTGTGGTTTTGTTTTGCATTTCCCTGATGATTAGTGATGTTGAGCATCTTTTCATGTGTTTACTGGCCATCTGTATGTTTTCTTTGAAAAAATGTCTATTCATGTCCTTTTCCCATTTTTTAATCAAGTTTTTTTTTAATGTTGAGTTGTATAATTTTGGATATTAACCTCTTATCAGATATATGGTTTGCAAATATCTTCTCCCATTTAGTAGGCAGCCTTTTAATTTAGTTTCCTTTACTGTGCAAAAGCTTTTTAGTTTGATTTAGTCCCATTTGTTTATTTGTGCTTTTGTTTCCCTTGCCTGAGGAGACATTTCCAAAAAATCATCACCAAGATCAATGTCAGGGAGCTTACAGCCTATGTTTTCTTCCAGGAGTTTTATGGTTTCAGGTTTTACATTAAGTCTTTAATCCACTTTAAGTGTGTTTTTCTGCATGGTGGGAGAGAGTAGTCAATTTGATTCTTTTGCATGTAGATGTCCAGTTTTCACAACCACATTTATTGAAGAATCTGTCTTTTCTGCATTGTATTTTCTTGCCTCCTTTGATGTAGGTTAATTGCCAGTCTAAGTGTGGGTTCATTTCTGGGCTCTCTATTCTTTTCCATTGATCTATGTGTCTGTTTTTGTGCCAGGATCATACTGTTTTGATTACTGTAGCTTTGTAGAATAGTTTGAAGTCAAGGAGCATGATACCTCCAGCTTTGTTCTTCTTTCTCTATATTGTTTTGACTACTGGGGGTCTTTTGTGTTTCCATACAAATTTCAGGATTATTTGTTCTAGTTCTGTGAAAAATGCCATTGGTATTTTGATAGGGATGTCATTGAATCTGTAGATTGCCTTGAGTAGTAGGGTCATTTTAACTCTATTAATTATTCCAAATCCATGAGCACAGTTTATCTTTCCATTTCTTTGTGTCATCTTCAACTTCTTTTCTCAATGTCTTATATGATTTATTCCTAAGTATTTTATTCTTTTCAATGCAATTATAACTGGAATTGTTTTGTAAATGAGTCTTTCTGTACTTCCTAGACGTGGATGTCTGTTTCCTTTCCCAGGTTAAGTAAGTTTTCAGCTAATATTTCTTAAAGTAAGTTATCTGCCCCTTTTTCTCTTCTCCTTCTGACCCTTACAATGTGAATATTAGTATGCTTGATGTTGTCCCAGAGGTCTCTTAAACTGTCCTTATTTTTTTTTATTTTTTATTTTTTTGCGTTATGCGGGCCTCTCACTGCTGTGGCCTCTCCCGTTGCGGAGCACAGGCTCCAGACGCGCAGGCTCAGTGGCCATGGCTCACAGGCCCAGCCGCTCCACGGCATGTGGGATCTTCCCGGACCGGGGCACGAACCCGTGTCCCCTGCATCGGCAGGTGGACCCCCAACCACCGCGCCACCAGGGAAGCCCCATGTTCTTATTTTTTAAAAAATCTTTTTTAGTTTTTCTCATCAGCTTGGATGAGTTCCACAACTCTGTCTTCCAGTTTGCTGATCTGTTCCTCTGTATCATCTAATCAACTATCATCTAATCCTTTTTCAAATTATTCCCTCTGTGCTGGGTCTTGAGTGTGTGAGAATTTCATGTGAGGTTTTGTGTGTGCCTTTAAGAGTGGAGTCTCTGATAGCACAGGGAACTCTACTCAATACTCTGTAATGGCCTATGTGGGAAAAGAATCTAAAAAAAAGGAAAAAGAGAGAGAGTGGATATATGTGTATGTGCAACTGGTTCACTTTGCTGTACACCTGAAACTAACACAACATTGTAAATCAACTATACTCCAATAAAAATTGAAAAAAAATGGAGTCTCTGTTTTCTATAGCCCTCCAGCTCTCCTGTATCTAGCGCCCCCCACCCCACCTTCCAGCCTTCAAAGCCAGCTTTCCCAGGGGGCTCATCCTCCTGGTGCAAAACCCCCAGGTTGGGGAGCCTGATATGGAGTCTGAACCCCTTGCACCTTAGGGAGAACGTAGGCACTTGTGATTATCCTCTCGTTTGTAAGTCACTTACTCTGAGGGTGTGGGTCTTAACTATACCATGTCTCTGCCCTTCCTACCTGTCTTGTTGTGGTTCCTTCTTTATGTGTTTAGGTGTGGAAATTTTGTTCCTGCTAGTCTTTAGGTTGTTCTCATTGATACTTGCTCTGTAAATAGTTGTAATTTTGGGGTGCCCATAGGAGGAGGTCTTCCTACTCTGCCATCTTGGCCACCTCAGACTAATTCTTAATATGTCCCTTTTACTCTCAAAAGTGTGCTGTTTTGACAATAAATTATATGGTATTTCTATCTAAAGTTTCTACCCTGGAAAACAGTTAATCCAAATTTATTTTATTAGGAGTTTTTAATATATTTTTTGGAGGATTCTTGGATATGAATTTATTCTCCATATTAATATGAGTTTTTAATAGTCAAAATAGTAGGGTGGGGCTTCCCTGGTGGCGCAGTGGTTGAGAGTCCGCCTGCCGATGCAGGGGACACGGGTTCGTGCCCCGGTCCAGGAAGATCCCACATGCCGCAGAGCGGCTGGGCCCGTGAGCCATGGCCGCTGAACCTGCGTGTCCAGAGCCTGTGCTCCACAACGGGAGAGGCCACAACAGTGAGAGGCCCACATACCACAAAAAAAAAAAAAAATGGTAGGGTGAATGGGCATACAGAACTGGTTAGTAGGTTAGTCCTACAGTACTGAAATGGCAACATGTATAAAGAATAATGAGGGACTTCCCTGGCAGTCCAGTGACTAAGACTCTGTGCTCCCAACAGGGGACCAGGGTTCAATCCCTGGTCAGGGAACTAGATCCCACAGACTGCAACTAAGAGTTTGCATGCCACAACTAAAAAAAGGTCCCACATGCTGCAAAGAAGATCCCACATATGGCCATGAAGATCCCGCGTGCCACAACTAAGATCTGGCAAGGCCAAATAAATAAATTAAATAAATAAATAAATAAATATTAAAGAATAATGGAATGTTTATGTATTTTGGTCTTGATCATATGGAATACAGGAGGATGGGCACAAGGATTGAATCAGGTTATTATTTTAATAGTGAACTGTTGGGAGAAAATGAAATATCTAAAGATAGAGGACTGATTAATTATATTAATTATATTACAGCATAAACCCTACTGGTATGTTTTGTAGCCACTAAAATTATGGTTATAAAATATTAAGTAAAATCAGAAACAAAAGTATACCTATTTTGGGACTTCCCTGGAGGTCCAGTGGTTAAGACTCTGCGCTTCCTCTGCAGGGGGCATGGGTTTGATCCTTTGTCGGGGAACTAAGATCCTGCACGCCATGCGTACTGCAAACAAAAAAAAAGTATACATATTTCATATTAAGGTGGGAAAGAATTCTCTAAGATTAAAAATAATGGTGGGAACATACATGAAGAGATTAAGAATTTATGTTTGTAAAAAAATACAATGATAAAAATAAAAATATAATGCATACAAGAAACATCTAACTTATTAAACATATCTCAGATATGTAAAGAGTGCTTAGTAATTAATGAGAAGAAGGCTAATACTCTAATAGGTAAATGAATAAGGAAATCACAGCACACATACACAGAAAGCCCAGTGGCCAATAAAATAATTTTAGAAAATGCTCAGGCTCACCAGTTATTAAAGAACTGTAGTTTAAAGCCATATTTTCCTCATATAAAATGTTTTGGTGTTTGAAGTGACTGACTGACTTATAAGGCAGCAGGAGTTGATCTTATAAAACTAAAGATATAGAAGATTTAAAGCATATCTCTATATAAATAAGCCTACAGTACTACTCAGATGAGCGATTGGGCAGCCTTGCGAGCACAGAGTAAAAGATCCACAAGGAGAGCCTTGGTAATGCTCACTCAGCCACTGTCCAGGGAAGACAGGGAGGTATAGCCTTCTGACTTGGAATACATCCATGATGATGACTGGCAAGTTGATCCATAATGTAGAGTTAGGTAAAAGGGGCAGGAATAATAATAATGATATACCAATAATAACAACAAACATTGAATGCTATGTACTAGGCCTTGTGGTAAGTGCTTTACATGCATTTTTTAATTCTCACCAAAAACTCTTGAGAGAAATTTCATTATTTGTATTTAGTTCACAGATGAAGAGACATCAGTACTTGAATCCAGATCTTTCTGACAACAAAGAACATATAAGATTTTTAAGTAGTTTTTCACTCAAGAGATATGTATTAGACCTGTATTAGGTTCATGAGAACTTAACAGAGGGGAAGACAGATGACTCTTGTCCTTATAGAGCTTTAATTCATAAAAAAGTCTTTAATCCATTTTAAGTTGATTTTTGTGTATGGTGTAAGATAGTGGTCCAGTTTAGTTCCTGTGCATGTGGCTGTCCAGTTTTCCCAATACCATTTATTAAAGAGATTATCCTTTCCCCATTGTCTATTCTTTGAAGCCATCTTTCTGATGCTGTTTCTGCTGGCAAACAAGCCATGGAAATGTGTCAAGAGGTGAAAAGCGTGACTGTAGGGGCCAGACTCAGTGTTCTGGTGTCTAGTGCTGAGAGGCAGTTATGGAAGTAGTAGAAGCAGCTATGGTTTGCTAGTTCCAGCTTTCTGATCCCCCTATTACTGAACCACAGAAGCTCCAGTGGCAGCCCCTTTACTCCTACCTCTTTGTTCCTTCCAACAGTCATGATTCCTTATTAAATCCCTTGTCTTAAATACCTGGAGTTGTTTGTTTCCTGCACTGAATATTGACTGACATCTCAATTCTCATTTGACTCACTTCACTCTCCTGGTTCTAGTTTCATGCTCCCTAAGCAGCCATCCTATCATGATTTGATAGGCAGTCTGTGTAATGGCTAAGTATAACCTCTGGAATCAGATTTGGGATCAGATCTTCTACAATGATCATAGGCAAGTCACTTAACCTTTAGAAGTCTCAGTTTCCTTACTGTAAAATATTAATAGTGATGCTAATGTACCTCACAGGGTTGTCACGGAGATTAAATGCCACCTTGTATAAGTGCTTTGTACATAATAAAAGTTGATAAATGACAGTTGTGTTATTCCTATAGTTATTGTTATTGATATTACTAATATGTGTCTGACTTTCACACACTTTCTTTGGACTCTCAAAGCAGAGGACAGGCCCTCATGACCTAATCAAAGCCCTGTTCTTAGACATCACTGTTACTATATATCTGTAAGATGATATATTTTGTAGTCGTTAAAATAATTTTTAGAACAATTTTCCACAACATACATAATGGGTGACATTCACATGCATGAAAACCACATGACCTTTGCTTTTACCTCTCATTCCAGAAAGCATGTTAGAATTCACCATGAGCAAAAATGACATTGTTATTGCAATACATCTATGTATGTATTTGTAATTTCTGCTATAATTTGTTAAATAAAAGCAAAATGATTCACAAACTTTTATACATTTCCATTTTCTCACTGCTCAACTGATGATGATATTTTCTCAACTTTCCTGAATAATTTTCTCTCTTTACCTGGTGACAACTGCTGTTCTCTGGTTGGACCCCCCTCACTATGCTGTGGACTGGAAAATGTATACAGGCAGAAAGCAGAGGTGATTGTAGGGCTTGCTTCATTTTATTCTCTTCTCTCAGTGATCAAAGTCCTGGAGTGTCTGTTGTCTCAGGTCTAAAGCCAGTTGTTTCACATTTTTGTTTAGTTTTCTAGTTGTTTACAGTGGAAAGACAAGTCTGCTACCAGTTGCTTCATCTTGGTGGAAGTAGAAGTGCCTCTATAAATATTTTTGATTGAATCATAAAATGTGAGAGGAATTATTAGAACATAATCTCTGTTCTACCAAATTTCTTTTGTGGCTCCTCAGGCACTGAAGATGGCTCTTCCTTTGAGTCTAAAATGTCAAGATTATAATTCTTTTCCCTTTGATCTTTTCCCTGCAGGTCTTGGATCCCAAATCACCACCAGGATGACACTAAGTTTCTTAGGATAAAAAACAATTTTAAATTTACCACACATAGTAGTTTTTAATGGCATTTTAGTTTCTTAAGGCATACATGTAATCCTTCTTACTTCAAGCCTTAATTAACTTAATCCTTGATTTTTCTCATTCTTTTTTGACTTCTTTTGCTCACTCTTCTTATTAGCAGTCTACTTTTTTCTTTATTGGAGTATAATTGCTTTACAGTGGTGTGTTAGTTTCTGCTTTATAACAAAGTGAGTCAGCTATACATATATATATGTTCCCATATCTCCTCCCTCTTGCATTTCCCTCCCACCCTTCCTATCCCACCCCTCTAGGTGGTCACAAAGCACTGAGCTGATCTCCCTGTGCTATGTGGCTGCTTCCCACTAGCTATCTATTTTACATTTGGTAGTATATATAAGTCCATGCCACTCTTTCACTTCGTCCCAGCTTACCCTTCCCCCTCCCCATGTCCTCAAGTCCATTCTTTATGCCTGCATCTTTATTCCTGTCCTGCTCCTAGGTTCTTCATAACCTTTTTATTTATACATATTTTTAGATTCCATATATATGTATTAGCATACGTTATTTGTTTTCCTCTTTCTGACTTACTTCACTCTGTATGACTGACTCTAGGTCTATCCACCTCACTACAAATAACTCAATTTCATTTCCTTTTATGGCTGAGTAATATTCCATTGTATATATGTGCCACATCTTTATCCATTCCTCTGTCGATGGACACTTAGGTTGCTTCCATGTCCTGGCTATTGTGAATAGAGCTGCAGTGAACATTGTGGTACATGACTCTTTTTGAATTATGGTTTTTTCGGGGTATATGCCCAGTAGTGGGATTGCTGGGTCGTATGGTAGTTCTATTTTTAGTTTTTTAAGGAACTTCCATACTGTTCTCCATAGTGGCCGTATCAATTTACATTCCCACCAACAGTGCAAGAGCGTTCGCTTTTCTCCACACCCTCTCCAGCATTTATTGTTTGTAGATATTTTGATGATGGCCATTCTGACTGGTGTGAAGTGATACCTCATTGTAGTTTTGATTTTCATTTCTCTAATGATTAGTGACGTTGAGCATCCTTTCATGTGTTTGTTGGCCATCTGTATGTCTTATTTGCAGTCTTATTTTCTCTCAGGCAGTCTGTTTTCCATCACATTTTAACATTTAAAGACATGTATTTACATTGAATTTTGTTTTGACCACGCCCCATCGCTTGCAGAATCTTAGTTCCCTGACCAGGGATTGAACCCGGGCCCTTGGCAGTGAAAGCATAGAGTCCTAACCACTGGACAGCCAAGGAATTCCTGCACTTACATTGGTTTTACAAAATATTGTTCCCAGAAAAATTGACAGGATGCACATGCAAGCAAGAAGGGAATGATTTCTTTTAGACACCACTGGGATTCAGCACAAGATGGAAAGGACCTGGAAGCCATTCAAAGACTGGTTAAATTGCCAATTGGCTGGAACATTGGAAAGTAAATTGGGATTTCCCACATGTAAAAAATATTAAAGAGGCATGAATAGAAATAAGACATCAATTACTTTTCACTAGAAACATAACTATTATTTTTAATTTTTTCACTAGGAGAGAATTTTTTTTAAAAGAGTCATTTTAAACTTTATCCTCCTTCCCAAGCAGTGCAGACACTTGTGGATGGTTAACAAATGTCATTACCCCCAAATTTGGGATTTTGCCAATCAATTTTGACCTCTTCTGAAAAAATGGTTGGTAGAGTGTGTTACATTACTGTTCTACTTTCAAAATCTCCTCACTAGCTTGTTCATTACGTCTGTCTGTTTCATTTTGTACTTCATCAATACGTTCAATTGCTTCTTGCAGTTCTTTTTCTTCCTTCAGCAAGTTCAGAGAAGCAGACGTTTCCTCTGGCCTGGAGGCAGGAGTCAGTCTCGGTTTCTTTGCTTGGGGTGGAAGTGAAGACTGGTGTTTGGGGACCATGCTGAGAGAAAAGCCAAGAATCCACCCAAGGGAAGAGGCATGTACCAGGAACTCTGAGAATGAGAAAGGTAAATCCTTAATACATAATGAGACCTATGACCTCAGCCATTTGGCCATCATATCCCAGGATCAACATCAAAAGCCTATGGATCAGGGCTTCCCTGGTGGCACAGTGGTTGGGAGTCCGCCTGCCGATGCAGGGGACACGGGTTCGTGCCCCGGTCTGGGAGGATCCCACATGCCACGGAGCGGCTGGGCCCGTGAGCCATGGCTGCTGGGCCTGCGTGTCCGGAGCCTGTGCTCCGCAACGGGAGAGGCCACAACAGCAAGAGGCCCGCGTACTGCAAAAAAAAAAAAAAAAAAAAAGCCTATGGATCAAATTTGAGGCATTTAGATAGGTCCAGTTTTCTTCCAGAAGACAACCATTGCTTTAAGTTTCTTTTGTATCTTTTCAAATACATCATATATAACACTAATAATGACATGCTATACAGACTGTTCTGCATCTTTCTTTCTTATTTAACATTATATCTTGGCAAAGTTACTAGTCAGTACGGGAAGAGCACCCTCATTCTTTTTTATAATCTCATGAAAAGCTGTAACTTTATTTATTTATTTTCTGTTTTAGTTGAAATATAATTGACATATAACTTTATATTAGTTTCAGGTATACACATAATGTTTTGATATTTGTATATTGTGAAATTATTACCACAATAAGTTTAGTTAGCATCCGTCACCATAGTTACAAAGTTTTTTTCTTGTGATGAGAACTCAAGATCTACTTACTTAGCAAATTTCAAATATGCAATACAGTATTTTTTTTAATTAAAAAAATTGTTTGTGATAGTTTTTCTTTTTTCTTTTTTAAATGTTATTTATTTATTTTCTTTTTTTTTTGGCTGCACCAGGTCTTAGTTGAGGCATGTGGGATCCTTGTTGAGGCACGTGGGATCTTTTTTGTTTCAGTGCGTGGGCTTCTCTCTAGCTGTGGTGCATGGGCTTCAGGGCACGTGGGCTCTGCAGTTAGTGGCACATGAGCTTTCTTGTTGAGGTGCGCGAGCTCAGCAGTTGTGGTGCTCAGGCTTAGTTGCCCCACGGCATGTGGGATCTAGTTCCCTGACCAGGGATTGAACCTGCATCCCCTGCATTGGAAGGTGGATTCTTTACCACTGGACCACCAGGGAAGTCCCCACAATACAGTATTATTAACTATAGTCATTTGCTGAACATTACATTCCCATGACTTATTTATTTTATTTTATTACTATTATTATTTTTTTATTTGGCCGCACTGTGTGGCATGTGGGATCTTAGTTACCTGACCAGGGATCGAACCTGTGCTCCCTGCAGTGGAAGCATGGAGTCTTAACCACTGGACCACCAGGGAAGTCCCTCATTCTTTTTCTTATGGCTGAATAATATCCTATTATGTATATATACCACATTTTCTTTATCCATTCATCTATTGATAGACACTTAGGTTGCTTCCATGTCTTGTCTTTTGTTTAATTTGTTTAACCAATACTTACTGATGATCAATAGCACTAATCTTTAGCTAGTACAAATCGTGCTGCATGAATCAAATCCTGCTGCATGAATCATCTTACACATGCTATTTGATATATGTACTAATGCATCTGTAGTATGAATTCCTAGGAATTCAATTGCTGATCAAAAGATATGTAATTTTAAGTTTTATAGGTATTGGCAATTTTTACCAGGAATATGAGAGTGAATAATGTGTCCTTAATAATACTGGGTATTGTGCTTTATAGTTAGGAGGAACTCACGTATTCATTTGTTGATTCAATTAACCTCCAATTAACCTTTGTAAAATCACATAAAGCAGTATATGTGGTGGAAATGTGAAATATATAATTTTTAAGACTAAAGCATTATGATTATTCTCAATAATAAATTCAAAATCAGCTCCTATTAGACAAATGAATTTATGGGTTTATTGCTTCCTTGTCCTGGCCTGGGCACAGTGAGATGACAGAAGTGAGCCTTCCATCTAAACTTCACCCTAAGCCTATAAACTTGCATCATACTAACTGCAATGGCTTTGGCTTCAAAATATATTCACTTTAAGATAGAAGAGTAATGTTAGGTTTTATAAACCAAAAAGCAAGAATAAGTCATTTTCATAGGACTTGTTTGTTCAGATGAAGAACAAAGCTTCCAGGTGTGCTTCTTTGGATAAAAAGATATTCCTGTTAATGCCTCAAATGAAGTCACCCTACTGAGCAAAGATATAGTTCAGTGTTCTCTCCAGTTGAAAACATTTAGGGTGTAAATGAAGTCCTATTGGCAGGGAAGATGGCAACAGTATGTCCAGAGCTCTGAACTGAAAATATACAAAGGCTAAAGAGTGGACGGTGGTTGCAACTATTGGGCAGGAGGGTCCCTCAGGCAGCCACCCCTGTGGGCACAGGGCCAGGAGTTGCTCCTGCCCTGCATTCCCTCCCTCTGCCTTTCACTTCCCAGCTGCCAAGATTATGGAAGCTTTGAAGCTCAGCAAAGAAGGTAAATCCACTGAGAACAGCCTGTAAATGTCCTAGAAAAGCATCCAACAGTTTGTTCTCAACAAATACTGACTGAATGAATGAAGGAGTGATATCAAGCAATATCCAGATATTACCTGCACTCTGCCTGTCCCCTGCCTGAACCTGGGATTCTTGCACTGAGTGAGTGGTCCTGGGTCCCACATTGGCATTGCTCATTTGGTGGATGAAGACAGTTGACAGAGTTGTTGTTGCTGTGTGGCTGACAGGGTCTTGGTGCTCCGGCCTGGTGTCAAGCCTGAGCCTCTGAGGTAGGACAGCCAAGTTCAGGACATTGGACCACCAAAGACTTCCCAGCCCCACATAATATCAAACGATGAGAGTTCTCCCAGATATCTCTGCCTCAATGCTAACACCCAACTCCAACCCGTGGTCAGCAAGCTCCAGTGCTGGACACCCTATGCCAAACAACTAGCAAGACAGGAACACAACCCCCCTCCATTAGCAGAGAGGCTGCATAAAATCATACTAAGTTCACAGATACTCCAAAACACACCACCGGACACGGCCCTGCCCACCAGAAAGACAAGATCCAGCCCCACCCACCAGAACACAGGCACAGTCCCCTCCACCAGGAAACATACACAAGCCACTGAACCAACCTCACCCACTGGGGACAGACACCAAAAACAATAGGAACTACGAACCTACAGCCTGCGAAAAGGAGACCCCAAACACAGTAAGTTAAACAAAAAGAGAAGACAGAGAAATACGCAGTAGTTGAAGGAACAAGGTAAAAACGCACCAGACCAAACAAATGAAGAGGAAATAGGCAGTCTACCTGAGAAAGAATTCAGAGTAATGATAATAAAGATGATCCAAAATCTTGGAAATAGAATGGAAAAACTACAAGAAATATTTAACAAGGACCTAGGAGAACTAAACAGCAAACAATGATGAACAACACAATAAATGAAACTGAAAATTCTCTAGAAGGAATCAATAGCAGAATAACTGATGCAGAAGAATGGATAAGTGACCTGGAAGATAAAAGAGTGGAAATAACTACTGCAGAGCAGAATAAAGAAAAAAGAATAAAAAGAATCGAGGACAGTCTCAGAGACCTCTGGGAAAACATTAAACACACCAACATTCAAATTATAGGGGTCCCAGAAGAAGAAGAGAAAAAGAAAGGGACTGAGAAAATATTTGAAGAGATTATAGTTGAAAACATCCCTAACATAGGAAAGGAAATAGTCAATCAAGTCCAGGAAGCACAGAGTCCCATACAGGATAAAGCCAAGGAGAAACACACCTGGACACGTATTAATCAAACTATCAAAAATTAAAAATGAAGAAAAAATATTAAAAGCAGCAAGGGAAAAGCAGCAAATAACATACAAGGGAATCCCCATTAGGTTAACAGCAGATCTTTCAGCAGAAACTCTGCAACCCTGAAGGGAGTGGCAGGACATATTTAAAGTGATGAAAGGGAAAAACCTACAACCAAGATTACTCTACCCAGCAAGGATCTCATTCAGATTTGAAGGAGAAATTAAAAGTTTTACGGACAAGCAAAAGTTAAGAGAATTCAGCACCACCAAACCAGCTTTAAAACAAATGCTAAAGGAACTTCTCTAGGCAGGAAACAAAGAGAAGGAAAAGATATACAATAACAAACCCAAAACAATTAAGAAAATGGTAATAGGAGCATACATATCGATAATTACCTTAAATATAAATGGATTAAATGCTCCAACCAAAAGACATAGACTGGCTGAATACATACGAAAACAAGACCCATATATATGCTATCTTCAAGAGACCCACTTCACACCTAAGGACACATACAGACTGAAAGTGAGGTGATGGAAAAAGATATTCCATGCAAATGGAAATCAAAAGAAAGCTGGAGTAGCAATTCTTATATCAGACAAAATAGACTTTAAAATAAAGACTATTACAAGAGACACAGAAGGACACTACATAATGATCAATCCAAGAAAAAGATATGACAATTGTAAATATTTATGCACCCAACATAAGAGCACCTCAATACATAAGGCAAATGATAACAGCCGTAAAAGGGGAAATCAACAGTAACACAATAACACTAGGGAACTTCAACACACCCCTTTCACCAATGCACAGATCATCCAAAATGAAAATAAATAAGGAAACACAAGCTTTAAATGACACATTAGACAAGATGAACTTAATTGATATTTATAGAATATTCCATCGAAAAACAACAGAATACACTTTCTTATCACGTGCTCATGGAACATTCTCCAAGATAGATCATATCTTGGGTCACAAATCAAGTATTGGTTAATTTAAGAAAATTGAAACCATTATCAAATATCTTTTCTGACCACAATTCTATGAGACTAGCTATCAGTTACAGGAAAAAACTGTAAAAAATAGAAACAAATGTAGGTTAAGCAATACACTACTAAATAACCAAGAGATCACTGAAGAATTCAAAGAGGAAATCAAAAAATACCTAGAGACAAATGACAATGAAAACACAATGATCCAAAACCTGTGGGATGCAGTAAAAGGAGTTCTAAGAGGGAACTTTATAGGAATACAAGCCTACCTCAAGAAACAAGAAGATCTCAAATAAACAATCTAAGCTTACACCTAAAGCAATTAGAGAAAAAAGAACAAAAAACCCCCCAAAGTTAGCAGAAGGAAAGAAATCATAAAGATCAGATCAGAAATAAATGAAAAAGAAATGAAGGAAACAATAGCAAAGATCAATAAAACTGAAAGCTGGTTCTTTGAGAAGATAAACAAAATTGATAAACCATTAGCCAGACTCATCAAGAAAAAAATGGGAAAAGACTCAAAGCAACAAAATTAGAAATGAAAAAGGAGAAGTAACAACTGACAATGAAGAAATACAAAGGATCATGAGAGATTACTACAAGCAACTATATGCCAATAAAATGGACAACCTGGAAGAAATGGATAAATTCTTAGAAAAGCACAACCTTCTGAGACTGAACCAGGAAGAAATAGAAAATATAAACAGACCAATCACAAGCAATGAAATTGAAACTGTGATTAAAAATCACATTCCAACAAACAATAGTCCAGGACCAGATGGCTTCACAGACGAATTGTATCAAACATTAAGAGAAGAGCTAACACCTATCCTTCTCAAGCTCTTCCAAAATATAGCAGAGGGAGGAACACTCTCAAACTCATTCTACGAGGCCACCATCACCCTGATACCAAAACCAGACAAAGGTGTCACAAGAAAAGAAAACTACAGGCCAATATCACTGAAGAACATAGATGCAAAAATCCTCAACAAAATACTACCAAACAGAATCCAATAGCACATTAAAAGGATCATACACCATGATCAAGTTGGGTTTATTCCAGGGATGCAAAGATTCTTCAGTATATGCAAATTAATCAATGTGATACATCATATTAACAACTTGAAGGACAAAAACCATATGATAATCTCAATAGATGAGAAAAAGCTTTTGACAAAATTCAACACCCATTTATGATAAAAACTCTCTAGAAAGTAGGCATAGAAGGAACATACATCAACATATTAAAAGTCATATATGACAGACCCACAGCCAACGTCGTTCTCAATGGTGAAAAACTTAAACCATTTCCTCTAAGATCAGGAACAAGACAGGGTTGCCCACTCTCACCACTATTATTCAACATAGTTTTGGGATTTTTAGCCACAGCAATCAGGCAAGTAAAATAAATAAAAGGAAAACAAATCAGAAAAGAAGAAGTAAAACTGTCATTGTTTGCAGATGACTTGATACCATACATAGAGAATCCTAAAGATGCTACCAGAAAACTACTAGAGCTAATCAATGAATTTGGTAAAGTAGCAGGATACAAAATTAATGCACAGAAATCTCTTGCATTCCTATACACTAATGATGAAAATTCTGAAAGAGAAATTAAGGAAACACTCCCATTTACCACTGAAACTAAAAGAATAAAATACTTAGGAATAATCCTACATAAGGAGACAAAAGACCTGTATGCAGAAAACTGTAACACACTGATGAAAGAAATTAAAGATGACACAAATATATGGAGTGATATACCATGTTCTTGGATTGGAAAAATCAACATTGTGAAAATGACTATACTACCAAAAGCAAATTCAATGCTATCCCTATCAAACTAGTAATGGCATTTTTCACAGAACTAGAACGAAAATTTCACAGTTTCTATGGAAACACAAAAGACCCCGAATAGCCAAAGCTGTCTTGAGAACGAAAAATGGAGCTGGAGGAATCAGGCTCCCAGACTTCAGACTATACTACAAAGCTACAGTAATCAAGACAGTATAGTACTGGCACAAAAACAGAAATATAGATCAGTGGAACAGGATAGAAAGCCCAGAGATGAACCCACACACATATGGTCACCTTATCTTTGTCAAAGGGGGCAAGAGTATACAATTGAGAAAAGACAGCCTCTTCAAGTGGTGCTGTGAGAACTGGACAGCTACATGTGAAAGAATGAAATTAGAACACTCCCTAACACTGTGTACAAAAATAAACCCAAAATGGGTTAAAGATCTAAATGTGGGCATCCCTGGTGGCTCAGTGGTTGACAGTCCGCCTGCCGATGCGGGGGACTCGGGTTCGTGCCCCAGTCTGGGGAGATCCCACATGCCACGAAGTGGCTGGGCCCGTGAGCCGTGGCTGCTGAGCCTGCGTGTCCGGAGCCTGTGCTCCGCAGTGGGAGAGGCCACAGCAGTGAGAGGCCTGCGTACCACAAAAAAAAAAAATCTAAGTGTAAGCCCAAACACTATAAAACTCTTAGAGGAAAACATAGGCAGAAAACTCTATGACATAAATCACAGCAAGATCCCTTTTGAGCCACCTCCTAGAGAAATGGAATTAAAAACAAAAATAAACAAATGGGACCTAATGAAACTTAAAAGCTTTTGCACAGCAAAGGAAACCATAAACAAGACAAAAAGACAACTCTCAGAATGGGAGAAAATATTTGCAAACAAAGCAACTGACAAAGGATTAATCTCCAAAATATACAAGCAGCTCATGCAGCCAATATCAAAAAAACACACACCCCAATCCAAAAATGGGCAGAAGACCTAAATAGACATTTCTCTAAGAAGATATACAGATTGCCAACAAACACGTGAAAGGACGCTCAACCTCACTAATCATTAGAGAAATGAAAATCAAAAGTACAATGAGGTGTCACCTCACACCGGTCAGAATGGCCATCATCAAAAATTCTACAACAGTAGATGCTGGAGAGGGTGTGGCAAAAAGGGAACTCCCTTGCACTGTTGGTGGGAATGTAAATTGATACAGCCACTATGGAGAACAGTATGGAAGTTCCTTAAAAAACTAAAAATAGAACTACCATATGACCCAGCAATCCCACTACTGGGCATATACCCTGATAAAACCATAATGTAAATTCAAATGTAATTCAATGTAATTCAAAAACAGACATGTACCACAATATTCATTGCAGCACTATTTACAATAGCCAGGACATGGAAGCAACCTAAGTGTCCATCGACAGATGAATGGAGAAAGAAGATGTGGCACATATATAAAATGGAATATTACTCAGCCATAAAAAGGAACGAAACTGAGTTATTTGTAGTGAGGTGGATGGACCTAGAGATTGTCATACAGAGTGAAGTAAGTCCGAAAGAGAAAAACAAATACCGTATGCTAACACATATATATGGAATCTAAAAAAAGGAAAAAGAAAACACAGTGGTCAGAAGAACCTAGGGGCAAGATGGGAATAAAGATGCAGACCTACTAGAGAATGGACTTGAGGATACGGGGAGGGGGAAGAGTAAGCTGGCACAAAGTGAGACAGTGGCATGGACATATATACACTACCAAATGTAAAATAGATAGCTAGTGGGAAGCCGCCGCATAACACAGGGAGATCAGCTCGGTGCTTTGTGACACCAGAGGGGTGGGATGGGGAGTGTGGGAGGGAGGGAGATGCAAGAAGGAAGAGATATGGGGACATATGTATATGTATAATTGATTCACTTTGTTATACAACAGAAACTAACACACCATTGTAAAGCAATTATACTCCAATAAAGATGTTAAAAATAAAAAAGAAACGAAATTGAGTTATTTGTAGTGAGGTGGATGGACCTAGAGTCTGTCATACAGAGTGAAGTAAGTCATAAAGAGAAAAACAAGTACTGTATGCTAACACATATATATGGAATCCAGAAAAAAAAAAAAGTTCTGACGAGCCTAAGGGCATGATGGGAATAAAGATGCAGACGTAGGGAATGGACTTAAGGACACAGGGAAGGTGAAGTGTAAGCTGGGACGAAGTGAGAGAGTAGCATTGAAATATATACACTACCAAATGTAAAACAGATAGCTCTTGGGAAGAAGCTGCATAGCACAGGGAGATCAGCTCGGGCTTTGTGACCACCTAAAGGGGTGGGATAGGGAGGGTGGGAGGGAGACGCAAGAGGGAGGGGATAAGGGGATATACGTATATGTATAGCTGATTCACTTTGTTCTACAGCAGAAACTAACACGAGATTGTAAACAAATAAAGATGTTAAAAAAAAAACTGTTGGGTAAGAAAACTGGTGCTCTTGCATTTGGGTTTGCATATGTATATGTTAATTTGCAATATTTGTACCTTTACTCCAAATGGTGCAGATTATTATAAATGTCATCTCTTTTATGTTTACATCAGCTCCATTAGAACTAAGAAGGCTCTGCAGAAGACCAAATCTTCTTCTCTTAAGGGAATACACAGAACCTTGCCTGGATTTGATAGCTAAACACACTGACTTGGCTGTATTCACCCACATATAACAACTTAAAGTGAGAGCATAGGACAGAAAGGCCCTGTCCTTGGGGTAGTGAGTCAGTCCTGACCAATGTTACTCTTCTGTGGATACCCTCTATTTTTAAAGAGTCTGTGATGCTGATCCAAACAGGTCTAAACTCAATTCTATTCCTGTTTTTTCAGAATTGGCTTAAGCCTTATGTCAGCCTGGACATTTCACTCCACAATACTTAACTTAGGCTGCTGCATGCTGATTTCTTATCCATGATCCTAGTCCTAGGGGCTTTAGTTCTTCACTCTGGCCTGCTTACACAGGATTTGAATTTTGCAGGGGCCTCAGGCCAGGGGAAGCTCAATACTTACTTTTTAATCTCTGCTTTGCTGTTGGAAGTCAAGGTAACCTTGTGCTTCCTTTCCATGAGAGCTGGTGCATGCTGACCCTGTAGCCTGTGTCCTGCTCTAGCAGCTTTCCTGGCGGAGTGTTCTGATTAGAGTCCCTGTGAATCAGGGGAGCCATATAGTGTGGTTAAGAAGACAATCATGTTCTTAAATCTCAGCTTAAATTCTTTCTGGCTGTGACTTTAAGTTACTTAGCCATTTTGAGTTTCAGCTTTCTCACCCGTAATAAAGTGGGAGTAGGTTCTACTTCCTGAGGTTTTATTGACAGGACTGGAAGCAATAATGTGCATTACACTTTTGGTGAAAGACTGACACATTTTATGGACTCTATTATTTTATGCACTTTATTATCTTATGCAGCCACATTTGACCAGAGACTGCTTTTCCCCTCCAATCTATGAGGGCTGTGGGCAGTCTTGATGACATGTATGCCTGTAAAGAGACATACAAGTCATCAACGGAAGCATTCCTTTTTCTTCTCTTCTAATATGGCAGCCATGTGGACTCTTTCTCTTCATGATCCTGAGTAAAAAGACAAAAGTTTTCTCAAGCCCCCTGTTGGGGTGTGGCCCAGTCAGTCCTCTCATAAGTCAAGAGAGAAGGTCTTCTATGGGAGGTCTCAGCCTGAGTTTTCTTTTTAGTGCTAGAAATAGCCTTTAACAAGGTTCTTCGTGGCTGTCAAAATGCAGGCTTTCAGCATGGAGCTCACACACCAACATTCCTTATCATTATCTTTTGTATTCCATAATACAGTAGTATAAGGGGGAAGCAGATTAGAAATCACTTTTTCTTCATGAATATCCTTACATTGAGAAGGCCAATAAGCATCAGTTAATATACAGACCAAGAAAACTACAGATAAGAACATCAGACTATTTTGTGTAAAGGTTCATAAGGAAAAGTAGCAGGTGTATTTGCTAACACTGAGCATTCAAAAACATTTCTTGTTCTGTACCCAAGAGAGATTCAAAATTGTTACTGTTTTGGCAAAAACATTTCAAGTCTGAAGACCATTATTAAGGCTACATTCTGCCATTTCTTACAAAGCTAAATGATTGTAATTTTTTCCAGTTTTATTGAGAAATAATTGACATACATCACTGTATAAGTTTTAGGCATAGAGCATGATAGTTTGATTTACATATATTGTAATATGATTACTACAATAGGTTTAGTGAATATCCATCTTCTCATAAAGATACAATAAAAGAAAAGAAAAAAAAAAGAGAAAGGGGAATATTTTCTTTTTGTAATGAGAACTCATAGGATATACTCTTAACAACTTTCCTATACATCACACAGCAGTGTTAACTATAGGCATCATGTTGTACATTACATCCTAGTACCTATTTATCTTATAACTGGAAGTTTATACCTTTCTACCACCTTCCTACAGTTTCTCTCCCTTGAACCTCTGCCTATGGTAACCACAAGTCTGATTCCTTTTTTCTATGAGTTTGTTCTTTTTTATATATAAAATATATATATAATGAATATATAAAATATAAAAAGATTCCACATACAAGTGAGATCATACACTATTTGTCTTTCTCTGTCTGACTTATTTCACTCAGTATAGTGCCTTCACCATCTGTCCATGTTGTTGCAAATGGTAGGACTTCCTCATTTTCATGGCTGAATAATATTTCATACTATATATATATATATAGTATCTATCTATCTATCTATCTATAGTATATATCTATATATCATGACTTCTTTATCCATTGATCCATTGGTAGACATTAGATTGTTTACCTGTCTTGGCTATTGTACATAATGCTGCTATGAACATGGGGTGCAGATATATTTTTGAGCTAATGTTTTCATTTTCTTTGGATATATTCCCAGAAGTAGAATTGCTGGATCATACAGTAGTTCTGTTTTTAATTTTTTGAGGAGCCTCCATACTGTTTTCCATATGAGCTATACCAATTTACATTCCCACCAACAGTGCACAAATGTTCCCTTTTCTCCACATTCACACAAGAAATTCTTATCCCTTGTCTTTTGATGATGGTCATTCTAACAGCCATGAGGTGACATCTCATACTGATTTCTTTTTCTTTTCTTTTTTTTTTTTTTAAACCAGCTCCCCTCAAGACAGTTCTTTTTTTTTTTTTTTGGCTGCCTTGGGTCTTCGTTGCTGTGCATGGGCTTTCTCTAGCTGCGGCGAGTGGGGGCTTCTTTTCGTTGTGGAGCACAGGTTTCTCATTGCAGTGGCTTCTCTTGTGGAGCATGGCCTCTAGGTGCATGGACTTTAGTAGTTGCACCACGTGGGCTAAGTAGTTGTGGCACGTTGGCCTTAGAGTGCATGGACATTACAGTGGTAGCGGCACATGGGCTCAGTAGTTGAGGTGTGCAGGCTCTAGGGTGCAAGGGTTTCAGTAGTTATAGCATGCAGGCTCAGTAGTTGTGGCTCTTGGGCTTTAGAGTGCAGGTTCAGTAGTTGTGGCACACGGGGTTAGTTACTCTGCGGCATGTGGGATCTTCCTGGACCAGGGCTCGAACCTGTGTTCCCTACACTGGCAGGAAGATTCTTAACAACTGTGCCACCAGAGAAGTCCCCTGATTTCTTTTTCTTCCAGTTTTATTGAAGTATAATTGACATACAGCACTGTATAAGTTTAAGGTATACAGAATAATAATTTGATTTACATATATCACGAAGTGATTATCATAATAAGTTTAATGAACATCCATCATCTCATATAGGTAGAAAATTAAAGAAATAGAAATAAAAATTTTTTATTCTTGTGATGAGAACTGAGGATTTACTCTCTAAACAACTTTCTTATTTTACATACAGAAATGTTAATTACATTTATCATGTTATAAATGATATCCCTAGCACTTATTTACCTTGTATCTGGAAGTTTGTACCTTTTGACCACCTTCCTCCAATTCCCCCTCCTCCCACCCCCCCGCCTCTGGTAACTACAAATCTGATCTCTTTTTCTATGTTTGTTTTGAAGCATAATTGACCTACAACATTATGTTAGTTCCTGATACACAACATAGTGATTCGGTATTTCTATACATTTCAAAGTGATCACCAGAATAAGTCTGGTTACAATGTCACCAAAGATATTATATAGTTATTGCCAATATTCCCCACACTGTACGTTTCATACCCATGACTCATTTCCTGTGCAGCTGGAAGTTTGTACCTCTTGATCTCACTCACTTATTTCTTTCATTCTCCCTACCCGCATTCCCTCTGGCAAACACCCGTTTGTTCTCTGTTATCTATGACTCTATTTCTGTTTTGTTATGTTTGTTCATTGTCTTATTTTTTATTGAGGTATAGTTGACTTATGATATAAATTCCAAGGGTACAACGTAGTGATTCACAATTTTGAAAGATTATACCCTATTTATAGTTATCATAAAATATTGGCTATAAACTCTGTGCTGTACAATATATCCTTGTAGTTTATTTATTTTATACATAGTAGTTTGTACCTCTTAATCCCCTACCCCCATTTTGCCCTTCCCCCCCACCCTTCCCCACTGGTAACCACAAAATTGTTCTCTATATCTGTGCATCTGTTTCTTTGTTGTTATATTCACTAGTTAGTTTTATTTTTTAGATTCCAAATATAAATGATAACATACAGTATTTGTCTTTCTCTGTCTGACTTATTTCAGTGAAATAATACCCTCCAAGTTCAACCATGTTGCTGCAAATTTCATTCTTTTTAGTGGCTGAGTAGTATTCAATTCTATGTATTTATCACATCTTCTTTATCCATTCATCTGTTGATGAACACTTAGTTTGCTTCCATATCTTGGGAACTGTAAATAATGCTGCTATGAACACTGGGGTGCAAGTACCCTTTGGAATTAATGTTTTCTTTTTTTTTCAGACATATACTCAGTATATATAGTAGTTCTAGTTTTAGTTTATTTAGGAATTGCCATACTGTTTTCCACAGTGGCTGAACCAAGTTACATTCCCACCAACAGTGTACGCTGTTCCCTTTTCTCCACATCCTTGACAACATTTGTTATTTGTGTTCTTTTTGATGATAGCCATTCTAACAGGTGTGAATAATATCTCGTTGTGGTTTTAATTTGCATTGCTCTGATGATTACCAATGTTAAGCATCTTTTCATGTGTTTATTGGCCATCTGTATGTTTTCTTTGGACAAATGTCTATTCATGTCCTTTTCCCATTTTTACTCAGGTTGTTTGTTTTTTTGATGTTGAGTACTAATTATCCTGATTCTAATAACTAACACAAGTTTCTACAAAAGTGATAAATACCCATCATATGTAAAAAATACTGTTTCATGTGCTTTTATTACAAGCCTAATCCCAATGACAATATTCCTTCACACAGACCAAGAAATAATCATTTCAAACTGACATTGGATCACCATTCAAACCCTTAAATTAATGCTCAGCTTCAAAATAGATTACTTCTCAATAATATATGTACTAGTAGCATTGTTTATTACATGATCTATCATAGAATTCTCAATATGATACATACATTTAGATCCTTACATTAATCAATTCTTCAAATACCTACTCCTCTTCCTCATTACCATACTAATCTTTGTTACTGCCAACAATCTCTTCCAGCTTTTCACTGGGTGAGAGGGAGTCGGAATCATATCTTTCCTACTCATCGGGTGATAATATGGACGAGCAGACGCAAACACAGCTGCCCTCCAAGGAATCTTATATAACTGCATCAGGGTTATCGGATTCACTATATCAATAGCATGATTTCTATCTAACTCAAACGCATGAGACCTACAACAAAGTTTTATACTCGACCTACTCTTTAAACCTCCCCCTTACAGGACTTGTATTAGCCGCAGCCGGAAAGTCAGCTCAATTTGGACTTCACCCCTGACTCCCCTCACCAATAGAAGGTCCCATGACCGTATCAGCCCTACTTCACTGAAGCACAATAGTCATAGCAGGGGTCTTCCTACTTATCCGATTTTACCCCCTAACAGAAAACAATAAACTTATTCAAACAATAACGTTATGCTTAGGAGCCCTTACCACTCTATTCACAGCTATATGCGCTCTCACCCAAAATGATATTAAAAAAATTATTGCTTTCTCTGCCTCAAGCCAATTAGGCCTAATGATGGTAACAATCAGCATCAACCAGCCCTATCTAACCTTCTTGCATATTTGCACACATGCTTTCTTCAAAGCCACACTATTCATGTGCTCTGGATCTATTATCCACAGCTTAAACAACAAACAAGATATTCGAAAAATAGGAGGCCTATTCAAGACCTTACCTTTTACCGCAACAGCCCTTATCTTTGGATGCCTAGCACTAACAGGAATGCTTTTCCTCACCGGTTTTTATTCTAAAGACCTGATCATTAAAACCGCCAACACGTCTTATAACAAGGCCTGAGCCCTCTTAATAACTCTAACTGCCACCTCCCTCAGCCATCTTATAGCACTCACATTATCTTCTTCGCATTACTGGGACAACCCCACTTTTCCCCCTCAGCTCCTATCAATGAAAACAACCCCCTCCTAATTAACTCTATCAAATGCCTACTAATCGGAGGTATCTTTGCTGGATTCATCATCTCCAACAACATTCCCCCAACAGCCATCCCCCTAATAACCATACCTCTGCACTTAAAACTAACTGCCTTTATAGTAACAACTCTGGGCTTCGTGCTAGCACTCGAAATTAACCTCAACACACAAAACTTAAAATATACCTACCCCTCAAACTCCTTTAAATTCTCGACTCTCCTAGGATATTCCCCCACCATTATACACTACCTACCCCCTTATCTAAACTTATTAATGAGCCAAAAATTAGCATCCTCTCTCTATATTTAATCCGATTAGAAACAATCTTACTAAAAACCACATCCCTCATTCAACTAAAATCCTCCACGCTAATCTCAAACCACAAAGACCTTATTAAACTATACTTCCCATCATTTCTCATCACCCTCACCCTTAGCATACCCTTATTTAATTACCCCAAGTAATCTCCATAATAACCACAACACCAATAAACAATGACCAACCATAGTAACAATCACTAAGTACCATAACTATATAAGGCTGCAATCCCTATAGCCTTCTCACTTAGAAAACCAGAATCACCAGTATCATAAATAACTTAGTCCCCCAACCCATTGAACTTAAACACAATTCCCACCTTCTCGTCCTTCAAAATATAAAATACCATTAAAAACTCTACTATCGGCCTTCCCTGGTGGCACAGTGGTTAAGAATCCACCTGCCAATGCAGGGGACATGGGTTCGAGCCCCGGTCTGGGAAGATGCCACGTGCCACGGAGCAACTAAGCCTGCGTGCCACAACTACTGAGCCTGCACTCTAGAGCCCACAAGCTACAACTACTGAAGCCCAAGTACCTAGAGCTCGTGCTCCACAAGAGAAGCCACTGCAATGAGAAGTCCACGCACTGCAACGAAGAGTAGCCCCCACTCGCCGCAACCAGAGAAAGCCTGCATGCAGCAACGAAGACACAATGTAGACAAAAAAAAAAAAAAAACTCTACTATTAACCCTAAAAGAAATGCCCCCAAGACAACCTTATTAGAAACTCAAACCTCAGGATACTGCTCAGTGGCTATAGCTGTTGTATAACCAAACACGACTAACATTTCCCCTATATAAATCAAAAACACTATCAGACCTAAAAGTGAGCCACCAAAATTCAACACAATCCCACACCCAACACCACCACTCACAATCAACCCTAAACCCCCATAAATAGGCAAAGGTTTTGAAGAAACCCCCACAGAACTAATTACAAAAATAATACTTAAAATAAATACAATGTATGTCATTATTATTCTCACATGGACTCCAACCATGACCAATGACATGAAAAATAATCATGGTCATTCAACTATAAGAACACCAATGACCAACATTCGAAAAAACTACCCGCTGATGAAGATCGTTAACAGCACATTCATTGACCTCCCAACCCTGTCAAACATCTCGTCATGATGAAACTTTGGCTCTTTACTAGGCATCTGCCTGATCCTACAAATCCTAACAGGCCTATTCCTAGCAATACACTACACACCAGACACAACAACTGCCTTCTCATCAGTAACACACATCTGCGGAGACGTCAACTATGGATGAAATATTCGATATATACATGCAAACGGAGCTTCCATATTCTCTACCTGCCTCTACACTCACGTAGGATGTGGCCTATACTATGGGTCCTACACCTTTCAAGAAACATGAAACATTAGAATCATCCTACTACTTAGAGTCATATCTACCGCATTCATAAATTACGCACTACCTTGAGGACAAATATTCTGAGATGCAACAGTCATCACAAACCTACTCTCAGCAATCCCATATATTGGCACCACCCTTGTCAAATGAATTTGAGGTGGCTTTTCTGTAGATAAAGCAACACTCACACGGTTCTTTGCCTTCCACTTCATTCTCCCTTTCATCATCACAGTGCTAGCAGCCGTCCACCTACTATTTCTTCATGAAACAGGATCCAACAACCCCACAGTAATCCCATTCAACACAGACAAAATCCCATTCCACCCCTATTACACAAGCAGATATCCTAGGCTCCCTACTACTAATTCTAGCCTCACTAATACTAGCCCTATTCTCACCTGACTTGTTAGGAGACCCCGACAACTACACCCCAGGAAACCCACTCAATACACCACCTCATATCAAGCCAGAATGGTATTTTCTATTCACGTATACAATCCTACGATCAATCCTTAACAAACTAGTTGGAGTCTTAGCCCTATTACTCTCAGTCTTACTAACCCTGGCATTTATTCCAATACTCCACACATACAAACAGTGAAGCATGATATTCCGACCTTTCAGCCAACTCTTATTTTGAATGTTAGTAGCAGACTTACTAACACTAACATGAATCGGAGGACAACCGGTAGAACATCCATACATTATCGGACAACTTGCATCTATTTTATACTTTTTTTAAATCCTAGTGTTAATACCAGTAACTACTATCATTGGAAACAAATTTCTAAAATGAAGAGTTGTAGTATAACACAATACCCTGGTCTTGTAAACCAGAAAAGGAGAATGACACACCTCCCTAAGACTCAAGGAAGAAGCCCTAAACTTCACCACCAGCACCCAAAGCTGAAATTCTATATAAACTATTCCCTGAAATATAAGACATTCATAAAACTACAGTACAATGTCAGTACTAAAACAACCCATTTTATCACATACATGTCATATATTTTGTGCATGTCTGCACTGTCACATCAATAAATACATGCGTTCCATACATACATATATAAATTGTATGTATAACCGTGCATTACATTATTCACCACATGCCTAATAAGCATGTACATTAAATCATTGATATTGCATCGTACATATAATTTATTGGTCATACATAATACATTAGGTTAAATCAGTCTCGACCAATGTACCTATAATCCTGTCCATTGGACCACGAGCTTGATCACCAGGCTGCATGAAACCATCAACCCTGCCGAGTGGGTTGATGTCCCTCTTCTTGCTCCGGATCCATAACTTGTGGGGGTTTCTACTGGTGAACTTTATCAAACATCTGGTTCTTACTTCAGGGCCATCTCACCTAAAATCTCCCACTCTTTCCCCTTAAATAAGACATCTCAATGGACTAATGACTAATCAGCCCATGCTCACACATAACTATGGCTTCATGCATTTGGTATTTTTTAATTTGGGAGGGGGGGATGCTTGGGCTCAGCTATGGCCTTAAAAGTTCTTAACACAGTCAAGCAAACGGTAGCTGGACTTAATTAAAATTATTTACTAGCATGAACAACCTTCACTGTGCAATTCAATGGTCTCAGGATATAGCACTCCATTCTCCCCCTGATTTAAAATATTTACCTATCACAATAAATTAACCTTTAACCCCCCTCTATCATACCAATGAGCTACTTAGATATTCACCACCCATATAGACAGATAAATAGATTCGCCAGCCATTTTATCAAAAATTTAATACTAAATCTGACATAAACCACACAACACAACCATACAAATGCCACCTATATATAACAAGTTAATGTAGCTTAAACACTTCTTAAAGCAAGACACTGAAAATGTCTAGATGGGCTCACTGTCCCCATGAAAATAAAGGTTTCGTCCCAGCCTATTAGTTTTTTTTTTTTTGCAGTATGCGGGCCTCTCACTGCTGTGGCCTCTCCCGTTGCGGAGCACAGGCTCCGGACGCGCAGGCTCAGTGGCCATGGCTCACGGACCCAGCCGCTCCGCGGCATGTGGGATCTTCCCGGACCGGGGCACGAACCCGCGTCCCCTGCATCGGCAGGTGGACTCTCAACCACTGTGCCACCAGGGAAACCCTCTATTAGTTTTTAATAGAATTACACATGCAAGTATACGCACTCCTGTAAGAATGCCCTCTAAATCACTGAGGTTCAAAGGAGCAGGTAACAAGCATGCCGCACCAGCAGCTCACAGCATCTTGCTCAATCACACCCCCATGGGAGACAACAGTGACAAGAATTAAGCCATAAATGAAAGTTTGACTAAGTCATATTAATCAGGGTTGGTAAATTTCATGCCAGCCACCGCGGCCATACGATTGACCCGAATTAATAGAATTATGGCATAAAGCATGTTAAAGAATTATACAAGATAAAGTTAAACCGTAATTAAGCTGTAAAAAGCCATAATTAAAGTAAAAATAAACTACGAAAGTGACTTTAACATATCCTGATCACACGATAGCTAAGACCCAAACTGGGATTAGATACCCCACTATGCTTAGCCCTAAACCCAAATAATCATAAGAACTAGACTATTCGCCAGAGTACTACTAGCAGCAGCTTAAAACTCAAAGGACTTGGCGGTGCTTCACACCCCTCTAGAGGAGCCTGTTCTATAATCGATAAACCCCGATAAACCTCACCAACCCTTGCTAATCCAGTCTATATACCGCCATCTTCAGCAAATCCTAAAAAGAAGCAAAAGTAAGCACAATTATAATGCATAAAAATGTTAGGTCAATGTGTAACCTATGCAGTGGGAAGAAATGGGCTACATTTTCTACGCCAAGAATACCCTTTATACGAAAGTTTTTATGAAACCTAAAAACTAAAGGAGGATTTAGTAGTAAATTAAGAATAGAAAAAAAAAAAAGAATAGAGCGCTTAATTGAATAAGGCCATGAAGCATGCACACAATTCCTGTCACCCTCCTCAAGTGCTATGACAAAGCCACAGTTCATTAACATAAGCTAAACAATTATATGAGAGGAGATAAGTCGTAACAAGGAAAGTGTGCTTGGATAAACCAAGGCATAGCTTAAATAAAGCACCTGGTTTACACCCAGAAGATTTCATAACCTATGTATGTCTTGAACTAAGCCTAGCCCACACTCTTCCCATCATACTAACACAAGCTAGTCAAATAAAACATTCATCAGACATCTAAAGTATAGAAGATAGAAATTTAGACATTGATGGTGCTATAGAGAAAGTACCATAAGGGAATGATGAAAGAAACATTAAAAGTATTAAAAGGCAAAGCTTATCCCTTGTACCTTTTGCATAATGACTTAACTAGCAACAACTTAACAAAGAGAACTTAAGCTAAACTACCCAAAACCAAATGAGCTACTTATGAACAGTTACTAGAACAAACTCATCTATGTGGCAAAATAGTGAGAAGATTTATAAGTAGAGGTGACAAGCCTAACGACCCTGGTGATAGTTCGTTGACCAGGAAAAGAATTCAGTTCAACGTTAAATAATACTAAAACCCATAATAAGCTTCAACTTATATTTAAATGTTAGTCTAAAAAGGTGCAGCTTTTTAGAAATGGATACAACCTTAACTAGAGAGTAAAAACAACACCATAGTTGGCCTAAAAGCAGCCACCAATTAAGAAAGTGTTCCAGCCCAACAACAAAACACATCTCAATTCCAATATTAAGTAAATCAACTCCTAGTTATACTACTGGACTAATCTATAAAATTATAGAAGCAATACTGCTAATATGAGTAACAAGAAATATTTCTCCTTGCACAAGTTTACATCAGCAACTAATAATATACTGATAATTAACAGTAAATAAATACAATCCAACACTAAACTATTAATTAAATACACTGTTAATCCAACACAGGTGTGCACCCAAGGAAAGATTAAAAAAAGTAAAAGGAACTCGGCAAATATAAACCCCGCCTGTTTACCAAAAACACCACCTCTAGCATCACCAGTATTAAAGGCACCGCCTGCCCACTGACAACCGTTAAACGGCCGTGGTATACTGACCTTGCAAAGGTAGCATAATCATTTGTTCTCTAAATAAGGACTTGTATGAATGGCTACACGTGGGTTTTACTGTCTCTTACTTTTTTTTTTTTTTTGCCGTACGTGGGCATCTCACTGTTGTGGCCTCTCCCGTTGCGGAGCACAGGCTCCGGACGCGCAGGCCCAGTGGCCATGGCTCATGGCTCATGGCTCATGGCTCATCTTCCCAGACCGGGGCACGAACCCGTGTCCCCTGCACCAGCAGGCGGACTCTCAACCACTGCGCCACTAGGGAAGCCCTGTCTCTTACTTTTAATCAGTGAAGTTGACCTCCCCATGAAGATGTGGGGATGACAAAATTAGACGAGACGACCCTATGGAGCTTCAATTAATCAACCCCCCAAAATCATAATCTTAAACCACCAAGGAATAACAAAATTTCACATGAGTTGACAATTTCAGTTGGGGTGACCTCAGAGCACAAAAAAACCCTCCGAGTGATTAAAGCCTAGACCCACTAGCCAAAGCATAATATCACTTATTGATCCAAAAAATTGATCAACTGAACAGTTACCCTAGGGATAACAGCACAACCCTACTCTAGAGTCCATATCGACAATAGGGTTTACGACCTCTATGTTGGATCAGGACATCCCAATCGTGTAACTGCTATTAAGAGTTCGTTTGTTCAATGATTAAAGTCCTACGTGATCTGAGCTCAGACCTGAGTAATCCAGGTTGGTTTCTATCTATTATGCATTTCTCCCAGTACGAAAGAACAAGAGAAATAAGGCCCACTTTAAACAAGCACCTTCAAAACAATTAATGATCTAACCTCAACTTAATAAACAAGCACAAAACAATCACCCGAGACCAGGGTTTAGTTAGGGTGACAGAGCTTGGAATTGTGTAAAATTTGAACCTTTATGCCCAGAAGTTCAAATCCTCTTTCTAACAAATGTTTATAATTAACATTCTAATGCTCATCATTCCTATTCTCCTAGCTGTGGCATTCCTAACATTAATAGAATGAAAAATCCTAGTCTACATACAACTCCAAAAAGGACCAAACATTGTAGGACCACACGGCCTACTCCAACCTATTGCCGACGCAATCAAACTATTCACTAAAGAACCCCTACAACCAGCCACGTCCTCCACCTCCATATTTATCATTACACCCATCTTAGCCCTAACCCTAGCCCTAACAATATGAATCCCCCTACCCATGACATACCCCCTCATCAACCTAAACCTAGGAGTGTTATTCATGCTAGCAATAACAAGTCTAGCCGTATACTCTATCCTATGATCTAGATGGGCCTCCAACTCAAAGTACGCACTAATTGGGGCCCTATGAGCAGTAGCACAAACAATCTCATACGAAGTAACACTAGCAATCATCCTCTTATCAGAGCTCTTAATAAATGGGTCCTTCACCCTATCAACACTAACCACAACACAAGAACAACTATGACTGATCTTCCCATCGTGACCACTAGCCATAATATGATTTATTTCCACCCTAGCAGAAAACAACCGAGCCCCTTTTGATTTAACAGAAGGAGAATCTGAACTCATGTCTGGCTTCAATGTAGAATACACAGCAGACCCCTTCACCATGTTCTTCCTAGCAGAATACGTCAACATCATTATAATAAATATGTTCACAACAATCTTATTTCTAGGAGAATTCCACAACCCCTATACACCAGAACTATACACAATCAACTTCACCATTAAAACATTAGTACTAACAATATCTTTCCTATGGATTCGAGCATCCTACCCTCGATTCTGATATGAGCAATTAATACACCTACTCTGAAAAAGCTTCCTACCTCTAACACTAGCCCTATGCATATGACACATATCACTACCCATCATAATGGCAAGCATCCCCCCACAAACATAAGAAATATGTCTGATAAAATAATTATTTTGATAGAGTAAATAATAGAGTTTCAAGCCCTCTTGTTTCTAGAATTATAGGAATTGAAGGTACCCTTAAGAATTCAATATTCTCCATGCTACCATAGTACACTACATTCTGCAGTAGGGTCAGCTAAACAAGCTATTGGGTCCATAGCCCAAAAATGTTGGTTTACATCCTTCCTGTACTAATAAACCCCATCATCTCCGTCATTATCCTAACAACTGTCATTTTAGGAACTATAATCGTAATAACCAGCTCTCACTGACTACTAGCCTGAATTGGATTTGAAATAAATATAATAGCCATCATCCCTATTATAATAAAAAACTTTAACCCATGAGCCATAAAAGCCTCCACTAAATATTTTCTAACACAAGCTACTACAATAATACTACTTATAATAGCAGTCATCATTACCTATTACACTCTGGCCAGTGGACTATCACAAAACTATTCAACCCAACAGCACCAACCATAATAATGATAGCCCTAGCCATAAAACTAGGACTATCCCCTTTTCACTTTTGAGTGCCCGAAGTAACACAAGGCACCATTAACAGCAGGTCTGTTTTTGGATCAAGATGGCAGAGTAGAAGGACGTGCTCTCACTCCCTCGTGTGAGGCCACTAGAATCACAACTAAGTGCTGAACAATCATCAACAGGAAGACATGAACTCACCAAAAAAGATACGCCCCATCCAAAGACAAAGGAGAAGCCACAATGAGACAGTAGGAGGAGCACAATCACAGTAAAATCAAATCCCATAACTGCTGGGTGGGTGACTCACAAATTAGAGAACACTTATACAAGAGAAGTCCACCCACTGGAGTGAAGGTTCTGAGCCCCATGTCAGGCTCCCAATCTGGGGGTCTGGCAACGGGAAGAGGAATTCCTAGAGAATCAGACTTTGAAGCCTAGCGGGATTTGATTGCAGGACTTCGACAGGACAGGGGAAACAGAGACTCCACTCCTGGAGGGCACACAGAGAGTAGTGTGTGCATCAGGACACAGGGGAAAGAACAGTGACCCCATTGGAGACTGAACCAGACCTACCTGCTAGTGTTGTAGGGTCTCCTGCAGAGATGGGCGTGGTGGTGGCTGTGTCTCACCATGAGGACAAGGACACTGGCAGCAGAAGTTCTGGGAAGTACTCCTTGGTGTGAGCCCTCCCAGAGTCTGCTATTAGCCCCACCAAAGAGCCCAGGTCGGCTCCAGTGTTGGGTTCCCTCAGGCCAAACAAGCAACAGGGAGGGAACCCATCCCCACCCATCAGCAGACAAGTGGATCAAAGTTTTACTGAGCTCTTCCCACCAAAGCAACAGCCAGCTCTACCCACCACCAGTCAAGCCTCTTAGGTAGCCTCATCCACCAGAGGGCAGACAGCAGAAGCAAGAACTACAATCCTGAAGCCTGTGGAACAAAAAAGTATTCACAGAAAGATAGACAAGATGAAAAGGCAAACGGCTATGTACCAGATGAAGGAACAAGATAAAACCCCAGAAAAACAATGAAATGAAGTGGAGATAGGCAACCTTCCAGAAGAAGAATTCAGAATAATGATAGTGAAGATGATCCAGGACCTTGGAAAAAGAATGGAGGCAAAGATCAAGAAGATGCAAGAAATGTTTAACAAAGACCTAGAAAAATTAAACAACAAACAAACAAAGATTAACAGTACAATAACTGAAATGAAAACTACACTAGACAGAATCAATAGTAGAATAACTGAGATAGAAGAACAGATAAGTGACCTGGAAGACAGAATGGTGGAATTCAATGTTGCAGAACAGAATAAAGAAAAAGGAATGAAAAGAAATGAAGACAACCTAAGAGACCTCTGGGACAACCTTAAACGCAACAACATTCACATTATAAGGATCCCAGAAGGAGAAGAGAGAGAGAAAGGACCTGAAAAAACATTTGAAGAGATTATAGTCAAAAACTTCCCTAACATGGGAAAAGAAATAGCCACCCAAGTCCAGGAAGCACAGAGAGTCCCATACAGGATAAACCCAAGGAGAAACATGCCAAGACACACAGTAATCATATTGGAAAAATTAAAGACAAACAAAAATTATTGAAAGCAACAAGGGAAAAATGACAAATAACATATGAGGGAACTCCCATAAGGTTAACAGCTGATTTCTCAGCAGAAGCTCCACAGCCACAAGGGAGTGGCATAACATATTTAAAGTGATGAAAGGGAAGAACCTACAACCAGAATTACTCTACCTGACAGGGATCTCATTCAGATTTGATGGAGAAATCAAAAGATTACAGACAAGCAAAAGCTAAGAGAATTCAGTGCCACCAAACCAGCTCTACAACAAATGCTAAAGGAACTTCCTTAAGTGGGAAACACAAGAGAAGAAAAGGACCTACAAAAACAAACCAAAACAATTAAGAAAATGGTAACAGGAACATACATATAGATAACACCTTAAACGTGAATGGATGAAATGCTCCAAGCAAAAGACACAGGCTTGCTGAATGGATACAAAAACAAGACCCATATATATGCTCTCTACAAGAGACCCACTTCAGACCTAGGGACACATACAGACTGAAAGTAAGGGGATAGAAAAAGATATTCCATACAAATGGAAATCAAAAGAAAGCTGGAGTAGCAAAACTCATATCAGATAAAATAGACTTTAAAATACATAATGTTACAAGAGACAAGGAAGGACACTACATAATAATAATAATCAAGGGATCAATCGAAGAAGAAGATATAACAATTATAAATATATGTGCACCAAACATAGGAGCACCTCAATACATAAGGCAACTGCTAACAGTTATAAAGAGGAAATCGACAGCAACATAAAAATAGTGGGGGATTTTAACACCTCACTTACACCAATGGACAGATCATCCAAACAGAAAGTTAATAAGGAAACACAAGCTTTAAATGACACAATAGAGCAGATAGTTTTAATTGATATTTGTAGGACATTCCATGCAAAAACAGCAGATTACACTTTCTTCTCAAGTGCGCACAGAACTTTCTCCAGGAGAGATCACATCTTGGGTCACAAATCAAGCCTCAGTAAATTTAAGAAAATTGAAATCATATCAAGCATCTTTTCTGACCAAAACACTATGAGATTAGAAATGAATTATGGGGAAAAAAACGTAAAAAACACAAACACATGGAGGCTAAACAATATGTTACTAAATAACCAAGAGATCACTGAAGAAATCGAAGAGGAAATCAAAAAATACCTAGAGACAAATGACAACAAAACACGATGATCCATAACCTATGCGATGCAGCAAAAGCAGTTCTAAGAGGGAAGTTTATAGCTATACAACCCTACCTCAAGAAACAAGAAAAATCTCAAATAAACAATCTAACCTTACACCTAAAGGAACTAGAGAAAGAAGAACAAACAAAACCCAAAGTTAGCAGAAGGGAAGAAATCATAAAGATCAGAGCAGAAATAAATGAAATAGAAACAAAGAAAACAATAGTAAAGATCAATAAAACTAAAAGCTGGTTCTTTGAGAAGATAAATAAAATTGATAAAAAATTAGCCAGACTCACCAAGAAAAAGAGGGAGAGGACTTAAATCAATAAAATTAGAAATGAAAAAGGAGAGTTACAACAGACACCACAGAAATACAAAGCACCCTAAGAGACTACTACAAGCAACTCTATGCCAATGAAATGGACAACCTGGAAGAAATGGACAAATACTTAGAAAGGTATAACCTTCCAAGACTGAACCAGGAAGAAATAGAAAATACGAACAGACCAATCATAAGTAATGAAATTGAAACTGTGATTTAAAATCTTCAAACACAGGCTTCCCTGTTGGTGCAGTGGTTGAGAGTCTGCCTGCCGATGCAGAGGACACAGGTTTGTGCTCCGGTCCAGGAATATCCCATATGCCACGGAGCAGCTGGGACCGTGAGCCATGGCCACTGAGCCTGTGTGTCCAGAGCCTGTGCTCCACAACAGGAGGGGCCACAATGGTGAGAGGCCCACGTACCACAAAAAAAAAAAAAATCTTCAAACAAACAAAAGTCCAGGACCAGATGGCATCACAGGTGAATTCTATCAAACATTTAGAGAAGAGCTAACACTCATCCTTCTCAAACTCTTCCAAAAAATTGCAGAGGAAGGAATACTCCCAAACTCATTCTACAAGGCCACCATCACCCTTATACCAAAACCAGACAAAGATACTACAAAAACAGAAAATTACAGACCAGTATCACTGATGAATATAGATGCAAAAATCCTCAATAAAATATTAGCAAACAGAATCCAACAACAAATTAATAGGATCATACCCCATGATCAAGTGGGATTTACCCCAGGGATGCAAGGATTCTTCAGTATACACAAATCAATCAATGTGATACACCATATTAACAAATTGAAGAAGAAAAATCAAAATTCAACACCCAGTTATGGTAAAAGCTCTCCAGAAAGTGGGCATAGAGGGAATTTACCTCAACATCATAAAGGCCAGATATGACAAACCCACAGCAAACATCATTCTCAATGGTGAAAAACCGAAAGCATTTCCTCTAAGATCAGAAACATTCCTCTAAGGATGTTCAGTCTCACCACTATTATTCAACATAGTTTTGCAAGTTCTAACCATGGCAATGAGAGAAGAAAAAGAAATAAAAGGAATACAAATCAGAAAAGAAGAAGTAAAACTGTCACTGTTTGCAGATGACATGATACTCTACATAGAGAATCCTAAATATACCACCAGAAAACTACTAGAGCTAATCAATGAATTTGGTAAAGTTGCAGGATACAAAATTAATGCACAGAAATCCCTTGCATTCCTATACACTAATGATGAAAAATCTGAAAGGGAAATTAAGGAAACAATCCCATTTACCAATGCAACAAAAAGAATAAAATACCTTGGAATAAACCTACCTAGGGAGACAAAAGAGCTGTATGCAGAAAATTATAAGACACTGATGAAAGAAATTAAAGATGATACCAACAGATGGAGAGATAAGCCATGTTCTTGGATTTGAAGAATCAATATTGTGAAAATGACTATATTACCCAAATCAATCTACAGACTCAATGCAATCCCTATCAAGTTATCAATGGCATTTTTTACTGAACTGGAACAAAAAATCTTAAAATGTGTATGGAGACAAAAAAGACCCCAAATAGCCAAAGCAGTCGTGAGGGGAAAAAAATGCAGTTGATGGAATCAGACTCCCTGACTTCAGACTATACTACAAAGCTACAGTAATCAGGACAATATGGTACTGGCACAAAAACAGAAATATAGATCAATGGAACAGGATAGACAGCCCAGAGATAAACCCACGCACCTATGATCAACTAATCTATGACAAAGGAGGCAAGGATATACAATGGAGAAAAGACAGTCTCTTAAATAAGTGGTGCTGGGAAAACTGGACAGCTACATATAAAAGAATGAAATTAGAACACTCCCTAACACCATACATAAAAATAAATTCAAAATGGATTAGAGACCCAAATTTAAGCCCAGACACTATAAAACTCTTAGAGGAAAACATAAGCAGAACACTCTATGACATAAATCACAGCAAGATCAGTTTTGACCCACCTCCTAGAGAGATGGAATTAAAAACAAAAATAAATAAATGGGGCCTAATGAAACTTAAAAGCTTTAGCACAAAAAGGGAAACCATAAACAAGACGAAAAGACAACTCTCAGAATGGGAGAAAATATTTTCAAACAAAGCAACTGACAAAAGATTAATCTCCAAAATAAACAAGCAGCTCATGCAGCTCAATATTAAAAAAACAAACAACCCAATCCAAAAATGGGCAGAAGATCTAAATAGACATTTCTCCAAAGAAGATATACAGATGGCCCAGAAGCACATGAAAAGCTGCTCAACATCACTAATTATTAGAGAAATGCAAATCAAAACTACAATGAGGTATCACCTCACACCAGTTAGAATGGGCATCATCAGAAAATCTACAAACAACCAATGCTGGAGAGGGGGTGGAGAAAAGGGAACCCTCATGCACCATTGGTGGCAATGTAAATTTATACAGCCACTATGGAGAACAGTATGGAGCTTCCTTAAAAAACTAAAAATAGAATTACCATATGACCCAGCAATCCACTACCAGGCATATACCCAGAGAAAACCATAATTCAAAAGGACACATGCACCCCAATGTTCAGTACAGCACTATTTACAATAGCCATGTCATGGAAGCAACCTAAATGCCCATCAACAGACGAATGGCTAAAGAAGATGTGCACATATATACAGTACAATATTACTCAGCCATAAAAAAGGAATGAAATTGGGCCATTTTTAGAAATGTGGATGGATCTAGAGTCTGTCATATAGAGTGAAGTAAGTCAGAAAGAGAAAAATAAATATCGTATATTAACACATATATGTGGAACCTAGAAAAATGGTACAGATGAACTGGTTTGCAGGGCAGAAATTGAGACACAGATGTAGAGAACAAATGTAGGGACCCCAAGGGGGGAAAGTGGTAGGGGGTCATGGTGGTGTGATGATTTGGGAGATTGCGATTGATATATATATATATATATATATATATATATATATATATATATATATATACACACTAATATGTATAAAATGGATAACTAATAAAAAAACCCAGCAGGTCTAATCCTATTAACATGATGAAAACTTGGCACCCCTATCAATCCTCTATCAAATCTCACCATCAATTAATTTAAGCCTAATACTATCTCTATCCATACTTTCTATTCTAGTCAGTGGTTGAGGAGGATTAACTCAAACACAACTCCAAAAAATCATGGTCAAAAAAAAAAAAAAATCATGGTCTACTTACCAATCGCCCTCATAGGATGAATGATAACCATCTTACTGTATAATCCAACTATAACCATCTGCAACCTAGTAATTTATATCATAATAACCTCACTATATTCATACTATTTATTCACAGCTCAGCCACCACCACACTATCACTATGACACACATGGAACAAAACACATGTCATCACAACCCTCACCATAATCACCCTACTCTTAATAGGAGGACTCCCGCCACTATCAGGATTCATGCCTAAATGAATGATTATTCAAGAAATAACAAAAAACAATGCTACTATCTTACCTACGTTATAGCCACCACAGCACTACTTAACCTGTACTTCTACATACGACTCACATACTCCACAACATTAAATATATTCCCCTCCACAAACAACATGAAGATAAAATGTTGAGTCTATGTATATTTTGGATATAACCCCTTACTGGATATACTGTTTGCAAATATCTTCTTCCATTCAGCACATGGCCTTTTCATTTTTTTGGTAGTTTCCTTCACTGTACAAAGACATTTTAGTTTGATGTAGTCTCATTTGTATATTTTTGATTTTGTTTCCCTTGCCTGAGGAGACATACCCCCAAAATATTGCTGAGATCAAGGTCAAAGAATATACTGCCTATGTTTTCTTCTAGGAGTATTGTATTATGGTTTCAGGTCTTACATTAAGTCTTTAATCCATTTTGAGTTTATTTTTCTGCATGGTGTGAGAGAGTAGTCAATTTGACTCTTTTTCATGTAGCTGTTCAGTTTTCCCAACCCCATTTATTGAAGAAACTGTCTTTTCTCCATTGTATTTTCTTGCCTCCTTTGATGTAGGTTAATTGCCCATCTAATTGTGGGTTCTTTCTGGGCTCTCTATTTTGTTCCATTGATCAATGTGTCTGTTTTTGTGCCAGTATCATACTATTTTGATTACAGTAGCTTTGCAGTATAGTCTGAAGCCAGGGAGCCATGGCTCCAGCTTCGTTCTTCATTCTCAAGATCGTTTTGACTGTTGGGGGTCTTTTGTGTTTCCATACAAATTTCAGAATTATTTGTTCTAGTTCTGTGAAAAATGCCATTGGTATTTTTTTTTAACATCTTTATTGAGGTATAATTGTTTTACAATGGTGTGTTAGTTTGTGCTTTATAACAAAGTGAATCACTTATACATACACATATGTTCCCATATGTCTTCCCTCTTGCGTCTCCCTCCCTCCCACCCTCCCTATCCCACCCCTCCAGGCTGTCACAAAGCACCGAGCCAATATCCCTGTGCCATGCGGCTGCTTCCCACTAGCCATCTACCTTACTACGTTAGTTAGTGTGTATATGTCCATGACTCTCTCTTGCCCTGTCACAGCTCACCCTTCCCCCTCCCCATAACCTCAAGTCTGTTCTCTAGTAGGTCTGCGTCTTTATTCCTACCTTACTCCTAGGTTCTTCATGACATTTTTTTTCCTTAAATTCCATATATATGTGTTAGCATACAGTATTTGTCTTTTTCTTTCTGACTTACTTCACTCTGTATGACAGACTCTAGGTCTATCCACCTCATTACAAATAGCTCAATTTCGTTTCTTTTTATGGCTGAGTAATATTCCATTGTATATATGTGCCACATCTTCTTTATCCATTCATCCGATGATGGGCACTTAGGTTGTTTCCACCTCCGGGCTATTGTAAATAGAGCTGCAATGAACATTTTGGTACATGACTCTTTTTGAATTTTGGTTTTCTCAGGGTATATGCCCAGTAGTGGGATTGCTGGGTCATATGGTAGTTCTATTTGTAGTTTTTTAAGGAACCTCCATACTGTTCTCCATAGTGGCTGAACCAATTCACATTCCCACCAGCAGTGCAAGAGTGTTCCCTTTTCTCCACACCTTCTCCAGCATTTATTGTTTGTAGATTTTTTGATGATGGCCATTCTGACTGGTGTGAGATGATATCTCATTTGTAGTTTTGATTTGCATTTCTCTAATGATTAATGATGTTGAGCATTCTTTCATGTGTTTGTTGGCAGTCTGTATATCTTCTTTGGAGAAATGTCTATTTAGGTCTTCTGCCCATTTTTGGATTGGATTGTTTGTTTTTCTGTTATTGAGCTGCATGAGCTGCTTGTAAATTTTGGAGATTAATACTTTGTCAGTTGCTTCATTTGCAAATATTTTCTCCCATTCTGAGGGTTGTCTTTTGGTCTTGTTTATGGTTTCCTTTGCTGTGCAAAAGCTTTGAAGTTTCATTAGGTCCCATTTGTTTATTTTTGTTTTCATTTCCATTACTCTAGGAGGTGGGTCAGAAAGGATCTTGCTGTGATTTATGTCATAGAGTGTTCTGCCTATGTTTTCCTCTAAGAGTTTGATAGTTTCTGGCCTTACATTTAGGTCTTTAATCCATTTTGAGCTTATTTTTGTGTATGGTGTTAGGGAGTGATCTAATCTCATACTTTTACATGTACCTGTCCAGTTTTCCCAGCACCACTTATTGAAGAGGCTGTCCTTTCTCCACTGTACATTCCTGCCACCTTTATCAAAGATAAGGTGTCCATATGTGCGTGGGTTTATCTCTTGGCTTTCTATCCTGTTCCATTGATCTATCTTTCTGTTTTTGTGCCAGTACCATACTGTCTTGATTACTGTAGCTTTGTAGTATAGTCTGAAGTCAGGGAGCCTGATTCCTCCAGCTCCTTTTTTCGTTCTCAGGATTGCTTTGGCTATTCGGGGCCTTTTGTGTTTCCATACTAATTGCGAAATTTTTTGTTCTAGTTCTGTGAAAAATGCCAGTGGTAGTTTGATAGGGATTGCATTGAATCTATAGATTGCTTTGGGTAGTAGAGTCATTTTCACAATGTTGATTCTTCCAATCCAAGAACATGGTATATCTCTCCATCTATTTGTATCATCTTTAATTTCTTTCATCAGTGTCTTATAATTTTCTGCATACAGGTCTTTTGTCACCTTAGGTAGGTTTATTCCTAGATATTTTATTCTTTTTGTTGCAATGGTAAATGGGAGTGTTTTCTTGATTTCACTTTCAGATTTTTCATCATTAGTATATAGGAATGCCAGAGATTTCTGTGCATTAATTTTGTATCCTGCCACTTTACCAAATTCATTGATTAGCTCTAGTAGTTTTCTGGTAGCATCTTTAGGATTCTCTATGTATAAGATCATGTCATCTGCAAACAGTGACAGCTTTACTTCTTCTTTTCAGATTTGGATTCCTTTTATTTCCTTTTCTTCTCTGATTGCTGTGGCTAAAACTTCCAAAACTCTGTTGAATAAGAGTGGTGAGAGTGGGCAACCTTGTCTTGTTTCTGATCTTAGTGGAAATGCTTTCAGTTTTTCACCATTGAGGATGATGTTTGCTGTGGGCTTGTCATATATGGCCTTTATTATGTTGAGGAAAGTTCCCTCTGTGCCTACTTTCTGCAGGGTTTTTATCATAAATGGGTGTTGAATTTTGTCAAAAGCTTTCTCTGCATCTATTGAGATGATCATATGGTTTTTCTCCTTCAATTTGTTAATATGGTTTATCACATTGATAGATTTGCGTATATTGAAGAATCCTTGCATTCCTGGAATAAACCCCACTTGATCATGGTGTATGATCCTTTTAATGTGCTGTTGGATTCTGTTTGCTAGTATTTTTTTGAGGATTTTTGCATCTATGTTCATCAGTGATATTGGCCTGTAGTTTTCTTTCTTTGTGACATCCTTGTCTGGTTTTGGTATCAAGGTGATGGTGGCCTCGTAGAAGGAATTTGGGAGTGTTCCTCCCTCTGCTATATTTTGGAAGAGTGTGAAAAGGATAGGCGTTAGCTCTTCTCTAAATGTTTGCTAGAATTCGCCTGTGAAGCCATCTGGTCCTGGGCTTTTGTTTGTTGGAAGATTTTTAATCACAGTTTCAATTTCAGTGCTTGTGATTGGTCTGTTCATATTTTCTATTTCTTCCTGATTCAGTCTTGGCAGGTTGTGCATTTCTAAGAATTTGTCCATTTCTTCCAGATTGTCCATTTTATTGGCATAGAGTTGCTTGTAGTAATCTCTCATGATCTTTTTTATTTCTGCAGTGTCAGTTGTTACTTCTCCTTTTTCATTTCTAATTCTATTGATTTGAGTCTTCTCCCTTTTTTTCTTGATGAGTCTGGCTAGTGGTTTATCTATTTTGTTTATCTTCTCAAAGAACCAGCTTTTAGTTTTATTGATCTTTGCTATTGTTTCCTTCATTTCTTTTTCATTTATTTCTGATCTGATTTTTATGATTTCTTTCCTCCTGCTAGCTTTGGGTTTTTTTTGTTTTTCTTTCTCTAATTGCTTGAGGTGCAAGGTTAGGTTGTTTATTCGAGATGTTTCCTGCTTCTTAAGGTGGGCTTGTATTGCTATAAACTTCCCCCTTAGAACTGCTTTTGCTGCATCCCATAGGTTTTGGGTCGTTGTGTCTCCATTGTCATTTGTTTCTAGGTATTTTTTAATTTCCTCTTTGATTTCTTCAGTGATCACTTCATTATTAAGTAGTGTATTGTTTAGCCTCCATGTGTTTGTATTTTTTACAGATCTTTTCCTGTAATTGATATCTAGTTTCATGATCTATCCTGGAGAATGTTCCATGAGCACTTGAGAAAAATGTGTATTCTGTTGTTTTTGGATGGAGTGTCAATTAAGTCCATTTTGTTTAATGTATCATTTAAAGGTTGTGTTTCCTTATTTATTTTCATTTTGGATGATCTGTCCATGGGTGAAAGTGGGGTGTTTAAGTCCCGTACTATGAATGTGTTACTGTCGATTTCCCCTTTTATGGCTGTTAGTATTTGCCTTATGTATTGAGGTGCTCCTATGTTGGGTGAATAAATATTTACAATTGTTGTATCTTCTTCTTGGATCGATCCCTTGATCATTATGTAGTGTCCTTCTTTGTCTCTTTTAATAGTCCTTATTTTAAAGTCTATTTTGTCTGATATGAGAATTGCTACTCCAGCTTTCTTTTGGTTTCCATTTGCATGGAATATCTTTTTCCATCCCCTTACTTTCAATCTGTATGTGTCTCTAGGTCTGAAGTGGGTCTCTTGTAGACAGCGTATATAAGGGTCTTGTTTTTGTATCAATTCAGCCAATCTGTGTCTTTTGGTGGGAGCATTTAGTCCATTTACATTCAAGGTAATTATTGATATGTATGTTCCTATTCCCATTTTCTAAATTGTTTTGGGTTCGTTATTATAGGTCTTTTCCTTCTCTTGTGTTTCTTGTCTAGAGAAGTTCCTTTAGCATTTGTTGTAAAGCTGGTTTGGTGGTGCTGAACTCTCTCAGCTTTTGCTTGTCTGTAAAGGTTTTAATTTCTCTGTCAAATCTGAATGAGATCCTTGCTGGGTAGAGTAGTCTTGGCTGCAGGTTTTTCTCCTTCATCACTTTCAGTATGTCCTGCCACTCCCTTCTGGCTTGTAGGGTTTCTGTTGAGAGATCAGTTGTTAACCTTATGGGGATTCCCTTATGTGTTATTTGTTGTTTTTCCCTTGCTGCTTTTAATATGCTTTCTTTGTATTTAATTTTTGACAGTTTGATTAATATGTGTCTTGGTGTATTTCTCCTTGGATTTATCCTGTATGGGACTCTTTGTGCTTCCTGGACTTGATTAACTATTTCCTTTCCCATATTAGGGAAGTTTTCAACTATAATCTCTTCAAATATTTTCTCAGTCCCTTTCTTTTTCTCTTCTTCTTCTGGAACCCCTATAATTAGAATGTTGGTGTGTTTAATGTTGTCCCAGAGGTCTCTGAGACTGTCCTCAGTTCTTTTCATTCTTTTTTCTTTATTCTGCTCTGCAGTAGTTATTTCCACTATTTTATCTTCCAGGTCACTTATCCGTTCTTCTGCCTCAGTTATTCTGCTATTGATCCCATGTAGAGTACTTTTAATTTCATTTATTGTGTTGTTCATCATTGCTTGTTTCATCTTTATTTCTTCTAGGTCCTTGTTAACTGTTTCTTGCATTTTGTCCATTCTTTTTCCAACATTTCAGATCATCCTTACTATCATTATTCTGAATTCTTTTTCAGGTAGACTGCTTATTTCCTCTTCATTTATTAGGTCTGGTGCATTTTTATCTTGCTCCTTTATCTGCTGTGTGTTTTTCTGTCTTCTCATTTTGCTTATCTTACTGTGTTTGGTGTCTCCTTTTTGCAGACTGCAGGTTCGTAGTTCCCGCTGTTTTTGATGTCTGTCTCCAGTGCCTAAGGTTGGTTCAGTGGGTTGTGTAGGCTTCCTGGTGGAGGGGACTAGTGCCTGTGTTGTGGTGGATGAGGCTGGATCTTGTCTCTCTAGTGGCAGGTTCATGTCTGGTGGTGTGTTTTGGGGTGTCTGTGGCCTTATTATGATTTTAGGCAGTCTCTCTGCTAATGGGTGGGGTTGTGTTCCTGTTTTGCTAGTTGTTTGGCATAGGTTGTCCAGCACTGTGGCTTGCTGGTCATTGAGTGAAGCTGGGTGCTGGTGTTAAGATGGAGGTCTCTGGGAGATTTTCGCCATTTGATATTATGTGGAGCTGGGAGGTCTCTTGTTGACCAGTGTCCTGAAGTTGGCTCTCCTATACCAGAGGCAGAACCCTGACTCCTGGTTGGAGCACCAAGAGCCTTTCATCCACACAGCTCAGAATAAAAGGGAGAAAAAGTAGAGAGAATTAGTAGAAGTATGAGGAAAGAAAGAAGGAAAGGAGGGAAGGAAGGAAGGAAGGAAGAAAGAAAGAAAGAAAGAAGGAAAGAAGGTCGGAAGGAAAGAAAGGAGGGAGGGAGGGAGGGAGGAAGGAAGGAAGGAGGGAAGGAAGGAAAAAAGACTGAAAGAAAGAAGATACAGTAAAAATAAAATAAAGTATAATAAAGTTATTGAATTAAAAAATTCTTATTTAGAAAAAAAAAGGGACGGATAGAACCTTAGGACAAATGTTGGAAGCAAAGCTATACAGACAAAATCTTACACAGAAGCATACACATACACCCTCACTAAAAGAGGTAAAGGGGGAAACATCATAAATCTTGCTCTCAGAGACCACCTCCTCAATTTGGGATGATTCGTTGTCTAAAGGAGGGAAGGAAGGAAGGAAAGAAAGAAAGAAAGAAAGAAAGAACGAAGGTAAAGTATAATAACATTATTAAAATTAAAATTAATTATTAAGAAAAAAATTTTAAAAAAAACATGGACGGATAGAACCCTAGGACAAATGGTGGAAGCAAGACTATACAGACAAGATCTCACACAGAAGCATACACATACACATTCACAAAAAGAGGAAAAGGGAAAAAAATCATAGATCTTGCTTCTAAAGTCCACTTCCTTAATTTGGGATGATTGGTTGTCTATTCAGGTATTCCACAGATGCAGGGTATATCAAGTTGATTGTGGAGCTTTAATCCGCTGCTTCTGAGGCTGCTGGGAGAGATTTCCCTTTCTCTTCTTTGTTCTCACAGCTCACCGGGGCTCAGCTTTGGATTTGGCCCTGCCTCTGCGTGTAGGTCGCTGGAGGGCGTCTGTTTTTTGCTCAGACAGGACGGGGTTAAAGGAGCCGCTGATTCGGGGGCTCTGGCGCACTCAGGCCGGCGAGGACGGAGGGGCACGGAGTGCGGGGAGGTCCTGTGGCGGCAAAGGCCGGCGTGACTTTGCACCAGCCTGAGGCCCGCCGTGCATTCTCCCGGGTAAATTGTCTTGGGATCCCGGAAACCTGGCAGTGGCGGGCTGCAAAGGCTCCGCGGAAGAGGGGTGTGGAGAGTGACCTGTGCTCGCACACAGGCCCCTTGGTGGCGGCAGCAGCAGCCTTAGCGTCTCCCGCCCGTCTCTGGGGTCCGCGCTTTTAGCCGCGGCTCGCGCCCGTCTCTGGAGTTCCTTTAAGCAGCGTTCTTAAACCCCTCTCCTCACGCACCAGGAAACAAAGAGGGAAGAAAAAGTCTTTTGCCTCCACGGCAGGTGCAGACTTTTCCCCGGACTCCCTCCCGGCTAGCCGTGGTGCACTAACCCCTTCAGGCTATGTTCAAGCCGCCAAGCCCAGTCCTCTCCCTGCGCTCCGTCCGAAACCGAAACCCGAGCCTCAGAGCCTCAGCTCACAGCCCCGCCTGCCCCGGCGGGTGAGCAGACAAGCCTCTCGGGCTGGTGAGTGCTGGTCGGCACCGATCCTCTGTGCGGGAATCTCCCCGCTTTGCCCTCCGCACCCGTTGCTGTGCACTCCTCCGCGGCTTCGAAGCTCCCCCCTCTGCCTCCCGCAGTCTCCGCCCGCGAAGGGGCTTCCTAGTGTGTGGAAACTTTTCCTCCTTCACAGCTCCCTCCCACTGGTGCAGGTGCCGTCCCTATTCTTTTGTCTCTGTTTTTTCTTTTGCCCTACCCAGGTACGTGGGGAGTTTCTTGCCTTTTGGGAGGTCTGAGGTCTTCTGCCAGCCTTCAGTAGGTGTTCTGTAGTTGTTCCACGTATAGATGTATTTCTGGTGTATCTTGTATTTTATTTCTCATCAGGTAATGAAACCACAGTGTCTCAGTAAAATTCAATGTAAGATATCTTTTTCCACATGGAGTGTTTTAGATACTTAAAAATCTCAATTCATTCTGACTCTGGCCGGTGGGCCCGGCCTGCCGCAGGCGTCCGGGGTCTTTCAGTGTGGTCACCGTGGCGTGCGTCTCCTGGGACCCCAGGAAGAGAGTCAGGGGAGTCTAGGAGAGAGGAGGGCACGGGCCAGCTGCCATTGGTATTTTGATACGAATGGAATTGAGTCTGTAGATTGCCTTGGGTAATATGGTCATTTTAACAATATTAATTATTCCAATCCATGAGCACGGTATATATTTCCATTTCTTGTGTCATTTTCAATTTCTTTCTTCAGCGTCTTATAGTTTTCTGAGTACAGGACTTCTACCTCCTTAGATTTATGCCTAGGTATTTTATTCTTTTTTATCAGCTTATAAATGGGATTGATTTCTCACTTTCTCTTTCTGATAGTTTGTTGTTAGTGTATAGAAATGCAACAGATTACTATATTAATTTTGTACCCTGCAATTTTACCAAATTCATTGATGAACTGTAGTGGTTTTTTAGTGCATCTTTAGGATTTTCTATATAGTGTCATGTCATCTAAAATAGTGACAGTTTTACTTCTTCCCTTCCAATTTGGATGTCTTTTATTTCTTTTCCTTGTCTGATTGCTCTGGTTAGGACTTCCAACATTATGTTGAATGAAAGTAGTGAGTGAGGGTATCCTTGTCTTGTTCCTGATCTTAGATGAATGCTTTAAGATTTTCATCATTATGACATTAGCTGTGGGCTTACCATATATGGTCTTTATTATGTTGAGTTATGTTCCCTCTATATTCACTTTGTTGAGAGCTTTTTCTCATAAATGGTGTTGAATTTGGTCAAAAGCTTTTTCTGTATCTATTGTGATGAGTGTATGATTTTTATTCTTCAATCTGTGACTGTGGTGTGTCACACTGAATGACTTGCTGATACTGAACCATTCTTGCATCACTGTGATAAATCCCACTTGATCATTATGTATAATACTTTCAAAGATTGTTGAATTTGGTTTTCTAATGTTTTATTGAGGATTTTTGCATCTGTGTTCCTCAGTGACACTGGCTTGTAATTTTTTTTCTTGGTATCTTTTCCTGGTTTTGGTGTCAGTGTGATGCTGGCCTTGTAGAATGAGTTTGGATGTGTTCCTTCCTCTGAAAATTTTTGGGATAGTTTGAAATGGATAGTGTTAACTCTTGTTTAAATGTTTTGTAGAAATGACCTGTGAAACCATCTGGTCTTGGACTTCTGTATGTTGGGAATTTTTTAAGTTGCTGATTCAATTATATTACTGGTAATTTGTCCGTTCATATGTTCTATTTCTTCTTGACTCACTCTTGGAAGATTGTACATTTCTAGGAATTTGTTCATTTCTTCTAGGATGTCACTTTTATAGGCATATAATTGTTTGTAGTAAACTCTTATGAGCCTTTTTATTTCTGTGGTGTCAGTTGTAACTTCTTTTTCATTCCTGATTTTATTTATTTGGACTCTCTTTTTTTCTCAGTGAGTCTGGTTAAAGGTTTATCATTTTTATTTTATCAACTTTTCAAAAATCCAGCTTTAGTTTTATTGATCTTTTCTACTGTTTTTAAAATTTCCATTTCATTAATTTCTGCTTTAGTATTTATGATTTCTTTCCTTCTACTATTTTTGGGTTTGTTTGTTCTTCTTCTATTTCCTTTAGGTATAAGGTAAGTTTTTTGTTTGTTTGTTTGTTTTGTTTTTAGCATTTTCTCCTTTTCCTGAGGTAGAAAATTCCTATAAACTGATTTTGCTGCATTCCATAGATTTTATGGGGTGTTAAAGTCCCCTACTATTATTGTATTGTTGTCAATTTCTTCCTATATGTGCTTTATGTATTTAGGTGTCTTTATGTTGGGTGCATATATATTTATGATTGTTGTATCTTCTTGTTGGATTGATCCTTTAATCATTACATAGTGTAACTTTTGTCTCTGTCCCTGGTACAGTCTTTGTTTTAAAGTCTATTTTGTCTGATATAAGTATTGCTAACCTGGCTCTCTTTCCATTTCCATTAGCATGAAATACCTTTTCCATCCTCTCACTTTCAGTCTGTGTGTGTCTTTAGATCTGAAGTGAGTCTCTTGTAGGCAGCATAAAGATGGATCTTGTTTTTGTATCCATTCAGCCACCCTTTATCTTTTGATTGGAGCATTAGTCCATTTACATTTAAAGTATTACTGATAGGTATGTGCTTATTGCTATTTTGTTAATTGGTTTGGGATTGTTTTTTAATTCATTTTTGTTCGTTCTTCTTTTGTTCTCGTCTCTTGTTATTTAATGACTATCTTTAGTGTTATGTTTGAATACCTTTTACTTTTTTACATGGCTACCTATTATAGATTTTTGATTTGTAGTTATCATGAGGTTTATGTATAGCAATCTATACAGATGTGATTATTTTAAGCTGCTGATCTCTTAAGTTCAAATTCATTTTAACAACAGTATTACTCCCCTCCCCCAACATTTAATGTTCTTAACATAATATTTTACATCTAGTTGTTTTTTGCATCCCTTAACTACTTATTGCAGATATAGGTGATTTTACTCTGTCTTTTTTTTTTTTTTTTTTTTGCGGTACACAGGCCTCTCACTATTGTGGTCTCTCCCGTTACGGAGCACAGGCTCCGGACATGCAGGCTTAGCGGCCATGGTTCACGGGCCTAGCCGCTCCACAGCATGTGGGATCTTCCTGGACTGGGGCACGAACCCGTGTCCCCTGCATCAGCAGGCGGACACTCAACCACTGCACCACCAGGGAAGCCCACTGTGTTTGTCTTTTAACCTTCCTATTAGATTTATATGTGGTTGATTTAATATGTTTACTGTGTATTTGCCTTTACCGATAAGATGTTTTCTTTTGTAATTTTCATGTTTCTAGTTGTGGCCTTTTCTTTTTCACTTAGAGAAATCCCTTAATACTTTTTAAAAGCTAGTTTGGTGGTAGTGAGCTCTTTTAGCTTTTGCTTGCTGTAAAACTCTTTCTCTCTTCCATAAATCTGAATGAAATCCTTGCCAGGTAGAGTATTCTTTGTTGTAGGTTTTTCCCTTTAATCACTTTAAATATATTGTGCCACTCTCTTCTGGACTGCAAAGTGTCTGCCAAAACATCAGCTGATAGCTTTGTGGAGTTCCCTTGTAAGTAACGTGGTGCTTTTCCCTTGCTGCTTTTAATATTTTCTCTTTACCTTTAATTTTTATTTTAATTACAATGTGTCTTGGTGTGGTCCTCTTTGGATTGAACTTAGTTGGGACTTGCTTTCCTTGGTGCATTTGCACGTCTGTATCCTTTCCCAGGTTAGGGAAGCTTTCAGCTATGTCTTCAAATATGTTCTCTTACACTTTCTGTCTCTATTCTTCTTGGGAATCCCTATAATGGGAATGTTAGTTACTCTTGATGTTGTCTCAGATGTCTCTTAAACTCTTAAAGAAATCATACATTTCTTTTCATTCTTTTTTTTTTTTCTGTTCAGGTGCAGTGATTTCCACTCCTCTGTCTTCCAGCTCACTGATCCATTCCTTTGTATCATCTAATCTCCTGTTGATTCATTCTAGTGTATTTTACATTTCAGTTATTATTTTCTTCATCTCTTTGGTTCTTCTTTATATTTTCTAACTTTGTTAAAATCTTCTAACTTCTTACCCTGTTCATCCACTCTTATCCCAAGTTCTTTGATCATCTTTACAATCATTACCCTGAACTGTTTATTGTGTAGATTGATAACTCCACTTCACTTAGTTCTTCTTCTGGGGTTTTATATTGTTCCTTCAGTTTGAACATGTTCCTCTGTCACCTCATTTTGCCTGATTTGCTATTTTTATTTCTATGTATTTCGAGGTTGGCTGCATCTCCCAAACTTGGATAAATGGCCTTTTTAGAAAATATCCTCTGTGTCCCAGCAATGCACCCCACTCTGGTCACCAGAGCAATATTCTCTAGGGGTGCCTCCATATGGGCTGCATTGGTACTTCTGTTGTGGCGAGCTGACAACTGTGGGTGGCCTGGTAGATGTGGCTAGCCCCCAGTCTGGTTGGTTGCCAGCTATGCCTTGTGTGGAGGCTCCCAGCCACTAGTGGGTGGGGCCAGGTAACAAAATGGCTGCTTGCATAGCCCCAGGGAGGTCGCAGTCTAGTGCTGGCTTACTGGTGAGCAGAGCTGGGTCCCAGTGTCTCTCAGTGCAGGGTTTCTGGTGTTCCAGGGCTGGTGCTGGTGCACGGGTGTGTGTGGCCAAGTCCTGGGCCCTCTGGTAGACAGGGCATTGTCCTGAGCAGCAGTGGCTCAGGGAGTCTTAAGGAACCAGCCTGCTAGTGGTTTGGGCTGTGCCCCCACCTGGCTAGTTGCTTTTTATCTTGTGATGAGAACTCTTAGGCTTTACTCTCGTAACAACTTTCATATATAACATACAACAGTGTTACTTATCATGTTGTACATACATCCGTAGTACTTATTTATGTTGCAACTGGAAATTTGTACCCTTTGGCTACCTACATCAAATTACGCCTACCTCCACACCCCATATCTGTAACAACAAACCTGATCTCTTTATCTATGAGTTCGTTTGTTTGTTTTTGAAGTATAATTGACCTGTAACACTATGTTAGTTTCTGTTGCACAACATAGTGATTTGATCTTTCTATACATTTCAAAATGATCACAATTGTCTTGTTACCATATGTCACCATACAAAGATATTACATTGTTATTGGCTATATTCCCCATACTGTACATTTCATAACCATACCTCATTTATTTTGTAACTGGAAGTTTGTACCTCATAATCTCCTTCAGCTATTTCACTCATTCCCCCCCACCCCCTCCCCTCTGCCAACCACCCCTTTGGTTTCTGTATCTATAACTCTGTTTCTGTTTTGTCATGTTTATTCATTTGTTATTTTCTCTTTATTTTCCACATACATGAAATCATACGATATTTTATTTTTAAATTTATTTTTATTTTTTATTTTTGGGCCACACTGCACAGCATGTGGGATACTAGTTCCCCGACCAAGGGTTGAAGCTGTGCCCCCTGCAGTGGAAGCATGGAGCCTTAACCACTGGATTGTCAGGGAATTCCCATACAGTATTTTCATTTCTGTGTCTGACTTATTTCACTTAGCATAAGACCTTCTAGTTCTATTCATGTTGTCGTAAATGGCAAGATTTCATTCCTTTTTAAGGCTGAGTAATATTCCATTGTGTGTGTGTGTGTGTGTGTGTGTGTGTGTGTGTGTGTCACATCTTTATTCGTTTATCTATTGATGTGAACTTAGGTTGCTTCCATAGCTTGGCTATTGTAAATAATGCTGAAATGAACATAGGGGTGCATATATCTTTTTGAACTAGTGTTTTCATTTTCTTTGGAAAAATACCCAGAATTAGAATTACTGGATCATATGGTAGTTCTACAGTAAGTTGCCTACATATGAACCTTCAAGTTGTGAACTTTCAAAGATGCAAACATGCTTTCAGAGTGAGTGAAATTGCAGCTCGCCCTCCATCTCCTATTGCTGATCATCCTTTAGCTCTACCATCTCCCACCTCCTCTCCCTCCTCCAGTCAGTAACTCTTCTTGCCTGTTCACTCGATTCCAGCTCCTGTATGCTAGCTGTTATACTGTACTACTGTACTTTTCAAGGTATTGTACTGTAAGATTAAAAATTTTGTCTTTATTTTTTGTGTTTGTTTGTTTTTATGTATTATTTGTGTGAAAAGTATTATAAACCTATCACAGTACAGTACTACGTAACTAGCTGTTTGTGTTATTTGGGTACCTAGGCTAACTTTCTTGGACTTAGGAACAAACTGAACTTATGAACACGCTCTTGGAATGGAACTTGCTCATACATAGGGGACTTACTGTATTTTTAATTTTTTGAGGAACCTCCATACTGTTCTCCATAGTGGCTGTGCCCCTTTATGTTCCCACCAAGAGTTTATAAGGGTCTCCTTTTCTCCACATCCTCAACAACACTTGTCATTTCTTGTCTTTAGGATGATAGCCATTCTGACAGGTGTGAGGTGATATCTCATTGTGGTTTTGATTTGCATTTCCCTGATGATTAGTGACATTGAGCGTCTTTCCATGTGTTTACTGGCCATCTGTATGTCTTCTTTGGAAAAATGTCTATTCATGTCCTTATCCCGTTTTGTAATCAGGTTGTTTTTTTTGGCTGCACTGCATGGCATGTGGGAATTTCCTGACCAGGGATTGAACTTTTCATGTGCACCTTGGCTATCTGCATGTCCTTATTGGAGAACTGTCTATTCAGTTCTTCTGCCTTTTTTTTTTTTACCTAGTATGTAACTTTTTATTGAAAGTATCTTGCATTTGTGACTGATGCTTTCTGGGTTATGCCACACATTTTAACATTAAAGGTTAAATTATTTTTTACATGCAAGTAGTGTTTATGGTTTTCCCCACATAGGATTACTGATTATAAAAAGATGACACACTGCTTGGGTTAAGTGTCTTCTTTAATTGAAAAGCCAGCAAACTGTCTAATTCTATTTCCTCCCAAACTATAAACTGAGTAAAAACTGAGCCTCTAGCCAACATATTCAAAGCTGATAGGATTAAAAATGCAAAAACAAGTCCTCAGATCCAGTTAAGGGAGCGCTGCTACATACAGGCTAATCAATACCAGCCATACTCTGACTCCAGGAAGCTGGAAGACATTCTGATAACCCCACTCTAATAGCATTTACCTCAAGTAGCCTTTTTCCAGTTTCCAACTCATAAATAAAGATAATATGTTAATTCTATTTCAGAAAATTTTTTGCAAGTTGTTTTATTTACAATGCCAAGTCACTAAACTAAAGGTAACTGGACAATAAACTAGGCAGAAATTGCTTTACAAAAAGAGGGAAAGCCCAAAATGCCACTTCTATAGAGAACCTACAGTTCAATTTTATTCAGAGCAAAGAAAAATGAACTTTTGGTCATACTAGAAGAAACTGAGACATAAGTTTGGAATCTGTACTGAAACTACACATGCAATGAGGGCAACATTCTGCTAATACAACTGATTTGCTGCTGCATTTGTGGACTGTTTTTCTAATATTAACAATTATAAACAAAGCAGTTCAACTAGTATTTGGAACAATCCTTACAGTGTTACAGCATCAAACACAAAATTTCACTTCTCCTCCCACCACTAGTTCTGTTTGCGTACCTGGGCTTCCTCTTCTTCAGTAAAATCATTTTTGATATTGAATGTCTTTCGAATCTCCTCAGGCAACATATTGATCATATTGGCAACAGTCTTGCAGGTAACATCAAGCAAACCTTTGATGTCTAAGTAGTTTGCTACCAGTATAAGCTCAAAAATATTCCTTGGTCAACTTTCAGGAGGAGGATCATCCTTGTGGTGGGTGCACCACTGAATGACCTTTTTTTTAATATTGCTGCATTAACATTTGTCAAGCGGACTCGATCATCATCTCCTTCATCATCCATTCCCAAGTCTTCCAAAATGGTCTTAATAGTCACAGATTGTTTTGCAATTTCAACATCAACTTCAAATATCTCTTCACCAGAACTCTGCAACTTAATTGAAGGTGTGGTGTTAGGACTCAAGGAGATGGCAGGCCAGAGGCTGATGAGAGCAGGGTGGCATCTGCAAAAAGAAAAACAAAAGCGGAGAACAAGGCCAACACCCTGCATATTTTTTAATAGGTTTTGTTTTGTTTTTGTTTTTTTTGGTGATGAGTTGTATGAGTTCCTTGTACATTTTGGATATTAACCCTTTATCAGTCTTTCATTTGCAAATATTTTCTCCCATTCAGTAGATTGTCTTTTGTTTTGTCAGTGGTTTCCTTTGTTGTGCAAAAGATTTTAAGTTTAATTAGGTCCCATTGGTTTATTTATTTATTTTGTGATACGCAGGCCTCTCACTGCTGTGGCCTCTCCCGTTGTGGAGCACAGGCTCCAGACGCACAGGTTCAGCGGCCATGGCTCACAGACCCAGCCACTCCGTGGCATGTGGGATCTTCCCGGACCGGGGCATGAACCCGTGTTCCCTGCATCGGCAGGCAGACTCTCAACCACTGCACCACCAGGGAAGCCCCCATTGGTTTATTTTTGCTTTTATTTCCTTTGCTTTAGGAGACATATCCAAAAAATATTGCTATGATTTATATCAAAAAATGTTCTGCCTATGTTTTCTTCTAGGAGTTTTATGGCTTCCAGTCTTACATTTAGGTCTTTAACCCATTTTGAATGTTTTTGAGTATGTTGTGAGAAAATGTTCTCATATAATTCTTTTACAAGTAGCTTTCTAGTTTTCCCAGCACCACTTATTGAAGAGACTGTCTTTTCTCCATTGTATATTCTTGCCTCCTTTGTCAGAGATTAATTGACCATAAGTGCGTGGGTTTATTTCTGGACTCTATTCTGTTCCATTGATCTATGTGTCTGTTTTTGTGCCAGTACCATACTGCTTTGATAACCATAGCTTTGGGGTGTAGCCTGAAGTCAGGGAGCATGATTTCTTTTGCTCTGCTCTTCTTTTTCCAGATTGTTTTTGCTACTTGGGGTCTTTGTATTTCCATACAAATTTTAGAATTATTTATTCTAGTTCTGTGAAAAATGCTCTTGGTATTTTCATAGGGATTACATTGAAGGTGTAGGTTGTCTTAAGTAGTATGTTCATTTCAGCAATATTAATTCTTCCAATCTAAGAACACAATATATCTTTCCATCTGTGTTGTCTTTAATTTCTTTCATCAGTGTCTTATAGTTTTCTGAGTACAGGTTTTTACATCCTTAAGTAGGTTTATTCCTAGGTATATTATCTTTTCGATGTGATGGCAGATGAGATTGTTTCCTTAATTTCTGTTTCTGATAGTTCATTGTTAGTGTATAGAAATGCAATAGATATTTGTATATTAAGTTTGTATCCTGCAACTTCACAGATTTTGTTGCTGAGCTCTTGTAGTTTTCTGATGGTGTCTTTAGGATTTTCTATGTGAGGTATCATGTCATCTGCAAACAGTGAAAGTTTTACTTCTTCCTTCCCAACTTGGATTTTTAAAATTTCTTTTTCTTGGCTGAGTGCTGTGGCTAGCTCTTTCAATATTATTTTGAATAAAAGTGGCAAGAGTGAGCATCCTTGTCTCGTTCCTGATCTTAGAGGAAATGCTTTCAGTTTTTCACCATTGAGAATGATGTTTGCTGTGGGTTTTTTGTATATGGCCTTTATTATATTGAGATGGGTTCCCTTTATGCCCACTTTCTGGAGATTTTTAATCATATATTGTATTGGATTTTGTCAAAAGCTTTTTCTGCATTTATTGAGATGATCATATGGTTTTTATTTTTTCAATTTGTTAATGTGGTATATCACATTAATTTGTGGATATTGAAAAATTCTTGCATCCCTGGGACAAATCCCACTTGATTGTGGTGTATAATCCTTTTACTGTATTGTTGAATTCAGGTTGCTAATATTTTGTTGAGGATTTTTACATCTAGATTCATCAGTGATATCGGCCTGTAATATTCTTTTTCTGTGATATCTTTGTCTGGTTTTGGTATCAGGGTGATGATGGCCTCATAGAATGAGTTCAGAAATATTCCTTCCTCTGCAATTTTTGGAATAATTTCAGGAAAGGTGCAAACTCTTCTCTAAATATTTGATAGAATTCACCTGTGAAGCCATCAGGTCCTGGACTTTTATTTGTTCAGAGTTTTAAAATTACTGATTCAGTTTCATTACTGGTAATTGGTCAGTTCACATTTTCTATTTCTTCCTGGCTCAGTCTTGGGAGAGTGTACATTTCTAAGAATTTGTCCATTTCTTCTAGGTTGTCCATATTATTGTTGTATGGTAGTTCATAGTAGTCTCTTATGATCCTTTCTATTTCTGTGGTGTCAGTTGTACCTTCTCCTTTATCACTTCTGATTTTATTGATTTGGTCCCTCTCCCTTTTTCTTGATGAGTCTGGCTAAAGGTATCATTAAAAAAATCTTTTCAAAGAATTAACTTTTAGTTTCATTGATCTTTTCTACTGAGTTTTTAGTCTTTATTTTATTTATTTGTGCTCTGATCTTTATGATTTCTTTACTTCTACTAAATTTGGGTTTTGTTTGTTCTTCTTTCTCTAGTTGCTTTAGGTGTAAGGTTAGGTTGTTTATTTGAGATTTTTCTTGTTTCCTGAGGTATGCTTATATCACTACAAACTCCCCTCTTAGCACTGCTTTTTACTGCTTCCCATAGGTTTTGGATTGTTATGTTTTCATTTTCATTTGACTCTAGGTAATTTTTAGTTTCCTCTTTGATTTCTTCAGTGATACATTGGTTATTTAGTAGTATATTGTTTAGTCTCCACATGTTTGTCAGCTTTTTTTCAGTTTTTTTTTCTTATTGTTAATTTCTACTGTCATTGTGTTGTGGTTGGAAAAGATGCTTGATATGATTTCACTTTTATTAAATTTACCAAGGCTTGTTTTGTTGCCTAACATGTGATCTATCCTGGAGAATGTTCCATATGCACTTGAAAATAAAGTGTACTCTGTTGCTTATGGATGCTCTCTATATATCAATTAATTACATCTGGTTTAATGTGTCATTTAAGGCCAGTAATTCTTTATTGATTTTCTCTATGGATGATTTGTCCATTGAGGTAAGTTGGAAGTTAAAGTCCTCTACTATTATTATGTTACTGTCAATTTCTCCCTTTACGTCAATAAAATTTTCTGTAATACATATATACAATAAGCGTTCCTATGTTTGGTGCATTATTATAGTCTTTGTTTTAAAGTCTATTTTGTCTAAGTATACATAACCTGGCTTTCATTTGTTTCCATTTACATGAAATACCTTTTCCATCCTCTCACTTCCAGTCTGAGTGTGTCTTTAGATCTGAAATGAGCATCTTGTAGGCAACATATGTATGGGTCTTGGTTTTATTATCCATTCAGCCACTCTATATCATTTTATTGGAGCATTTAGTCCATTTCCATTTAAAGGAATTATTGATAGGTATGTACTTATTGCTATTTTGTTAATTGTTTTTCAATTTTTAAAAATTATCTTTTGTTCCTTTCTTCTTCTTTGTTCTTCTCTCTTCCCTTGTTATTTGATAACCATGTTTAATTTTACATTTGGATTCCTTTATCTTTTTTTGTGTGTATCTATTTGAGATTTTTGGTTTATGGTTATCATGATATTTATGTAAAGCAATATTTGTAAATACATGAGTATTTTACATTGATGCTGTTAAGTTCAAGCACATTTTAACAACACTGCATTTTTTACTCCCCTTCCTCTTTTAATGTTTTTGACATCATGCTTTTCATCTATTTGTTTTTTTTGTTTCTTCTAACTACTTTTTGTGGATATAGGTTATTTTACTATTTTTTGTTATTTAATCTTCCTTCTAATTTTGTAAGTGGTTCATCTACTATCTTTACCTTCACCAATGGGATTTTTCCTTTTTAAGTTTTCATATTTCTAGTTGGGATATTTTCCACTTAAAAGAGTCCCTTTAAGATTTCCTGTAGAGATGGTTAGATGGTAGTGAACTCTTTTAGATTTTGCTTGTCTGTAAAACTGTTTATATTTCCTTCAAATCTGAGTGATATCCTTGTCAGGTAGTGTATTATTTGTTGTCGGTTTTTCTCTTTCATTACTTTAAAATTATTGTACCGTTCCCTTTTGGCCTGCAGTGTTTCTGCTGAATATTCAGCTGATTGTCTTACAGGAGTTCCCTTGTATGTAACTTGTTGCTTTTTCCCTTGCTGCTTTTAATATTCTCTCTTTGTCCTTAACTTTTGCCATTTTAATTCAATGCATCTTGATTTGTCTTCTTTGGGTTGATACTCTTTGTGGCTCTCTGTGCTCCCTTCACCTAGATAACTGCTTCCTTTCTCAGGTTAAAGAGATTTCCAACTATTAAGTCTACAAATATGTTATCAACCCCTTTCTCTCTTTTCTCATTCGGAGACCCCTATAATGAGAATGTTAGTACATTTAATTTTGTCCTAGAGGTCTTTGAAACTGTCCTCATGTTTTTAAAACTTTCTTTCTTCTGATCAACTTGAGTGATTTCTACTACTCTGTCTTCCAGTTCACTTATCCATTTCTTTGTATTATCTAATCAATTGTTGATTCCTTCTAGTGTATTTTTTGAGTTATTGTATTCTTCATCTCTGTTTTGTTCTTCTTAATATTTTCTAACTCTCTGTTAATGTTCTCACCCTGTTCGTTCAATCTTCTCCTGAGTTTATTCAGCATCTTTTTGATCATTAGCTTTAACTATTTTTGGACAAATTGCTTATCTCCATTTGGCTTAGTACTTCTTCTGGTGTTTTGTCTTCTTCCTTCATTAAAAATTTTTTCTCTGTCACTCCATTTGGCCTGATTATCTATTTTTATTTTATATATTAGGTAGGTCAGTTACATTTCCTGATCTTGGAGAAGTGACCTTATGTAGGACACATTCTGTAGGTTCCAGCAGCACACTCCCCTCTGTTCACCAGAGCTATATGCTCTAGTGATATCTCCTATGTGGGCTGAATGGGCTCTCTGTATTGGTGGGTCCAACTATTATTGTGGGCACACTGATGAGTGTGACTGGCTCCTGGCCCATTTGGTTGCCAGGTCCTGCTTTATTCAGGGGCTGCTGGCTCCTTGTAGGTGGGTCAGCATGCCAGGGGAACTGGCTGAAGTCCTAGAATCCTAGAACTGGTGTTTGCCTGTTGGTGGGCAGGGTCTGTTTCAAAGGCTAGTGCTGAACCACTGGTGTTTGGTGTTAGATCTTTGGGCTGCTGGCTGTGGGTATCAAGGTATCTCTAGTCTGTTGTCCACCTGTTGGTGGGCCAGCTTAGGGCTCAGGTGGTCCATAGCCTGGTGTCCACCCACTGGTGCATGAGGACAGGTTCCCAGGCTAGTGTTGGCCTTTGGTAGTATTACTGTTTTAACAATATTAATTCTTCTGATTCATGAACACAGGATCCTTTCCATTTATTTATGTCTTACTCAATTTCTTTCATCAATGTTTTTTAGCTTTCAGAGTAGACCTCTTTCACCTCCTTAGTTAAATTTATTACTAAGTTTTTATTATTTTTTATGCAATTGTATATGGGATCAATTTCTTTTAGTCTTTTTCTGAAAATTCTTTGTTTATGTATAAAAATGCTACTGTTTTTCTGTATGTTAATTTTGCATCCTGCAACTTTAATGAATTCATTGATTAAATCTAACAGTTCTTTGCTTGAGTTTTTAGTATTTTCTCTCTATAAAATCTTTATCAGCAAATAGAGACAATTTTACTTCTTCTTTTCCAATTCTGATTCTTTAAATTTCTTTTCATTGCCTGATTGCCCTACCTAGGACTTCTACTACTATGTTCAATAGGAGTGGTGAAAGTGGGCACGTTTGTCTTTTTTCTGATCTTAGAGGAAAAGTTTTCAACCTTTCATCATTGGGTATGATGTTAGCTATGGGCTTATCATATATGGCCTTTATTATATTGAGGAATGCTCTTTCTATGCCTAATTTGTTAACAGTTTTTATCATGAATGGATGTTGTCAGATGCTTTTTCTACTTCTATTTAGATGATAATATGGTTCTTTTCTTTCATTCCACTAATGTGATGTATCACATTGATTCATTTGTGTGTGTTGGACCAGCCTTACATCTCAGGGATAAATCACAGTTGATCATGGTGTATGGCCCTTTTACTGTGCTGCTGAATTTGTTTTGCTAGTATTTTACTGAGAATTTTTTACATTTATATTCATCAGGGGTAATGGCTAGTAGTTTCCTTTACTAGTAATATCCTTTTCTGGTTATGGTATCAGAAAAACGCTGGCTTCATAAAATCAAGTTGGGAATGTTTCCTCCTCTTTGATTTTTTTTAACAGCTTGAGAAGAATTGGTGTTATTTCTTCTTTAAATGTTTGACAAAATTACCAGTGAAGCCATCTGGTCCTGGGATTTTCTTTGCTGGTAGATTTTTGATTACTGATTCAATCTCCTTATTAGTAATAAGTCTCTTCAGATTTTTTATTTCTTCCTGATTCAGTAAGAAATTTCTGAATTTCTGAATTTCTTCAGTCAGTAAGTTGTATGTGACTCAGAATTTTTCCATTTCATCTAGGTTGTCCAGTTTCTTGGTGTATAGTTTTTCATTCATTCTAATTTTTAAAAAGGTTTTAGATATTATGTTTATATTGTTTGATTTCCCTTTGAATTCTCCTTTAAAAATCTCCATATTTTAAGTGGAATAACATATAAGTAATCACAATTTTCTAGTGAGTTTTAAAACACTGCTGAGTAAAATTTCAGTTACCTTCTCTGATGCTTTATCACCTGGAAGACTAGAAACAACTGTTTCTGATATAGTGAAGACAATATTCAATCTAATCTTCTGTCTAGGAACATCTCTATCCAAAAGAAAACAGTTTAGCTGCTTTGAGAGTTTTTGGAGGGCTATAGTTAGTTTTTGTGTATGTGCCTGTGAGGATGTGGAACTTAGGAGGCAAGAAAGGTCAATCAATGGCAAACCTAAAATGCTGGTCATAAACAGCAATACTTAGCTCCTTCTCTCTTATAAATCTAAGGAAGCAACCAAGAGAAGAAATAGAGAAACATGTGAGGCAAAAAAACCACAGGATATTTTAGAATTGGAAAAAACTTGCTGAAATGTTTTACTTGACAGGTATCCAAGGCCATGGTACTAGAAAATTGGCAGGTAAAACAACTTTATGATATAGGTATAATTTTTTTGAAATTTAAAATTTATTTTTGGCTGCATTGGGTCTTTGTTCCTGCATGTTGGTTTTCTCTAGTTGTGATGAGCAGGGGTTACTCTTCATTGCAGTGCACGGGCTTCTCATTGTGATGGCTTCTCTTGTTGTGGAACATGGGCTCTAAACAAGTGGGCTTCAGTAGTTGCAGAGCGTGGGCTCAATAGTTGTGGCTCATGGACTCTTGAGCACAGCCTCAGTAGTTGTGGCTCTTGGGCTTAGTTGCTTCACAGCATGTGGGATCTTCCTGGACCAGGGATTGAACTCATGTCCCCTGCATTGGCAGGCAGATTATTAACCACTGGGCCACCAGGGAAGTCCCTATATAGGTATAATATTTATATCAAATTTATGAATGATGAAATTGAAGTAATTCAGACGGAAAGTGGTAGATCTAGAATTTCAACCTAGATTTGGTTGGATTCAGGGTCTGTGTTTTAGTCTCTGTGCTATCTCATACACATCTACCTATGAGGTCCTTTCTTACATTGGTTCGGTTTTTTTGTTCATAATGAGTGACTGCCTTTATTCCACTGTGTTTTGCTTATATTCTCTAAAAGATTTAGGTGGTTTTAGTGTAAGGAAGAGACACTCCTTTAAGTTTGAAAGACTAGGATTAAACTTGTGCTTTTCCCCTCTAGAGAATTTTACAACATTCAGTGCATCCTGGGAGACAGAACAGGCAAAGAAAAAAAGGGCCTGGGAGTCAGGGAAGGATATAGAAGGGCCAAGCTGAGGGTCCAATAAAAACTGGGAAAAAGATGTGGGGAACAATGACCAAAGGATACTTCTAGCAAATTAATATCCTGAAAATAATGCTAATCATACTTTAAAATTGGAAAATAATGTTGGTATAGGAGGTAAGTCAGATGAGTGGCTGAGTAAAAATGATCCTACTATGAAATAAAAAAGGACTCATTGATTTTGCCAAGGCCTGGCTTGACATTTTGAACATTTCATATATCTTTATATAATGAATAGGCAGGAAGAGAAAAGAAAGTGGGAGATCCTACATAAAGCACATTGCAGAGGATATATTTATTTCAAAATACATATATATTATATCTACACCATTTCACCTATTCAGAACTTAAATTTTACTGAATACGTATTCTGTGCCAAGCCTTGCATAAGATATTACATATCAATAGATGACAAATACATCAATCCTAACCTCAACTTACTGCCCAGCAGTGGAAACAGACAATTAAGCCGACATTTGCAATATAATTTGTAAATAATAGGACAATAGAATTTTTAAAAAACTTTCCTCACTTCCCAGATATTTAACTAACTAATTAGTTAATTAATTATGGAAGTATAATTTATTTACATGTTATATTATTTTCAGGTATACAACAAACTGATTCAATATTTTAATAGATTATACTCCTTTTAAAGATATTACAAAATAATCACTATATTCCCTGTGCTGTACTATATTTCCTGTTACTTATTTATTTTATACATAGTAGTTTGTACCTCTTAATCATCAACCCCTATCTTGCCTTTCCACCCCTTCCCTGTCCCCACTGGCACCCAGCCTTTTTTCTCTATATCTCTGAGTCTGTTTCTGTTTTTTTATATACATTTGTTTTATTTTGTAATATTCTACATATAAGTTATGACAGACTATTTGTCTTTCTCTGTCTGACTTATTTCACTAAGCATAATACCCTCAGGTCCATCCAAGATTTTATGACTGAGTAATATTTCATTATATATATACAACTTCTTTATCCATTCTTCTACTGATGTGCACTTAAGTTGCTTCCAAATCTTGGCTATTGTAAATGATGTTGCAGTGAACATGAGGAGCATATATCTTTTTGGATTACTGTTTTCATTTTCTTTGGATAAATACACAGGAGTGAAATTACTGGATCACATGGTAGGTCTATTTTTGATATTTTTAGGAACCTCCATACTGATTTCCATAGTGGCTACACCAATTTACATTCCAACCAACAGTGTATGAGGGTTCCCTTTTCTCCACATCCTGGCCTACGTGTTTTTTCTCATATTTTAGATGATAGCCATTCTGAGAGGTATGAGGTGATCTCTCATTGGTTTTGATTTGCATTTCTCTGGTGATTAGCGATGTTGAGCATCTTTTCATGTGCCTATTGACCATCTGTATATTTTCTTTGGAAAAATATCTATCAGGTCTTCTCCCCATTTTTTAATTGAGTTTTTTTTGGATGTTGAGTTGTATGAGCTATTTATATATTTTGGATATTAACCCCTTATCAGTTATATAATTTGCAAATATTTTCTCCCATTCAGTAGGTTGTCTTTCATCTTGTTGATGGTTTCTTTTGTTGTGCAAAAGCTTTTAAGTTTAATTAGGTGCTATTTGTTTATTTTTGCTTTTGTTTCTTTTGCCTTAGGGGACAGACACAAAAAATATTGCTACAATTTTGTCAAAGAGTGTTCTGCCTGTGTTCTCTTCTAGGGGTTTTATGTTTTCAGGGCTCACATTTAGGTCTTTAATCCATTTTGAGTTTTTTTTGTTTATGGTGTGAGAAAATGTTCTATTCTCATTCTTTTACATGTTGCTGTCCAGTTTTCCCAGCACCAATAATTGAAGAGACTGTCTTTTCTCCATTGTATATGCTTACCTCCTTTGTTGTAGATTAATTGGCCACAAATGTGGAGGTTTATTTCTGTTCCATTGATCTTTGTGTCTGTTTTTGTGCCAATACCATGTTGTTTGGATTACAGCAGCTTTGTAGTATAGCCTGAAGTCAGGGAGCATGATACCTCAGCTTTATTCTTTTTTCTCAAGATTACTTTGGCTATTTGGGGTCTTTTGTGGTTCCATAAAAATTTTAGGGTTATTTGTTCTAGTTCTGTAAAAAATGTCATGAGTATTTTGATAGGGAAGTGTTGCATTAAATCTGTAGGTTGCTTTGGGTAATATGGCTATTTTAACAATATTAATTCTTCCAATTCAAGGGTATGGGATATCTTTTCATTTCTTTGTATCCTCTTCAATTTCCTTTATCAATGTTTTATAGTTGTCAGAGTATAGGTTTTTCACTTCCTTGGTTAAGTTTATTTCTAGATATTTTACCTTTCTTGATGTGATTTTAAACAGGGTAGTGTTCTTGCTTTCTCTTTCTGATAGTTCATTATTAGTGTATAGAAAAGCAATAGATTTATGTATATTAATCTTTAATCCTGCAAATTAACTGAATCCATTTATTAGTTCTAACAATGTTTTGGTGGAAACTTTTGAGCTTTCTATACATATTATCATGTCATCTACAAATAGTGGCAGTTTTACTTCTTCCATTCCAATTTGGATGACTTTTTTTTTTCTTGTCTGATTGCTGTGGCTAGGACTTCCATTACTATGTTAAATAGAAACTTCAAGATTAGGAATCCTTGTCTTGTTTCTGATTTTAGAGGAAGGGCTTTCAGCTTTTCACCATTGAGTATGATGTTAGCTGTGGGTTTCTCATACATGGCCTTTATTATATTGAGATATGTGTTCCCTCTATACCAACTTTGGTGAGAGTTTTTATCATGAATAGATGTTGAATTTTGTCAAATGCTTTTTCCATATCCATTGAGAGGATCATATGATTTTTATGCTTCAGTTTATTAATGTGGCATATCACATCGATGGATTTGTGGATATTGAGCCATCTTTACATCCCTGGGATAAATCCTGCTTGTTCATGCTGTATTATCCTTTTTATATATTGTTCAATTCAGATTGCTAATATTTTATTGAGAAAAATTTTTCATCTGTATTCATCAGAGATATTGGCCAGTAATTTTCTTTTTTTTGTAGCATCTTTATTTCTTTTTGGTATCTGGGTAATGGTGGCCTCATAGAATGAATTTGGGAATTTTCCATCTTCTTCAATTTTTTTGAATAGTTTGAGAAGGAAAGCTCTTATTTATATGTTTTGTAGAATTCCTCTGTGAAGCCATTCAGTCCTGGACTTTTGTTTGCTGGGAGTTTTTTTAAATTAGAAGTTCATTTTCACCATCCTGATTCAGTCTTGAAAGGTTGTACATTTATAGAAATTTGTCCATGTCTCCTAGGTTGTCTAATTTGTTGGCACGTAACTGTAATATTCTCTTATGATTTTTAAAAATCTCTGTGATACTGGTTGTTATTTCTCCTCTTTCATTTCTCATTTTGTTTATTTGGGTCCTCTCTCCTTTTCTTGATGAACCTGGCTAAATGTTTATCAATTTTGTTTATCTTAAAAAAACAGCTCTTATTTTCACTGTATTTTTCCTATTCATTTTTAATCACTGTTTATTTCCTCTCTAATCTTTATTATTTCCTGCCTTCTGTTGACTTTGAACTTGTTTGCTCTTCTTTTTCTAATTCCTGTAGATGGTAGGTTAGATTGTTTATTTGAGATTTTTCTTGTTTCTTGAGTTAGGCCTGTATTGCTATAAACTTCCTTATTAGAAGTTTATTAGATGCTTTTGTTGCATCCCAAAGATTTTGGAAAGTTGTGGGGTTTTGTTTGTTTGTCTGGATGTATTTTCTGATTTCCTTTTTGATTTCTTCATTGACCTGTTGGTTTCTTAGTAGCATATTTTTCAGTGTTCATGTTTGTGCTTTTCCCACTTTTCTTCCTGTAATCGATTTCTAGTTTTATACCATTGTGGTTCAAAACAAAATGCTTGATATAATTTCTATCCTCTTAAATTTGTTGAGATTTGTTTTGTGGCCTAGCATGAGATTTATCCTGTGTACTTGAAAAGAATGTGTATTCTGCTGTTTTTGGATGGAATATCTATTAAGTCCAACTGGTTTAATGTGTCATTTAAGACCACTTTTTTCTTATTGATTTTCTGCCTGGATTTTCTGTCCACTGATGTAATTGGGGTGTTCAAGTCCCTTACTATTATTGTATTATTGTCAAATTTTCCCTTTATGTCTGTTAATATTTGCTTTCTATATTTAGATGATCCTGTATTAGGTGCATAGATGTTAATGAGTGTTATATTCTCTTCTTGTATTGATCCCTTTATCATTATATAATACCCTTCTTTTTATTTTTGCTATAGACTTTGTTTTAAAGTCTGTGGTCTGATATGAGTATTGCTACCTCTGCTTTCTTGTCATTTCCATTTGCATGAAATATCTTTTTCCATACCTTCACTTTCAGTCTCTGTATCTTTTTAGCTCTGAAGTGTCTCTTGTAAGCAGCATATAGGTGAGTCTTGGTTTTCTTTTTTTTTAAATCAAATCAGCCACTCTGTGTTTCAATTGGAGTAGTTAGTCCATTGACATCTAAGTGATTATTGATAGATGTGTACTTATTGCAATTTTATTACTTGTTTTCTGGTTGTTTTTGTAGTTCTTCTCTTTCTATTCTTGTTTTAGTTTCTTCCCTTATGGTTTGATGTTTTTCTTTAGTGGTGTACTTGTGTTTGTTTCTCTCTAGTTTTTGTGTATTTATTATAATTTTTTAAAAAATAAATTTATTTTATTTATTTATTTTTTGGCTGCATTGGGTCTTCATTGCTGTGAGCAGGCTTTATCTAGTTGTGGTGAGTAGGGGCTACTCTTCATTGTGGTGCACAGGCTTCTCATTGTGGTGGTTTCTCTTGTTGCAGAGCACAGGCTGTAGGCACATGGGCTTCAGTAGTTGTGGCACATGGGCTCAGTAGTTGTGGCTCGTGGGCTCTAGAGCACAGGCTCAGTAGTTGTAGCATACAGACTTAGTTGCTCTGTGGCATGTGAGATCTTCCTGGACCAGAGCTCGAACCAGTGTCCCCTGCATTGGCAGGCAGATTCTTAACCACTGCACCACCAGGGAAGCCCTTATTATAGGTTTTTGATTTGTGGTTATCATGGGGTTCATATATTTTGACCAATAACGATATCTACTTGTTTTAAACAGATAGTCATTTAAGTTTAAACACATTCTAAAAGATCTCCACTTTTAAGTTCCCTCCCCCCACATTTTATGTTTTTGATGTCACATTTTACATCTTCATGTTTATTCCTATACTAATTATTGTAGTTATAGTTGATTTTAGTTTTTTTTCTTTTAATCTTTGTACTAGCTTAAGAGGTTGATTCTTAGCCTTTTTATATATTTTCACTTTTACCAGTAGATTTTTCCTTTCCTATAGATACTTACTTCTTATTATAACATTTTCATTTCTACTTAGAGAAGACCCTTTACCATTTCTTTTAGAGTAGGTTTAGTATTGATGAACCCTTTAATTTTTGCTTGTCTGAGAAGTTCTTTACCTCTCCTTCAATTCTAAATGATAATCTTGCTGTTTAGAGTTCCTAGGCTGTAGGTTTTTTGCTTTAAGCACTTTGAATATATCATGTCACTCCCTTCTGGTCTGCAAATTTTCTGCATAAAAATCAGCTTACAACCTTATGGGCATTCTCTTATTTATGACTCTTTGTTTTTCTCTTACTGCCTTTAGAATGCTCTCTTTAACTAACTTTTGTCGTTTTAAGTGTGATATGTCTTGGTGTGGGTCTGTTTGGACTCATCTTATTTGGGACTCTCTGTGTTTTCTGTACTTGAATATCTGTTTTCTTCTTCATGTTAGGGATGTTTCCAGCCATAATTTCATCAAATACATTTTGAGCCCCTTCTCTCTCTCTTCTTCTTCTGGTACCCTGATAATGTGAATGCTGGTACACTTGATGTTGTCTCAGAGGTCCCTTAAACTATTTTCTTTTTTTCTTTTTTCTGTTCTGATTGGGTAATTTCCATTATTCTATCTTTCAGATTACTTATGTGTTCTTTTGTATCTCCTAGTGTGCTGTTACTTCCTTCTAGTGTGTTTTTCATTTCAGTTATTGTATTCTTCCATTCTGACTGGTTCTTTTTTATATTTTCTAGTTCTTTGTTAAATTTCTCCATGTGTTCATCTATTCCTCTCCATAATTTAGTTAGCATTCTTATTACTAATGTTCTGAACTCTTTTTCTGGTAAATTATTTATTTCTGTTTCATTAATTGTTTTTTGGGGGGGGATTTCTTTTGTTATTTTTATTGAAACAAATTCCTCTGTCTGCTCATTTTGCTTAACTTTCTCTGTCTCTATGAAAGTAGGTGAAACAGTTACCTGTTGCTGTTTTGAAGGGCTGTCTTTATATGGGAGTGCCCCTATGCTGTCTGCACACTCCCAGTGGCTTTGGTGGGAGAATTAGATCTGAAATGAGCACAGGCCACATCTTTCCCCAGGGTGTGTTGGCAGCTATCACCTTGGTAGGATGTGGGGCTGGAGATGGAGGGGCAGGGCCAGAGCCACGTGTGACCTGGGGCTTTTCCTCTTCTCAGTGGCCAGCACCACCCTATTGGGAGTGGGGTCATGTCCCAAGTTTCTGAAGCAGAAGCCCTGAGGGTCATTTCCCAGCTGGCTCTATTCCTTTTAAATGTGTGCTCCTTTCCCCATCCCACAGAAGCACCCTTGCCCCAGAGGGGAGCAGAGCTGGAGCAAGAGTGGCTGGTTCATGTGCTCAGGTAGGTCTTGGAGTGGGCTGTGGCAGTCCCAGCAACAGTCAGAAACCTGGACCTCTTCTGGGGTTCTGCCTGCATAATCACCAGTAATGGCTGCCCTTGCCTTGGTCAGATGCTGCTCTGGGTCTGAGCCACCTTTGTCCCTCACAGCTGAGCTCTCCTCTCAGTCTCAGCAGCCCTTACCCCAGTGTGCAGCTGTGTCATGAAGCAAGTGGGGCTGGAGCAGGCACTTGCCTTGGGCTGTGGCACGTGCTGGCATGGTTGCAGGAAACTGGTTAGCATCCTGTGCACTTTCAATCTGCCCTCTATGCCCTGTTTTGGGATTACGCAAGCATGTGTGTGTTCCTCAAGGGCAGAGTCCAGGCTTCCCACAGCCTTCCTGTTAGTCTCAATGGCCCTCCAACCAGCCAAGGAGACTTGTGTTCCTCATGTCAGATCCCAGGGCTGGGGTGCCCAGTATGTGGCTTGAACCACTCACTGCCCAGGGAGGATCTCTTCCTGTGCAATCCCCCTCCTCTTCTGAGTCTCCTTCCAGGGGCACAGGTCCCAACCTGATTATTTCTCTTCCCTTACTACCTGATTCTGTGTGGAACTTTCTTACAGCCTTCGTTGTACAGGAGTCTTTCTGCCAGTCTCCAGTTAGTTTTCAGTGAGAATTGTTCCACATGTAGATGTACTTTTTTTTTTTTTTTTTTTTTTTTGCGGTATGCCGACCTCTCACTTTTGTGGCCTGTCCCGTTGCGGAGCACAGGCTCCGGATGCGCAGGCTCAATGGCCATGGCTCACGGGCCCAGCTGCTCCGCGGCATGTGGGATCCTCCTGGACCGGGGCACAAACCCATGTCCCCTGCAACGGCAGGCGGACTCTCAACCACTGCACCACCAAGGAAGCCCTAGATGTACTTTTGATGTGTTCATGGGGTAAGGTGATTTCCACCTCCTCCTACTCCATCATCTTGATCTCTTCCCCAGTAGGACAATAGAACCTTAATACAACAATTTAAGCAAGGAACTCAGCTTGAGGTATCTGGGATAGCATCACAAAAATTTCTTTCAGTTGCATCCTAAAGGATGAAAGGAAGTTTGTCAGGTGAAGAAATGGAGGAAAAGGTATTTCAGGTGAGTGGCACTGCATGAGCAAAGAAATAAAATTATGAAAGGACATGCATGGAAGGTTTGGAGAAATTAATATGGCTGTAGTTATAGGACTGAAGGTGGTGGCTACTATTATATTAGCTAGTCATAATGAAATTGTTAACAGTTATAATAACAAGTTAGTTCCATTTATGCTAATACCAGACTGGAATGTAGGTTGAGAAAGTCTGGGTCTAATAGAGTGAGAGAGAAAATTTCTGTATATGATAGAGGTTATTAAGATAAATTAAGAGAAGTTTCATATCAGAATGACTGACAATATAACCAAGCTTATTATTTGCAGAGTTTAAGGAAGTCTTTTCAACAAAGAGATAGCTAAATGGATTATTTAACTCTGAGATAGCAGTGGTATGTCATTTCTTGAAGACCAGATGAAACTTGGAGAAACCAGATGCAAAATATCATAGAATAAACAGAAAAATTTGTGCAGTACTCTTGAATTTTCTTTTTTCTTTTCTTTGGCCATACCACGTGGCTCGCAGGATCTCAGTTCTCCCACCAGGGATTGAACTTGGGCCACAGAAGTGAAAGGCCAAATCCTAACCACTAGACCACCAGGGAATTCCCATCTTTTTTTCTTTTTTCTTTTCTTTCTTTCTTTTTTTTTTTTTGGCGGTGCCTCTCACTGTTGTGGCCTCTCCCGTTGCGGAGCACAGGCTCTGGACGTGCAGGCTCAGCAGCCACTGCTCACGGGCCCAGCCGCTCCGCGGCATGCGGGATCTTCCCGGACCGGGGCACGAACCCACGTCCCCTGCATTGGCAGGCGGACTCCCCACCACTGCGCCACCAGGGAAGCCCCTCTTTTCCTTTTTTAATAGAGAAAAATCAAGGAGTGAGCATTCTTCTTGTGCCTGGGTCTGACTGGCTCTGTGGGCAAATCACATGTTTATTAGTATAAATAATATTAATATTATTCTATTAACATATATTTATATTATGATAATTAGTGTTAATATAAAGAGTTAATAACAGTACAGTTCACCCTTGAACAATGCAGAGGTTGGGGCACTGACCCCGACACAGTTGAAAATCCAGATATAACCTAGAGTCTGCCTTCCATATCAGTCGTTCCTCCTAATCTGAGGATCTGAATTCTCAGTTTCAACCAAATGTGGATCGTGTAGGACTGTAGTATTACTATTGAAAATAATCCGTGTACAAGTGGGCCTTCACAGTTTGCCCGTGTTGTTCAAGGGTCAACTATATTTAAAAATATAACTTAGTAGGATTAAATAAATAGTACTTACTTAATTATATAATTAATATACATGATTAATAATAGTATTCATCATAATCATCATTAAAATGTAAATATTTGATCATGAATGCTCACAGCAGCACTATTCACAGTAGCCAAAGCGTGGAAACAACCCAAATGTCCATCAACTGATGAGTGGATAAACAGAGTGTGGTAAATCCATACAGTGGAATTTTATTCAATTGTAAAAAGGGTTGAAAAACTGCTACATGCTACAAGATGGATGAACCTCAAAATCATTACTGTAGGTAAAAGAAACCATATGGAAATGTCACATATTGCATGATTCTTTTTATTTTTTATTTATCATTTATTTATTTATTTTTGGGCCACACTATGTGGCTTGTGGGATCTTAGTTCCCTAAAGAGGGATTGAACCCGTGCCCCCCTGCAGTGCAAGTGCAGAGTCTTAACCACTGGCCCACCAGGGAAGTCCCTGTATGATTCTTTTTATATGAAATACCCACAATAAGCAAATCCATAGGGACAAAAAGTAGATTAGTGTTGGTCAGGGGGTAGAGGAGGGGTGACTGGGGAGCTAATGGATACCCATGTTCTTCTGAGGTGATGAAAATGTTTTGAAGCTAGAGAGAGGTGATGATTACACAGCATTGTGAATACATTTGATGCCACTGAATCGTGCACTTTAAAAAGGTTAATTGTATGTTGTCAGAATTCCACCTCGATTAAAAAAAATGCATGTTTCAGTGCTTACTGCATGCTATGAATTTCTAGTTTACCAAGATACTGAGACTCTGTAAAGATAGGTAATTTACCATATGTCATACAGGTAAAAAGAGAAAAAAGGAAGATGTACAGCCTTCTCCTTTTCTGACTTCTCATTCCTGGGCATGACTCACAAAAAATTGGGGTAACTCTGAATCTGTGCCTCTTCCACCCATCCCTGCCGCACCAGGTCTCAGCGGAGACAGGTGACAATGATTAGGGGGTATTATTGAAAAGACACTTTCCTTGCTTGAGTGAAGACACTGACCCTCCCTCAAGTGGTTGCTGGGCTTTTTGTCATCACAGATACACCAAATATTCCAAAAGACTTGCCTCATCCAACACAGAGATAATAATTAGCCCTGTGACCACAGCTGGCGGAAATGGCTTTCCATCACATTTTTAAAATGCCATTTTCCTCTATGGAGACTGAGAGAGGCAAGGTAATGGAACCAAAGAGCTAATTAGTTCACAATGAAGGGAGACCTCGGTCAAAGGTGATGAGAACTGAAGATTCCTAGCGTCTCCTGCGGAGCTGTCTTGAGAGCCTCTGAAGACACCAGGGAGCAAATCTCTAGCCATCCTCTTGGATTTTCTTTTAAAGAACATGTCTAGGGAAAAGAATATGGCATTTGGAGTCTGAGAATCTGAGGTTTTGAATTCTGGCTCTGTCATTTACTGGCTTTATTGCTGCGGACATCTTGCCTCAGGAAGCCTCAACTACTTCATGTGGAAAATGGAAATTTAAGAGGTGCCTTGACATCTACATGTGGAACAACTCCTACAGAACACCTACTGAACGCAGGCAGAAGACCTCAGACCTCCCAAAGGCAAGAAACTCCCCACGTACCTGGGTAGGGAGAAAGAAAAAAAAAGAAAAAGAAAAACAGAGACAAAAGAATAGGGACGGGACCTGCACCAGTGGGAGGGAGCTGTGAAGGAGGAAAGGTTCCCCACACTAGGAAGCCCCTTCGCGGGCAGAGACTGCGGGTGGCGGAAGGGGGAAGCTTCAGAGCCACGTAGGAGAGCGCAGCAACAGGGGTGCGGAGGGAAAAGTGGACAGATTCCCGCACAGAGGATCGGTGCCGACCAGCACTCACCAGCCTGAGAGGCTTGTCTGCTCATGCGCCGGGGCGGGCGGGGGCTCGGAGCTGAGGCTCGGGCTTCGATCGGATCCCAGGAGGAGGACTGGTGTTGGTGGCGTGAACACAGCCTGAAGGGGGTTAGTGCACCACGGCTAGCTGGGAGTGTGTCTGGGAAAAGGTCTGGAACTGCCAAAGAGGCAAGAGACTTTTTCTTGCCTCTTTGTTTCATGGTGCGCAGGGAGAGGAGATTCAGAACACCGCCTAAACTAGCTCCAGAGATGGGCGTGAGCCGCGGCTATCAGCGCGGACCCCAGGGACGGGCATGAGATGCTAAGGCTGCTGCTGCCGCCACCAAGAAGCCTGTGTGCGAGCACAGGTCACTCTCCACACCTCCCCTCCCGGGAGCCTGTGCAGTCCGCCACTGCCAGGGTCCCATGATCCAGGGACAACTTCCCCAGGAGAATGCACGGCGCGCCTCAGGCTGCTGCAACGTTCTGCTTGCCTCTGCCGCCGCAGGCTCGCTCCGCATCTGTACCCCCCTCCCTACCGCCGGCCTGAGTGAGCCAGAGCCCCTGAATCAGCTGCTACTTTAACACCATCCTGTCTGAACGGGAAAAGACGCCCTCAGGTGACCTAAATGCAGGGGCGGGGCCAAAACCATAGCTGAACTGCAGGAGCTGTGTGAACAAAGAAGAGAAAGGGAAATCTCTCCCAGCAGCCCCAGGGGCAGCGGATTAAATCTCCACAATCAACTAGATGTACACTGCATCTGTGGAATACCTGAACAGACAACGAATCATCCCAAATTGAGGCAGTGGACTTTGGGAGCAATGATATATATATATATCTATATCTATCTATATATATATATTTCCCCCTTTTTCTCTTTTTGTCAGTGTGTATGTGTATGCTTCTGTGTGTGATTTTGTCTGTATAGCTTTGCTTTTACCACTTGTCCTAGGGTTCTATCTCTTTTTTTTTTTTTAGTTTAGTTTTTAGCACTTATCATTGGTGGATTTGTTTTTTTGGTTTGTTTGCTTTCTTCTTTCTTCCTTTCTTTTTTTAAATTACTTTTTTATTTTTAATAATTATTTTTTATTTTAATAACTTTATTTTCTTTTTCTTTCTTTCTTTTTTTCTCCCTTTTATTCTGACCCGTGTGGATGACAGGGTCTTGGTGCTCTGGCCAGGTGTCAGGCTTGTGCCTCTGAGGCAGGAAAGCCGAGTTCAGGACATTGGTCCACAAGAGACCGCCCAGCTCTACGTAATATCAAACGGCAAAAATCTCCCCGAGATCACCATCTCAACGACAAGACCCAGCTCCACTCAATGACCAGCAAGCTACAGTGCAGGACAACCTATGCCAAACAACTAACAAGACAGGCATACAACCCCACCCATTAGCAGAGAGGCTGCCTAAAATCATATAATGTCACAGACACCCCAAAATACTCCACCAGCTGCGGACCTGCCCACCAGAAAGACAGGATCCAGCCTCATCCACCAGAACACAGGCACTAGTCCTCTCCACCAGGAAGCTTACACAACCCACTTAACCAACCTTAGCCACTGGGGGCAGATACCAAAAAGAACGGAAACTACGAACCTGCAGCATGTGAAAAGGAGACCCCCAAAACACTAAGTTAAGCAAAATGACAAGACAGAAAAACACACAGCAGATGAAGGAACAAGGTAAACACCCACCATACCTAACAAATGAAGAGGAAATAGGCAGTCTACCTGAAAAAGAATTCAGAATAATAACCCAAAATCTTGGAAATAGAATGGAGAAAATACAAGAAACGTTTAACAAGGACCTAGAAGAACAAAAGAGCAAAAAAAAACAATGATGAACCACAGAATAAATGAAATTAAAAATTCTCTAGAAGGAATCAATAGCAGAATAACTGATGCAGAAGAATGGATAAGTGACCTGGAAGATAAAAGAGTGGAAATAGCTACTGCAGAGCAGAATAAAGGAAAAAAATAATGAAAAGAATTGAGGACAGTGTCAGAGACATCTGGGACAACATTAACTGCACCAACATTCAAATTATAGTGGTCCCAGAAGAAGAAGAGAAAAAGAAAGGGACTGAGAAAATATTTGAAGAGTTTATAGTTGAAAACTTCCCTAATATGGGAAACGAAATAGTTAATCAAGTCCAGGAAGGGCAGAGAATCCCATACAGGATAAGTCCCAGGAGAAACATGCCAAGACACATATTAATCAAACTATCAAAAATTAAATACAAAGAAAAAATATTAAAAGCATCAAGGGAAACAAAGCAAATAATACACAAAGGAATCCCCAAAAGGTTAAGAGCTGATCTTTCAGCAGAAATTCTGCAAGCCAGAAGGGAGTGACAGGACATATTTAAAGTGATGAAAGGGAAAAACGTACAACCAAGATTATTCTACCTAGCAAGGATCTCATTCAGATTTGACAGAGAAATTAAAACCTTTAATTTCAAAAGGTAAGAGAATTCAGCACCACAAAACCAGCTTTACAACAAATGCTAAAGGAACTTCTCTAGGCAGGAAACACAAGAGAATGAAAAGACCTACAATAACAAACCCAAAACAATTAAGAAAATGGTAATAAGAACATACATATTGATAATTATCTTAAATGTAAATGGATTAAATGACCCAACCAAAAGACATAGACTGGCTGAATGGATACAAAAACAAGACCCATATATATGCTATCTACAAGAGACCCACTTCAGACCTAGGGACACATACAACTAAAAGTGAGGGGATGGAAAAAGATATTCCATGCAAATGGAAATCAAAAGAAAGCTGGAGTGGCAATTTTCACATCAGACAAAATAGACTTTAAAACAAAGACTATTACAATAGATAAAGAAGGACACTACATAATGATCAAGGGATCGATCCAAGAAGAAGATATAACAATCATAAATATTTATGCACCCAACATAGGAGAACCTCAAAACATAAGGCAAATGCTAACAGCCAAAAAGAGGAAATCGACAGTAACACAATAATAGTAGGGGACTTTAACACCCCACTTTCGCCAATGGTCAGATCATCCAAAATGAAAATAAATAAGGAAACACAAGCTTTAAATGACACATTAGACAAGATGAACTTAATTGATCTTTATAGGATATTCCATCCAAAAACAAGAGAATACACTTTCTTCTCAAGTGCTCATGGAACATTCTCCAGGATAGATCATATCTTGGGTCACAAATCAAGTGTTGGTTAATTCAAGAAAATTGAAATCATTATCAACTATGTTTTCTGGCCACAATGCTATGAGACTAGATATCAATTACAGGAAAAAATCTGTAAAAATACAAACACACGGAGGCTAAACAATACACTACTTAATAACCAAGATCACTGGAAAAATCAAAGAGGAAATCAAAAAATACCTAGAAGCAAATGACAATGAAAACACAATGACACGAAAATTATGGAATGCAGCAAAAGCAGTTCTAAGAGGGAAGTTTATAGCAATACAATCGTACCTTAAGAAACAAGAAACATCTCAAATAAACAACCAAACCGTACACCTACAGCAATTAGAGAAAGAACAAAAGAAACCCAAAGATTGCAGAAGGAAAGAAATCATAAAGATCAGATCAGAAACAAATGAGAAAGAAATGAAGGAAATGATAGTAAAGATGAATAAAACTAAAAGCTGGTTCTTTGAAAAGATAAACAAAATTGATAAACCATTAGCCAGATTCATCAAGAAAAAAAGGGAGAAGACCCAAATCAGTAGAATTAGAAATGAAAAAGGAGAAGTAACAACTGACACTGCAGAAATACAAAGGATCATGAGAGATTACTACAAGCAACTATATGCCAATAAAATGGACAACCTTGAAGAAATGGAAAAATTCTTAGAAAAGCACAACCTTCTGAGACTGAAACAGGAAAAAAGGGAAAATATAAACAGACCAATCACAAGCACTGAAATTAAAACTGTGATTAAAAATCTTCCAGCAAACAAAAGCCCAGGACCAGATGGCTTCACAGGCAAATTCTATCAAACATTTAGAGAAGAGCTAACACCTATCCTTCTCAAACTCTTCCAAAATATAGCAGAGAGAGAAACACTCCCAAACTCATTCTATGAGACCGCCTTCAACCTGATAGTAAAACCAAAGATGCCACAAAGAAAGAAAACTACAGGCCAATATTACTGATGAACACAGATGCAAAAATCCTCAACAAAACACTAGGAAACAGAATCCAACAGCACATTAAAAGGATCATACACCATAATCAAGTGGGTTTATCCCAGGAATGCAAGGATTCTTCAATATATGCAAATCAATCAATGTGATAAACCATGTTAACAAATTGAAGGAGAAAAACCATATGGTCATCTCAATAGATACAGAAAAAGCTTTCAACAAAATTCTACACCCATTTATGATAAAAACCCTCCAGAAAATGGGTATAGAGAGAACTTACCTCAACATAATAAAGGCCATATATGAAAAACCCACAGCCAACATCATCCTCAATGCTGAAAAACTGAAGCCATTTCCACCATGATCAGGAACAAGACAAGGTTGCCCACTCTCAGCACTATTATTCAACATTGTTTTGGAAGTTTTAGCCACAGCAATCAGAGAAGAAAAAGAAACAAAAGGAATCCAAATTGGAAAAGAAGACTAAAGCTGTCACTGTTTGCAGATGACATGATACTATACATGTAGAATCCTAAAGATATCACCAGAAAACTACTAGAGCTAATCAATGAATTTGGTAAAGTAGCAGGATACAAAATTAATGCACTTGCATTCCTATACACTAATGATGAAAAATCTGAAAGTGAAATTAAGAAAACACTTCCATTTACCATTGCAACAAAAAGAATAAAATACCTAGTAATAAACCTACCTAAGGCTACAAAAGACCTGTATGCAGAAAACTATAAGACACTGATGAAAGAAATTAAAGATGATACAAATAGGTGGAGAGATATACCATGTTATTGGATTGGAAGAATCCAATGGCATGGACATATTTACACTACCAAATGTAAAACCGATAGCTAGTGGGAAGCAGCCGCATAGCACAGGGAGATCAGCTCGGTGCTTGTTGACCACCTAGAAGGCTTGGATAGGGAGGATCAGAGGGAGGGAGAAGCAAGAGGGAAGAGATATGGGGATATATGTATATGTAGAGCTGATTCACTTTGTTATAAGGCAGAAACTAACACACCTTGTAAAGCAATTATACTCCAATAAAGATGTTTAAAAAAAAAAAAGGGTGCCTTGCAGAGATAATATAATGAAAGACGTAGCACAGTGCTTGGCACACACTGTGAACTCCCAACATGAGAGTTATTATTGCTGTGATCTCAGGGGTATTGCTTTGGCATAACTGAAGTTGCTGCCTTCTTCAAAAAACTATAGAGTAAACCCTTTGGAATAAGCTATATTCACCATGAACCATCTGTGTGGGAAGGTTGTATTGGTAGGATATATGTCTGTGGATAGGTAAGGAACTATGAATGAACTTGGGATGAATACCTGTGTTGAAAATTGGGGTTCAGTGTCGATTAATGCTTTGACCTAAGGTCTCTACAAGTATTTGTTTGTACTGCACTTTTTTTAAAAAAAATTGAAGTAAAGTTGGGACCTCCCTGGTGGCCCAGTGGTTAAGACTCTGCACTCCCAAGGCAGGGGGCCTGGGTTCGATCGCTGGTCAGGTAACTAGATCCCATATGCTTGCCACAACAAAGATTTCACATGCCACAAGTAAGGAGCCCTTGAGCCACAACTAAGGGGTCTGCCTGCTGCAAAACTAAGACCTGGTACAACCAAATAAATAAATAAATATATATTTTAAAAAATTGAAGTAAAGTTGATTGACAATATTCTGTTAGTTTCAGGTGTACAGCAAAGTTGTATATATATATATATATAATTTTTCATATATATGAAAAAGAATATACATATTCTTTTTCAGATTCCTTTCTATTATAGCTTATTACAAGATATTAAATATAGTTCCCTGTGCTATACAGTAGGTCCACGTTGCTTATCAATTTTACTATAGTAGTGTGTACCTGTTAATCTCAAACTCCTATTTTATCTGCTCCCCATTTCCCCTTTGGAATCCATAAGTTTGTTTTCTATGTCTGTGAGTCTATGTTTTGTAAGTTCCTTTGTATAATTTTTTTAGATTCCACTTATAAGTGATAGCATATGATATTTATCTTTCTCTGATGTATTTCACTTAGTATGATATTCTCTAGGTCCACCCACATTGCTACAAATGACATTACTTCATTCTTTTTATGGCTGACTAATATTCTATTGTATATATAAACCACGTCTTTTTTTATCCATTCATCTGTCCATGGACATTTATGTTGCTTCCATGTCTTGGCTATTGTAAATAGTGCCGCTATGAACACTGGGGTGCCTGTATCTCTCCCCTTTTTTAAAACATCTTTATTAGAGTATAATTGATTTAAAATGGTGTGTTAGTTTGTGCTTTACAACAAAGTGAATCAGTTATACATATACATATGTCCCCATATCTCTTCCCTCTTGCATCTTCCTCCCTCACTCCCACCCTCCCTATCCTACCCCTCTAGGTGGTCACACAGCACTGAGCTGATCTCTCTGTGCTATGCGGCTGCTTCCCAGTAGCTATCTATTTTACGTTTGGTAGTGTATATATGTCCATGCCACTCTCCCACTTTGTCCCAGCTTACCATTCCCCCTCCCTCTCCCTGTATCCTCAAGTCCATTCTCTAGTAGGTCGGCGTCTTTATTCCCATCTTGCCCTTAGGTTCTTCATGACCATTTTTTTGTTTTTTGTTGTTTTTTTAGATTCCATATATATGTGTTAGCATATGGTATTTGTTTTTCTCTTTCCGACTTACTTCACTATGTATGACAGACTTGAGGTCCATCCACCTCACTACAATTCACACAATTTCGTTTCCTTTTATGGCTGAGTAATATTCCATTGTATATATGTGCCACATCTTCTTTATTCATTCATCTGTTGATGGACACTTAGTTTGCTTCCATGTCCTGTATTGTAAATAGAGCTGCAATGAACATTTTGGTACATGACTCTTTGAACCATGGTTTTCTCAGGGTATATGCCCAGTAATGGGATTGCTGGGTCTTTTGGTAGTTCTATTTTTAGTTTTTTAAGGAACCTCCATACTGTTCTCCATAGTGGCTGTATCAATTTACATTCCCACCAACAGTGCAAGAAGGTTCCCTTTTCTCCACACCCTCTCCAGCATTTATTGTTTATAGATTTTTTGATGATGTCCATTCTGACCGGTGTGAGATGATATCTCATTGTAGTTTTGAGTTGCATTTCTCTAATGATTAATGATGTTGAGCATTCTTTCATGTGTTTGTTGGCAATCTGTATATCTTCTTTGGAGAAATGTCTATTTAGGTCTTCTGCCCATTTGTGGATAGGGTTGTTTGTTTTTTTGATATTGAGCTGCATGAGCTGCTTGTAAATTTTGGAGATTAATCCTTTGTCAGTTACTTCATTTGCAAATATTTTTTCCCATTCTGAGGGTTGTCTTTTGGTCTTGTTTATGGTTTCCTTTGCTGTGCAAAAGGTTTTAAGTTTCATTAGGTCCCATTTGTTTATATTCCCATTTCTCTAGGAGGTGGGTCAGAAAGGATCTTGATGTGATTTATGTCATAGAGTGTTTTGTCTATGTTTTCCTCTAAGAGTTTGATAGTGTCTGGCCTTACATTTAGGTCCTTAAACCATTTTGAGTTTATTTTTGTGTATGGTGTTAGGGAGTGTTCTAATTTCGTTCTGTTACATGTAGCTGTCCAGTTTTCCCAGCACCATTTATTGAAGAGGCTGTCTTTTCTCCACTGTATATTCTTGCCTCCTTTATCAAAGATAAGGTGACCATATGTGTGTGGGTTTAACTGTGGGCTTTCTATCCTGTTCAACTGATCTATATTTCTGTTTTTGTGCCAGTACCATACTGTCTTGATTACTGTAGCTTTGTAGTATAGTCTAAAGTCAGGGAGCCTGATTCCTCCAGCTCCATTTTTCTTTCTCAAGATTGCTTTGGCTATTCGGGGTCTTTTGTATTTCCATAGAAATTGAGAAATTTTTTGTTCTAGTTCTGTGAAAAATGCCATTAGTAGTTTGATAGGGATTGCATTGAACCTATAGTATGCTTTGGGTAGTATAGTCATTTTCACAATGTTGATTCTTCCAATCCAAGAACATGGTATATCACTCCATATATTTGTGTCATCTTTAATTTCTTTCATCAGTGTGTTACAGTTTTCTGCATGTAGGTCTTTCGTCTCCTTATGTAGGATTATTCCTAGATATTTTTTTCTTTTTTTGCAATGGTAAATGGGAGTGTTTTCTTAATTTCACTTTCAGATTTTTCATCATTAGTGTATAGGAATGCCAGAGATTTCTGTGCATTAATTTTGTATGCTGCTACTTTACCAAATTCATTGATGAGCTCTAGTAGTTTTCTCGTCACATCTTTAGGATTCTGTATGTATAGTATCATGTCATCTGCAAAAGGTGACAGCTTTACTTCTTCTTTTCTGATTTGGATTCCTTTTATTTCTTTTTCTTCTCTGATTCCTGTGGCCAAAACTTCCAAAACCATGTTGAATAATAGTGGTGAGAGCGGGCAACCTTGTCTTGTTCCTGATCTTAGTGGAAATGGTTTCAGTTTTTCAGCATTGAGGACGATGTTGGATGTGGGTTTGTCATATATGGCCTTTATTATGTTCAGAAAGTTCCCTCTATGCCTACTTTCTGGAGGTTTTTTTTTTTTTTTTGCAGGACGTGGGCCTCTCACTGTTGTGGCCTCTCCCATTGCGGAGCACAGGCTCCGGACGTACAGGCTTAGCAGCCATGACTCACAGGCCCAGCTGCTCTGCAGCACGTGGGATCTTCCCGGACCTGGGCACGAACCCGTGTCCCCTGCATCGGCAGGTGGACTCTCAACCACTGCGCCACCAGGGAAGCCCATCTGGAGAGTGTTTATCATAAATGGGTATTGAATTTTGTTGAAAGTTTTCTCTGAATCTATTGAGATCATCATATGGATTTATTTCTTCAATTGGTTAATATCGTGTATCACATTGATTTGCGTATATTGAAGAATCCTTGCATTCTTGGGAAAAACCCCACTTGATCATGGTGTATGATCCTTTTAATGTGCTGTTGGTTTCTGTTTGCTAGTATTTTGTTGAGGATCTTTGCATCTATGTTCATCAGTGATATTGGCCTGTAGTTTTCTTTTTTGTGACATCTTTGTCTGGTTTTGGTACCAGGGTGATGATGGCCTCATAGAATAAGTTTGGGAGTGTTCCTCCCTGTGCTATATTTTGGAAGAGTTTGAGAAGGATAGGTGTTAGCTCTTCACTAAATGTTTTTGTTTTATGGTATGCGGGCCTCTCACTGTTGTGACCTCTCCCATTGCAGAGCACAGGCTCCGGATGCGCCGGCTCAGCGGCCATGGCTCACGGGCCCAGCCACTCTGCGGCATGTGGGATCCTCCCGGACGGGGCACGAACCCGTGTCCCGTGCATCGGCAGGTGGACTCCCAATCACTGTGCCACCAGGGAAACCCTTCACTAAATGTTTGATAGAATTCGCCTGTGAAGCCATCTGGTCCTGGGCTTTTGTTTGTTGGAAGATTTTTAATCACAGTTTCAATTTCAGTGCTTGTGATTGGTGTGTTCTTATTTTCTATTTCTTTCTGGTTCAGTCTTGGAACGTTGTGCATTTCTAAGAGTTTGTCCATTTCTTCAAGGTTGTCCATTTTATTGACATATAGTTGCTTGTAGTAATCTCTCATGATCCTTTGTATTTCTGCAGTGTCAGTTGTTACTTCTCCTTTTTCATTTCTAATTCTATTGATTTGAGTCTTCTCCCTTTTTTTCTTGATGAATTTGGCTAATGGTTTATCAATTTTGCTTATCTTCTCAAATAACCAGCTTTTAGGTTTATTGATGTTTGCTATTGTTTCCTTCATTTCTTTTTCATTTATTTCTGATCTGATCTTTATGATTTATTTCCTTCTGCTAACTTTGTGTTTTTTGTTCTTCTTTCTCTAATTGCTTTAGGTGTAAGGTTAGGTTGTTTATTTGAGATGTTTCTTGTTTCTTAAGTTACGATTGTATTGCTATAAACTTCCCTCTTAGAACTGCTTTTGCTGCATTCTATAATTTTTGTGTCATTGTGTTTTCATTGTCATTTGCTTCTAGGTATTTTTTGATTTTCTCTTTGAATTCTTCAGTGGTGTCTTGGTTATTAAGTAGTGTATTGTTTAGCCTCCATGTGTTTGTAGTTTTTACAGATTTTTTCCTGTAATTGATATCTAGTCTCATAGCATTGTGGTCGGAAAAGATACTTGATATAATTTCAATTTCCTTATATTTACCAAGGCTTGATTTTTGACCCAAGATATGATCTAACCTGGACAATGTTCCATGATCACTTGAGAAAAAAATGTATTCTGTTGTTTTTGGATGGAATGTACTGTAAATATCAGTTAAGTCCATCTTGTTTAATGTATCATTTGAAGCTTCTGTTTCCTTATTTATTTTCATTTTGGATGATCTGTCCATTGGTGAAAGTGGGGTGTTAAAGTCCCATGATATGATTTTGTTACTATCGATTTCCCCTTTTATGGTTGTTAGTACTTGCCTTATGATTGAGGCGCTCCTATGTTCGGTGCATAAATATTTACCATTGTCATATCTTCTTCTTGGATTGATCCCTTGATCATTATGTAGTGTCCTTTGTCTCTTGTAACAGTGTTTATTTTAAAGTCTATTTTTTCTGATATGAGAATTGCCACTCCAGCTTTCTTTTGATTTCCATTTGCATGTAATATCTTTTTCCATCCCCTCCCTCACTTTCAGTCTATATGTGTCCCTAGGTCTGAAGTGGGTCTCTTGTAAACAGCATATATACGGGTCTTGTTTTTGTATCCATTCAGCCAGTCTATGTCTTTTGGTTGGGACATTTAATCCATTTACATTTAAGATAATTATCAATATGTATGTTCCTATTACCATTTTAATTGTTTTGGGTTTGTTATTGTAGGTCTTTTCCTTCTCTTGTGTTTCCTTCCTAGAGACGTTCCTTTAGCGTTTGTTGTAAAGCTGGTTTGGTGGTACTGAATTCTCTAGCTTTTGCTTGTCTGTAAAGGTTTTAATTTCTCCATCAAATCTGAATGAGATCCTTGCTGGGTAGCATGTATCTATTCATATTAGAGTTTTCTTCTTTTTTGGATATATGCCTAGGAGTGGTATTACTGGATCATATGGTAACTTTATTTTTAGTTTTTTGAGAAACCTCCTTACTATTCTCCATAGTGGCTGTAGTAATTTACATTCTCACCAACAGTGTAGGAGGGTTCCCTTTCCTCCACATCCTCTCCAACATTTATTATTTGAAGACTTTTTGATGATGGCCATTCTGACGAGTGTGAGGTGATACCTCATTGTAGTTTTGCTTTGCATCTCTCTAATGATTAGCAATGTTGAGCATCTTTTCATGTGCGTGTTGGACATCTGTATGTCTTATTTGGAGAAATGTCTATTTAGGTCGTCTGTCCCTTTTTTGATTGTGTTGGGGTTTTTTTGATATTGAGCTGTATGGGCTGTTTATATGTTTTGGAAATCAATCTCTTGTGGGTTGCATCATTTGCAAATATTTTCTCCTGTTCCATAGGCTGTCTTTTTGTTGCCAATAAGTGGTGCCAGACAGTTACATATAGAAGAATGAAACTAGAATATTCTCTAACACCATATACAAAAATAAACTCAAAACGGATTAAAGATATAAATGTAAGACAGATACTATTAAAAAAACTCCTAGAGGAAAACACAGGCAGAACACTCTTTGACATAAATCACAGCTATATATATTTTTTTGATCTGTCTCCTAGAGTAATGGAAATAAATGCAAAAATAAACAAATGGGACCTAATTAAACTTAAGAACTTTTGCACAACAAAGGAAACTGTAAACAAAATGAAAAGACAACTTTTGTTTTGTTTGGGAATGGGAGAAAATATTTGTACTTCACTTTTGTGGGTGATATTGAGTCACCTGGAACCATCCTTGTCGGTCCACGTCCTTCTTTCAGAGTACTTTTCAGAGTAGATTTTCTTTTTTTAAATTTTTGTAGCACTCTAGGCCAAATAGCAAATATATGGATTTATAGCTTTCTTGGTCTGGCCATAAGTGTACAATCTGCTTCTGCAGCTGTACTGCCAGGTTCTTCAGGTATAAACTAAGAAGAATGCTGTGCCCACTTTAAAGGCTTAAGAGAGAGTTTTTCGTTGAAATAGTTTTAGAACAAAGAAAAGGAAATTCTACTTTACACAGTGGGCAAATGATAACTATGTGAAACTTTTTACCAGTTAATGTTATATGGTGACTGCCGATTCTCAGTGAAATCACAGACCCTTGTAAGCCCCACAAGAGCTGGGTCATCTTCATCTTGTCATCATATCCCTAGTGCTGAGCACTGTATCTGACACATCACAGGCACCAAACAAATATCTGTTGAATAAATGAATGAAGGGTGAATAGTATTGAAAAGGTTTAGGTATGCTCAAAGATGGCAGAGCCTTAACATAATCCGAGGGAAAGTTGATAAGTATTTTTTGGGTATACTGGCTTGTTTATGTTGACACTGACGTAATAACTGTCATACTATCCCAGTAAATATTCCTTAGTACCATTTTCAGTGAGAGAATATTTCACTGGATGAATCCTTGAGCAGATGAAGTTCTTGAGAATTCCAGGTGGGTAGGTTTAGAGAGTTCATATCTGAATGGACATTGTTATACAAACAGACTGAAGAAAGGAATCAAAACGTTAATGAAGTTTTTACATTCCACTTTTAACCTGAAACCTAAGAGCCTTCAGATGCTTTCTGTACTCTTTTGTATTTTAAGCCACAATAGATTCTTTCTGCCTCTCTCAAAATTTCCCACTTGTTTTGTCATTTAGGAGGCCCCTTCTGAGCTTACCTCGTTGTTAAGCAGAACTGACAAAAGGTGAAGTTTTTCTGTTTAATGCAGACCTTAGAAGTTACCACCTGATTCTCAAATAGGGCTGAAAGACAAATGCTGGTATCATGTTCAAGATGCATTGTCCCTTGAATTCCTGTCTCTAAATATATCAGCCTTTTAACAGCAGCATGGTGATAACTAACGTGGAATTACTTACATTGGTAATATTTCTTTAGAAGGCAAAATTAGGCTTTTATATTTTGTTTTCATTACATTTAAGAAAGAATGTATCACATCCATATAAAGTAAAAGTAGAAATTCCATTTTGGTGTTTTGTATTCAAAATGGTACAGCACCTTTATTACTATAAGAGGTTTCTGATGAAAAACACCTCCTCAAGTTAAAGAGTTTCTGGACAGTACGCAATTTTGATAACTTGTCATTTTATAGAATGATACCTGTTTTCAATAATAATATGTAACTGTCATATTTTCTCAATGAACCTCAAATATTTCTAATATTTTACATAACGATTTAGAGCATGTTTATGTCATCACATTTAAATTTTCTGAGGAAAAAGGGGGCTAGACCTTTATAATCTCAATTTAACCGATCTGTGGATATGGGCTTTCCCTGGGAAGGGGGTTTATGGCTGTCTCTGGCCAAAGTCAAGTCCCAAAGAGGGACTCAGCTGAGAGATGGTGGTTGCCAGCACTCCTAGGAGGTGGGTGTGTGCACTTCAGACCCAGGATAAGGGATCTTGGTGGTACACAATGGCCTCTACTAGAAATGGAGGTGCAAAAAGTGTGTGTGACTGCCCATAGCTCAGGCTCCCTCCATTTTTTAATCATGGAAGCCCATATTTAACTTTAAAATTAGTTTTAAACTTTTTAATCATGACATATAACATACTGGAGAACTTATAATACATGTATTACAAATAGACCATTTTCAATAACTTGGAAGCCCCCACACGAATCTCCTTAATTGTATTCTCTCCAGAGGTAACTGCTGGCCTAAGTTTAGTGTTTATCATTTACTGGCTACTCTTCACAGCTTTTATTTTTATTTTTTTCTTAATAAGAACGTCAGGCAGATTGGGTTAGGGTACACAGTTCAGTCTATAACAAGATTGTTTTTTCCTTACAAACATCTTTATTACAAGTGTTCTTTTTAATAATCCTTCCTTCCTCCCTCCCTCCCTCCTTCTCTCTCTTCCTCCCTCCTTCCTTTCCTTCCTTCCTTGCTTTTTGGCTGCATTGGGTCTTTTTGCTGCGCATGGGCTTTCTCTAGTTGTGGCGAGGAGGGCTACTCTTCATTGTGGTGGATGGGCTTCTCATTGTGGTGGCTTCTCTTGCTGCGGAGCACAGGCTCTATGTGCGTGGGCTTCACTAGTTGTGGCATGTGGGTTCAGTAGTTGTGGCGAATGGGCTTAGTTGCTCCATGGCATGTGGGATCTTCCCAGACCAGGGATCGAACCTGTGTCCCCTGCATTGGCAGGCGGATTCTTAACCACTGTGCCACCAGGGAAGTCCACATGTGTTCTTAAGCACTTTTGTACGTGCATTACAGAAAGGCTGCCTCATGCATTCACTGATATAGTACTGATTGTTCTCAACATGGCAAGCAAGTAGCACTCTTACAAGCATCTTTCTTATATGTGTTCTTAAATGCTTCTCTGCATGCTTTCTTTTTATAGCTTTTGTTTTGTTTTGTTTTTCACTATTTATTTAACATTTTTATTGGAATATAATTGCTTTACAATGGTGTGTTAGTTTCTGCTTTATAACAAAGTGAATCAGCTATACATATACATATAACCCCACATCTCTTCCCTCTTGCGTCTCCCTCACTCCCACCCTCCCTATCCCACCCCTCTAAGTGGTCACAAAGCACTGAACTGATCTTCCCGTGCTATGCAGCTTCTTCCCACTAGCTATCGGTTTTACATTCGGTAGTGTATATATGTCAGTGCCACTCTCTCACTTTGTTCCAGCTTACACTTCCCCCTCCCTGTGTCCTCAAGTCCATTCTCTTTTTTATAGCTTTTTAAAGCCATATAAGTAACTATTCCTAATCAATATATTTTTTAGTTTAGTTTTGTTTTTGAACTTTATATACATGGAATCACCCCATTTTATATTGCCTTTTTCTGCTTAACATGATCTCATTTAGGTTTATTTTTATGGATGCTTGTAGCTGTAGCTCATTCTTCTTTACTGTATATCATCTCATTGTATGATGATTTATTATGTAATGTCACTGATTTGTTTTATATGGTCTTGTTTTGTTGGTTGGACTTTGGTTTTACCTTTCCTTTCTTTTTTTAAATTTTAATGGAAGTATAGTTGATTTACAATGTTGTGGCAATCTCTGCTGTACAGCAAAGTGACTCAGTTATCCACATATAGACATCCTTTTTTAAATTTTTTTCCTTTTTAATTAAAATTTTTTTAAAATTAAAAAAAATTTTTATTGGCGCTACCTTTCCTATGAGAATTTGTATTTTAAGAGCTTCTAATTTAACCAAAGCCTTAATCTCTAATTGTTGACTTCCAAGTACTGTGACAAACTAGATGTAAATGTCTTATTCAAGTAGGAACCTTTTATTTTGATAGAAATATCTTCCTTATACCACCTAATCAGTCTCTGTTGACCCACAAAGGATGGTTGATTTTTGTCAGGGCACAGTTAACATCATAAAATTCAACATTTTGTGACTTTACAGTTTAAAGACTATATTCAGGAATACCGTCTTTAAAAAAGACGTCTCGGGGGCTTCCCTGGTGGCGCAGTGGTTGAGAGTCCGCCTGCCGATGCAGGGGACGCGGGTTCGTGCCCCAGTCTGGGAAGATCCCACGTGCCGCGGAGTGGCTGGGCCCGTGAGACATGGCCGCTGAGCCTGAACATCCGGAGCCTGTGCTCCGCAACGGGAGAGGCCACAGCAGTGAGAGGCCCGCGTACCGCAAAAAAAAAAAAAAAGAAAAAAAAAAGACGTCTCATTTTAAAAAATGAGATTGAAAAGTTAACCAGGAGTCAGTAAATAACTGTGGTATATAGAAACAAATTTTGTGTATGGTCACCTCATGAATAATACTGAACATCATTTTTGAGTTTTATTGCTGTGATTGTCAAACATGGGGTCTTAGCCTGGAACACAGCTATTCAAAATAATGAATCATGGGCAATGAATCAAGAAATGTTGAACTTAAGCCTGCAACTCTAAGAATGGAGAATTCTGCTAATTGCTTGGGTTTTCATATTGTACTAATGCGGTGAATAGCTTTTCGAAAAAGATTAATTTGCCAAGCACAACATTTCTGGAAATGGCCTTTCTCTAATGGTTTTCCTCATGCAGAAGAAATTCCTACAGGAAACCTTGACCTTCAATGTAATTTCCAGTAGCTAAAGACAGAACAAATCAATAGCTTTTAGTTTGCTAAATGTCTAGGTCTACCCTGTTAGATCTATGAAGGCCCAGAGATACATTGAAATTTTGTGATTGTAGTTTAAACTGCTTATAATTAATGACGGTGTTAATTATTTGGGATTAATTATTCTGTTAAACTTATCAGTTATTAAAATAGTAGTCAAAGATCAAGTAAAAGGTTTATGGAAAAATTACTAGATTTATATTGAAAATGACCAGATATTTAAATTACGCTTATGTTTAAGAAATACAAATATTTATGATATGCCAAAGATCCCTTTTTAACATTAAACAACTCGGTTAACAAACAAAATTAGGCTCTTCTGGGAAACTAATTTCCCTAATTCCTAGAAAACATAAGCGACTGGAATACCATATTGGGGTTCAGTGAAGAAAACAGAATTCACTCTAGATATTTGAGTAGAGAGGACTTAACACAGGAATTTGGGTGTTTACACACTTGTGAAAGAGTTGGAGGAGCAGAAATCGAGAGGCCAGCTGCTGCTATTCCTGCCGTCACATGTGTCGCTGACACGGCTGACAACTCACAAAGCTGGTAACTGGACACTGGCACGCTTATATCTGTTGGGACTCGCTTCCCAAACACAACAGCAGCTGGAAAATGGCCTTGACATTCATACCCAACTGTGTCATGCTTGAGGAACCTAAGCTGCATCTAAAACCCCAGCTATAAGACAGTCTGAAAAATGTAGGTTTTTGCCTTCTAGCCCCTATGGCACAGGAGGGAATTCAGAAGAGGTGGGAGTGGGTGCTAAGTGTCCAAAGACAAGATCCATGAAGCAAAAATTCCACAAATCTATATAGGTCTATTTATCATGACTTGGTAATGTTTCCTAAATACCATGATATGTAGGTCAGATATTAGATGCCTTTTGTCAGACAGAGCCCCTGTGAGACGCATGGTATTAGACAACTGTAGATGGTTTTCCAGTTGACATTTTTAAAATGTTTATGACCTAAGTTAGGTGTCTACTTAAGTCTCTTTTCATTGCATAGAAACTATTTTCTCTTGACATTTGTCAGCAAATATATCGTAGAAAATAAGCTTTTATAGTCACATAGCTTTATGTACTGTATTTCAGCTACTACTTCTTCCCCCACCAGGCAATATGCTCCAGAACATGCTTCTCTGAGGAAATCTGATACCATTATTTATTTTTCCATTGAGTAGAATTAATTCCACAACATGGCTGAAGACTGCTTTGTAAAGGACTTTATCAATAGGTTAAAGGGATCTGAGGTCCAAAATTAACTCACTGAATTAACTTCCCTTTCTCTGTATTCTTGCTAACAGTTTAACTGTGTAGTTTGCATTTTGATCTAGGACAGAGGCATTGTATTGATATCTTCTGGTTTGAAATTTTTTTAAAATTTGATTTTGTGCTAGATAATGGTGTCAAGAAGCAATAGTTAGGATTAAGTTTTATCGTGAGTTATAAAAACTAAGATAATAATAGCATAAACCCAATAAAATTTTATTTCTCTCTCTTGTGTGCAATGTCTGAAAAAAGTGGTCTAGAGCTAGTGTGACCAGGTTCCACTCAGGTCACCGTGCTGCCATACCAGAGCGTGGCCTTCATCCCGTGGTCCAGGTGAGTATCATCAGCATTCCAGGAAGAATGGGTAAAGGAGACAAAAAGAGCAAAGGGCACATGCCCACTGTCTCTTAAGGAAGGTTTTGAGGAGCTGCTGCGTTACACTTCACCTACATCCCACTGGCTAGCACTTAGTCATATGACTTTACTCAGTTGCAGGTGAGGCAGAGAAATGTAGTCTTTATGCTGGGCACCATGTGTCCTGTTAAAAGTCAAGTGTATGCCTTACCCAACTTTCATACAAATATTTACTCTTGAAGGTTATCTGAATACTCTCCCCGCAAAATCACTTTTTTCAGAAAAGGAAATTAAGTTTTACTGTTTGGCTGACCTGACACATTATTTACCTTGGGTAGAACAAATTATTTTAATAGAAAAACATACTCAATATTTCCACCTAGGTTAGCAAGAACACATTGTCTCCTGCTGCACCCCTAAGCAGCAAGAAAGGGAGTTGTTTCACTTTGTGCCCCTCGAAGTTTCCCCTGATTTGAATTCTTCAGGAGGATGGAGTTTGGTGTAAAAATGGGCAGGATAAGGGACTGTGGGGTTGTGGATCTCAGGTCAGCAGAAGAACAGTAAGCGAAACCTGGTGGCATGAGGAAGGACTGGAGGGGGCAAGGAAATTCAACACCCAGGTTTTCCTTCCTCTATCATTTCCTGTTTTACCACTATGGAGTTTGCTTTCTGCTTTAAGGTGATCCCTGGGACATCGAAAAGCAGAGGAATAAAACTGAAGGCAGAAACTGAAGCCTGGGGACCTCTGGGCAGCAGCCAGATCTACAAAAAGGAAGTAATCACTAGGAGCCAGGCATTTTGAAAACATCATCTCAGTTTATTCCCTCAACAATCCTATAATCAATAATTTTCAACTCCATTTACCAATGAGGTGAAATTGACACTCAGGAAGTTAAACTCCCCAGAGTCTCACAGCCATTGAGAAGTAAAGTCAGAATCCAAACCCAATTCTTTCTACTCAGCTAAACTAATGTCTCATTGAAGTAACTGGAGATTATCCAAACACCTCAAGCTCAAGCCAAGTTTCTTCCAAGGTAATTTGGTCAATGAAGGTACAACTTCTGTTCCATAATTAGCAGTTAAAGGTGAGGAATAGTAGATGTCAAGAAAAGGAGAGAATGAAAAAAAAAAAGGAGAGAATAAAAAAGAGACACAGTAGTTTCTGAAATGATTTTATTCTACCTCTACAGTTCAATTGAGCATCATCTTCTTTTATTGTTCTCCTTGAAATCATGATTATTCGCTTAACTGCAGTTCCTAGCTCTCCTATCATTCTTCAACCATAAACTTTCAAGGACTTTGTCCTAAATGCAATGCAACAGCCATAGTAGATAAACTTGCTCTTTTATCTGCAGCATTTGAAAGAACAGTTGTCTTATAAGTCAAATGAAATCAGTTTGCTAAAAAATGTTAATTCTTTTTTCTTTGAGTGTCTCTACATAGGGCAGGCAATGTTGGTTGATTATTCTGCAGCCCCCTTTTTCCTTGCTCAATTATACACTGACTTTGTTCAAGTATTCACCATTCATGAGTCTCAGGGAAGGTAGCCCCTGCCTTCGGTGAAATATGATTGGTTTAAGAAAGGAATAGTAGGGACTTCCCTGGTGATCCATCGGTTAAGACTCCGCGTTCCCAATGCAGGGGGCCCGGGTTCCATCCCTGGTCAGGGAACTAGATCCCGCATGCCGCAACTAAAAGATCCGCATGCCAGAACTAAAGATCTTGCACACCACAAAAAAGATCACGTGTGCTGCAACTAAGACCTGGCACAGCCAAATAAATAAATAATTTTAAAAATAATAAATTTATAAAAAAAGAGAAAGGAATAGTAGTTTCATTTTTCTCACCAGGAATTGATTTAGGAATGGATGTGTGACGTAATTCTGGGCAATATGAAATGAGGGATGTCTGATGGAAGCTTCTGGGAAATTTTTCTTTGTTTTTAAAAAAAAGAATGCAAGAAAGGAATGTTTACTTTTCTGGCCTTTGGACATGGCTCTGTGAAGGTGAGATGTTTGGAGTTGCTGCAACCATTTTGTCAACATGAAGAAATCAACCTGGAGACAAAACCTAATATGGTGAGGATGACAGCAGAAAGATTAAAGGAATCTGAGTTCTCTCTTTTTTAAAAAAATATTCATTTATTTATTTTGGTTGTGCCCGGTCCTAGTTGCGGCATGTGGGATCTTTAGTTTTGGCATGCCTGTGGGGTCTGGTTCCCCGACCAGGGATCGAGCCCGGGCCCCCCTCACTGGGACAGCGGAGTCTTACCCACAGGACCACCAGGGAAGTCCCAGAATCTGAGTTCTTGATGACCTCCATGAACTGCTGAAATAACCAAACCTGAGCCTAAACCTGATGTTCCTGTTACTTAGGCAAAAATCATTTATTGCCTAAGCCATTTTGAGTTGGACTTTCTACTTACTCAACTGCAAATGAAGCATCTTAAGTGATAAACTAAAACAGGAGAAACACAACATGAGATGAAGAATTGGGTCATTTTAGAGATGAGACACCAAAAGTTGGAGTATGTTAATATGCTATTTAATATGTTCACACCTAATTCTTTTTAAAAAAAGCTGTTTTGACCGTACCACTAAAATAGATTATTTATGTCTTTTAAATTTAGGACTGTAAAAATCTCCAATTGGAGCAAGGAGTAAAAGAAACAAGTTCCTGAGGAAAATAAATTTTGTCTATTTTCAAAATATTAGAATTTTCATGCACTCATTACAGGAGTGTCAATTCTGACTTAACCCCTTCTGGCTAAAAACAAAGGTATTTTCTTAATTATTCTCTGTTTCTCACTCTAACCATTTCTTGTTTTATGAGAGAGATCTATTCCAGAAGACCTGTGTAGGTCTAGAGTGCCTTAACCCTCACCACACAGTTGATGACTTTTCATTTCCCAGGTGAAGCGAAGGGCACTGTAAACTGTAAACTGTCACAGTGAAGTCAGTTTCATGAAGAGCCATGAGAGCTTCCTCAGAAAGGTACATCTCACTGGTCCTCAGCTCCAGGAACAAGTGCTCAATACATGTATGTTGAAAGATATCCTAATTGAAAATGGATACCCTTAACTTCCTTTCCAAAACAAGAAAACACCCAAAACACTGTTACTGGGAAGAACATACTGCAATGGTTCTAAGAAAATCTGCAACAATTTGGACTTGATTTTTATTCCTTGCCAGATGTGTGTTAGCAGCTTACAAGCAAAATTCAGGCTCCGGAGAGATTTAACTGCTTCTTGAAGTGGGATTTATGAAGAGGTCTGATCAGCCAGATGTAAGAATGTCTGTTGCTGTCTCAACCTGCTTCTCTGAGCTAATACGTACCTCCTGAGTTACCTTCTCATCCACAGATGCAGCACTCCAGGTGGGAATGAGATAAAATGTTCAGGAACTAGTCCTAAATCTATTGAAGTCGCTGATTTTCAGATTTTACTAAATGATGACTAAGCCCAGGTATGGTTTACTAGTAGTTCAGGTTTTAGCAAGATGAATTGGGCTAGACTGTGAACAAGATAAATGCCTTTTTTCCTCTTGACTATGGCTCACATCACTGCTGGTCACAGTGTTTACAACAGAAGCACAGCTTCAAGAATCATCTAGGTTCATTGATTGAACCAAAGGTTTGTGACATGCAACATACTCTAGCCCTTTTTGGAGATTTCACAATGTACGCTGCATATTAGGGGCTGTGAGAAGTCTTGTAATCCAGATTCTTTCAATATTTGTATAACTCAGCCCTTTTCAGACTTCAAGTATGGGATATTTCTTTTCACATAACACTTATAAATACTCCCAAAGATCTTGTGTTCTGAAGAACAGACTTTCAGCAACACTTGTCTGGGCCATATTTATTTTTCTCATTTCTACCTGGCCTTCTGAGGGATGAATCAGTATGTGTATGTGTGGGTGTACAAAATGCATGGCTAGGGGGAAGGTCGGGCTTTTAATTGAACCAACCTATCTGAGAAGTGAGAAATTTCCCCCAACTAACCCTAACCTTAACCCTAACCCTTAGTAGAACAGTCACAGTAAGTAGAACAGTCACAATTTGAGTTCAGGCTGGCTGGTCCTAGAATCAATCCTCTTAACCATTATGTCAGACTATCCTCTTAACTTGCCAAGAGACAAGCCAAAGAGAGCCCCACGTTTCCCTAGCACGGAGACCTGAGTCTTGCATTCTTGGCTCCTGGGGAACCCAGAGAGAAGCCATCCCACCTGGGTTTACATGGCCCCTCTGCACTTTCTAGCTATGCAGCTTTGGAATGTGACCTAACCTTTCTCTGCTTCAGGTTATTTTCATGTGTAAAATGTATTAAAAAAAAAAAAAAGAAAGAAAGAAAAAGAAGTACATACCTCATGAGGAGGCTGTGAGAAGTGCTCAACATATGTCCACTCTGGTTCAGTCAAAGCCAGTCACACAAGCCTCTGCCTACTCACCCTGGTCTGTCTTCTACTCTGTCAGGAAGACTATGTCATCTTCTACACCATGGTCTCTCAGATATTTAAAGACAGATAACACAACACCCTTCTTCCAGGCTGGATATTGCTGGGTTCTTTGTGTCTCCCTATGACTTTCAAAATGCTTTCCCTTAACATATTTCAAACAACTTCTATGCCAATGTGTGGCATTTTGGTCTCTCTTTCTGAATAGATCATAAAAAAAGACAGTTTTCCAGGCTTCCCTGGTGGCGCAGTGGTTGAGAGTCCGCCTGCCGATGCAGGGGACAGGGGTTCGTGCCCCGGTCCGGGAAGATCCCACATGCCGCGGAGCGGCTGGGCCCGTGAGCCATGGCCGCTGAGCCTGAGCGTCTGGAGCCTGTGCTCCGCAACGGGAGAGGCCACGGCAGTGAGAGGCCTGCGTACCTCAAAAAAAAAAGAGTTTTCCTTTTAGTTACAGTTCTTAAAGGGTTGAAGTTTATTTCATAAGAGATGAAACTGTCATTTCCACTATAAATAAAACATTAAATCTAAAGCCGAGTTTTGTTTTGAAGAGTTTGTTTCCTTTTTAATCTATTTTCACTTCCACAATGAATACTTTAAAATGCAACAGTTACTGAATCTGAAGATAGGCCAGTTACAGGGTCATGTTAGGCATTAGTTGAATGAATGATTGCATGTTTTTCTTCTGTTACTTTAATAAGAACTGAGTCTTTTATGATACAAGAAGATACTCTAAAGAGGACTTGACCAGATGCCTTCTAAATTCCCTCCTAATCCTCAGATTCTGTGATTCAAGGCTTCTGCAATTTTGTTCAAAGTACACACATACCGAAGTCCTGCTCATTCCAATGCAGTGCCTTCATTATATATTTTATTCAGAGGAAATTTCATTTGTAACTATAGTATATAAATTACATATATATATACACGTTTCAATATATATTAAAACATACATATTATTTATATATTTAAACATATATATATATATATATATGTGTGTGTGTGTATATATTTCTCCCCCAGCATTTTCTTCTAAGGAATTGCTTCTTCATAGGGTGATAAAATTGGTTTTAAAGTGGTTTATCTACTCATGCTGCTTATTTTCCCATTTGACATGTTAATCCCCTCTTTATCTTATCAGACAACCCTTTGGGTTTTTTCCATCTGGTATAAAATTTTTCATTTGATAGAAATCCAGGGCAGCAACCTCCCATATTCCAGAAGATCGTTAAGAATTCTTGACAAGGCAGCAAGGCCTTTAGATCTCTTAGCATAAATGCATGCAGAGTCCCAGCTCAGTCCCTTTGTTCCTTTGATGACATGGGTACAGTCTGGGACACATAGAAAAGAAAAAAAGCTTTGTGTATAGACCTGTGATCAAAAGTGATATTCAGGGTGCTTCCCTGGTGGCACAGTGGTCAAGAATCCGCCTGCCAATGCAGGGGACATGGGTTTGAGCCCTGGTCCGGGAGGATCCCACATGCTGCGGAGCAACTAAGCCTGTGAGCCACAACTACTGAGCCCAAGGGCCACAACTACTGAAGCCCACGCACCTAGAGCCTGTGCTCTGCAACAAGAGAAGACACCACAATGAGAAGCCCGCGCACTGCAACAAAGTAGCCCGTGCTCGCCGCAACTAGAGAAAGCCCGTGCACAGCAACGAAGACCCAACGCAGCCAAAAAGAAATATAAATAAATTTATAAAAAAAATAAAAGTGATATTCAACTGCATAAGGACCTCCCTCAGAAGTGTTCATAGAAGTAAAGAAGTGAGGTTTTTGTAACCAAAGGGACAAAGCAGGACATGGGGATCAAGCATAGTCTATCTTTTCATGGTCACAGACCCACTCAATTTACTGAAATCTAGCAATACCTAGATTTGTATGTCTCTCCATTTTTACATGTTTTAGTCGCTAGCTAGTCCCATCTTTCTTATAGGAAGTGTTTCTTGGTAAAGAATTTAGGACTAATTAGGGAAGAAATACAGCAATTACGAAGTATTAAATCCTTAGTAATTAAAGTTGAATTTATGTCATGTCAATCATACCACATACACCAAGATACACAAATAAATCAGATACTCACAGATACCAAGGCAGGCAATGTTATTTTTGCCTCATTTTGTGTTTAGTACTATTGAAGGCTCTACTAATGTCTTAAAAACACAGAAACTTCTTGAATATACATTAATTCTCTGGAGGAATAAATATACTCCAAATGCTTATCATCAGAATTCTGATAAAAGGGATATAATTTCTTTCTTCAGTATTTTAAAAATTGGTATCTAAATAATTTCATTTTGAACTAGGTTAGTAACCTAAGTCTTCTTCACTGAGCTTTTGAAATTGAAAAAATTTTAAGTTCCAAATATAATAAAGACTTTGGGAATTCCCTGGTGGTCCAGTAGTTAAGACTTGGTGCTTTCACTGCCGTAGGCTCGGGTTCAATCCCTGGTTGGGAAGCTAAGATCCCACAAGCTGTCTGGCCAATAAAACCAAAACAAAACAAATATAATAAACACTTAAGTACACATTCAAATTGAAAGTGACAATTTATTTCCTATTACACTTTTCTGGCCAAAAGGAGCTGAAGGATTTTTTTCCTTCTTACTTTCTTACAACAGATATTGTCAGATTTTTTTTTTTAAAAAGCAAAATATAACAGAATTATAGTTAAGAAGATTAATTCTATCTGAATGTTATTAATCACAGCCCAGTTAAAATAACACTTAATATAGACTCACTTCAATAGATGATGCTGTCAACTTTAAAACATTAGTATTTCTTGTATCATTTCTGGACGGCCTAGACACATTTTTCCTCAACATAACTTCATTTTTTTTCTAGCTTTTCCTTGACTTAAAATAATGGCCTAAGGAAGGTCACATGAGTTTAGTGGTTCTATTTTTTAAATGTTGGGCCAAGTAGGGCTGGTTGATAATGTACTTCATTAAAATGAGCTGTGTTTTCAGGGCCCTGGCTGGTCCAGTAGTCTGAGAGGCCTAGGTTTCTTTTGTAGCCAAACAGTAGAGTCCATTCTTCCACCAGCCCATAGCAGTGGCTGAAGAAGTCCAGGAAATAGATTACACTGAATGCTACTGTCAGAAGAGATTTGCATTTAATGGTGTTAATATAGGTGAAGTATTTCCTTAAGTAAAAATCCTACTTATTCAGTATTTTGAGGGAACACTGAATTTCATAACCATAGTTGACTTTCTCTGTAGAAAAGACTTTTAAATTTGCTATGATCACTTCCTTTCAATTTCTTTTCCTTATGGTCATGCATGTTCTGTGACCTAAATTTCTTAAGTTCATTGAAAATCAGAGAAAAAATTCAAGAGGATAAAAACAAGCACAAAGTAAACAAACAAGTAATTTTGTCATTACATTTTCACCTGGATAACCCCACAAATATTTCTTGTTGTTTCCATTCTGTTTCAACACTGCAGAACAAGACACTCATGGCTCAATGGTGAAGCAACGTGCATGACAACGTGAGTGACAAAACATGGAAACCAGAAAAGGAATATAAATGTAAATCAAACTTTTAAAATCCTAGTAATACAGCAGCTTCCTTCCTTATTTAGTCTGTTAACGTCCATTCCACATGAATTCACATTTCGATTCCAGTAGGACATACACCGTCAGCCGTGATCAAAAAGACCACTATTTGTAGAGGGTAAAATCGAGCCTGTTGCCAGTATCCACTGGTGGCAAACTTGCAAATGTCCTCTGGAGAACTAATAAAATTATATTTTGATTCTTTGTTTTCTGGATCCTGGGGACCATGGATATAGAAAAGGACAGCAACAGGACACGCTTTTTTGAAGTTTATTGGGCTGGGAAGTAGAAAAATAGGTGTTTTCCTTTGGGGCTTTTTGTGACTGAGAATGATGAGGTTCATATTTCTGAGAGCACTTTTTCATGTTCCTCAGTCTTTCAGGGAGTGGTAGGCTTTGGCAGTCCGGCTGTTGACAAAATCTGTCTTCTTAAACTGAGCCTTTGAATAAGCAAACAGAAATGTGAAAGGTTAACAACATTTTCACACAAGAAAATGCAGTTTTTAGTGACTTCTCACCAGGGTCAAGTCAAGCGGGACATTATTATCTGGCTCTTTTTAGCATTCTTACCTTCTTGTAGGCATTATGGAGCTCCGTGTGGGTCCACAGAGAATATAGGAGAACAGAAGCAGCTTTACTTGCTTTGTTGGAAGCACAGCTGAAAAGAAGAAAAGGACATTTTTCGGAGATCAGTGAGAAAGTATGAGGCTTCTGGATGCTGTCTTTGGACGTTCTGTAAATCTTCTTCAATTGCTGTCACTCAGGAGCCATGCATTAAGTCAGGCCACTCACCATGACAAGAGATTAGATGGTGAGCTTTAGGAGGCCAGGGGCCACGTTGGTGCTTTTGTTTTTTTAAAAATCTTTTCAAACCACTAGCAAAGTGCTAACAAATAGTTTATAAAGCAAATTCCTGATATTTATAAGGCATGTATTCTTAGAGTTTTATAATTTCTTGAATTTATTTATAGCATAAAATTTATATTTGTACATTTATATTACATATTTTTAGAAAATACTTGTATATTTATAACGCATATTTATATAGTACAAACGCTTGAAAAATATGTGTAACTCTTAGACTTAGTGACTCCATGAATGTAGGGATTATGTACCTTTTTCAAATTAATAAATTCTTACTGGAGCAGCTGTTATTTTAATATAGTTTCAAAATTTATGTTTTTGTATATAGCAAATGGAAAGTGTGTTCCTGTTATAAATCCAAGTCCGCACTGAATTTGACATTGTACTTACTTTTTTTTTTGGCCACACTGTGCAGCATGTGGGATCTTAGTTCCCCGACTAGGGATCGAACGTGAGCCCCCTGCATTGGAAGCTTGGAGTCTTAATACTGGACTACCACGGAAGTCCCCTTACTTTTTTTTTAAACTTTATTATTATTATATGTACTTTTTTTTTAAACTTTATTATTATTATTTGTATATGTTTTTGATGTTCTGCTTTTAAATTTGTCTCAAACTTCTTGTTTCTGGCTAAGGATCAGTGCTTTCTTAGGTTTCTCTCTCTTCCATCACTTGAATTAGCACATGGCTGCATTTTTTCTTTTAACAAAGAAACAAAGATTTTATTTTTCCTATCACAGGAGTTTGTAAGCATGCAACCAAGAACAGAGAATGCAAAGCTGTATGAAGAAGCCCATGCTGGGTTCATTTAATAGCTAAAAGACCTTGCCTTTCATACCAGCAGTGTAAGGAGGGTAAGTAAAATTAGCACCTTACAGATTTTTTTTTAGTACCTCAGGGACTTTTCAGAATCACTTGCTAATAACTGAAGTACTAATAAATCCATGAAAACTGTGGATCTCTAATATTTAAAATTGTAAGTTCTTAAATTGCAAGGGTGTTATAGTCATGAAGTTTGTTCATTAAGTTGGTTGCTTGGAACTCATTTATTCAAAGATGAAATGTAAATGGTGAGTGGTTATCAGGCTAGCCCATAAATTATGGGTTAGCTGTACAACACTCTAGCAAGGAAGAGACAGTAGACCCAACTGGTAGGAGTTCCTTGTTGAATTTTTTTTTTCTTTTTGGAGACAGGGCATATGAGGACTGGCTTACAAATGGGACACTCAGTGCAATGAAAAATAACAGAATAGCACACCCTGTAATTTTCTAAGCTACAAGAAATTTCCAAAAGTGATGGTGTATTCCCATGTGCTTCTTACATCTGAATACTCAAATAATTAAAGTCATACTGTCTTATAGAGATTTGGTTAGAAGTTTGGATGACAACTTGGAATAGTCGTTTCTGCTTTGCAGCAATAATTCATACTTTCCACAAAGGCTGAGCAACTGCTTCTTGGGAGCAGGTAAATATTCCCTGCTTTTGGGAAATGGACATTCTAACTAGGGCTCCTTTTAATCATGTGACTCTGAATGTAGTCCTCCTTCCATGTGAGCTTTGCCAAAGGGGAACTGCAGAGCACAAGGGGCCTAAATTGGGCGGGGCTGTGGGGGGAAGGGTTGTGCTCATTCGGGATACCACAGATCCCTATGCTAGCCTCTGCACAGCCAAGCACACATTTGTCTACTACAGGTCAAGTCCGTTTGCTTTGCAACTCATTAGAACTGGCCTATAATAACATTTGTTTTCTTTTTTGGTTACTTACAAAACTAACTTTATTTAACAAGTCAAACAATTCAGAGTCATATAAAGAGAAAAAAATAATACTCTTCATACCCCCTTGGGATCCCATCACTCTGAGTTAACTAACAGTAATAATTTGGTTACACAATGTTTTTCATTCTCTTCTTCACCTTTTATTTTTAAAATGGGGAATATTTGAAGACACAGACACAAGGATGTGGGATGACTTACATGCATTAAACCTTCTACTTCAAAAGAGAATAAGAGATGGAAGAGATGTGATAAAGAAAACTGAGAAAGCAAGGATTTCTTGTTACGCTGCCTCCTACTTCCCCTCCTCATGCTATTACGGGTGACACCTGCTTCACATATTTAAGTGAGGAAAAGGGCACTCCTTGTCCATAGGACTCCAATTTGCTTACTTTCTTCTCTTTTTAAATCACAGCTGTGATTCTGGGAAACAATTAATTAGGTCAATAAAATGCTGGAATGCACGACCCAGATAAGCTATGGAGTTTTACTATTTCTGGATATTTTAGAAGAGAATGAGCAACTACTTGGCTTAGACGATTCAGCTTTCACTTGCCTGATCACCAAGGACTGGAACAGATGATCCGGTCCAGCTTTACAATCTTATTTTTTGGCCATGTTGCCCATGGTACTCAATGCCTGGACATTCACAACTGCATTATTTACATATGAGAGTGGTGGTGGGGAAAGGGGAGACGCTGACAGGCAGATGCTAAAGGACTTACGTGTCACCAGTGCTTATGGTCATAATTTTCTGCAGGCCCCCAGTGTTTAGAAGATCCCGTGCATTCTGGTAACTATTTTGGATTATATTGTTCAATGTGTAACAGGCAGAGGCTGTAGTTTCAATGAGAAGATCAGTACTTGGGACTGTGTTGGGAATTATGGAAACCAAATCAGGTAGAGTTTCTCTGGCTACAAATGAAAGAAAAAAAGAACACTTGATTAAAAAGATTGTTTCTTAACCTCAAGATCCCAATAACATTTAAGAAGAAACATTTGGCTAACAAATGTATGGAAGGATGTAACCATTTTAATACTCAATTTACCAAAAAAAAAAAAAAAAAAAAATATTTTTAAAAAGATGATACTTTGTGCTCAGTGTACTGGAGATCTTTCCAGAAAGCAATTTGACAGAAATGTCAAAATTTTTTTTAAATTTTCACATTTTTTGATTCAGTATTTCCACTTTTGAGAATTCATCCTGAAGACATCACTTTAAAAATGGTAAAAGCAGAGATCTTTATTATAGTATTATATATATCATAAAAAATTTTACAAAGCCTAAACATCCCAATAATATGAATATGATTAACTAAAGCACATCTGCAAAGAATATTATGCACCCCAAAACATATCTATGAAGCATGTATAATAACAAGAAAATATTTGTTAATATTCTATGTGAAAATAACCGGTATACTTAAAGGATAAACACATATACAAGAAATCTGAGAAGAAATACACTAAAACAGTAACAGCCCTTGTTCTTCTACAATAGTATTAGTGGTGACTTAAAAATATTAAAAAAAAAATTATCTGTACTGCCCAAAGTTTCTTTAATACGTAAATAACCGTTATTAAAAAAAAAAGGTAAAGAAACTTTAAAATTTATTTTTTCACTACATATATAAAATCTTGGTTATAGGGTTTTCGTTTAGCTTTTTCTGTAGTAACAAGAGAGGTATTAATATTTGATGATGTCATTATACTTTGTCCTATGGTATATATTTCAGGCAATATGAATTTATACTTGATATTTTGCAAAAGTTCTTTCCATGTATGCTTTTTTTTCCTGTAACTACTTTGGACTCTCCTTGAAAGATAGAGAGCATGCTTCTATTGCTTTGTACAAATACTTCTGCCTAATTTTATTTTCTTCATCTGAGTTTATGTGACACCTTGAACTGCACTTCTCTCTCTGATACCAGACTGTAATTAGCTATGTGCCTGTCTGAATTCCAAATGGAGCCATGAGTTGCTTGAGGACAATTATTGTATTCATTTCTGGATTTCCAGCATCGATCACTATGCCTAAAATAGAGAGGTACTCAATAAAAGGAACGGAACCATATGTCTTCCTTTGATAATACCTGGACCTGATTGACAGGAAAGACATACCTTCTGCTCAAAGGCCTGAACACTTCCTTTTTCACTGTTGTCTAAGCATCTTGGCATAGTGTTAGGAGCTCAGAGCTCAGTCTTTGAAGTTACACTTTTTTAGTTTTAGTCTTGTCTCTGCCACTTCATGGCTGTGTGGTCTGGGTAAGTTACTTAACCTCTTTATGCTGCATTTTCCCAATTTGTAAAATGGAATAATAATAGTATTTACTTCACAGGACTGTTTTGAGGGATTAAATGAGTTACCATGTGCTAACTGTATCACAGTTCCCGGCACATAGTAAGCTCTCCACAGATGTGAGTAACTACCAGAAGGCTTCCTCCTCTTACTAAGTTAAACCACAGAATGAAAGGCCTTGAGAACCTGAATTTTCCTTTTGCTGAATTTAGGTCGACAGCATGAAAACAAGTGTGAGACAATCACAACAGAAAATGTACAACTGATCTCTCTGCAGGGTGCATCAATGGCTGGCTGAGACCAGGCTGCCCACACTGAGACTGATCCCTGCTGAGAGAGTTCCACCTCTCCTCCCTCAGTATGACCAACAAGAATGTTCAATCCTACAGATCAATTTTACGGTTGAAACTTTGGGTTATGTCTGAGGAGGAGTGAGAATTAAGAGAAGTTAGAATCTCTAACATTTTATATCATGTTTGTTTTTCTTAGAAGAGTAGTATAACTGTTTACATAGACAAAGTTAAACACTACAGTACAGTAAAGGAGGGGTCATTCCGTCTCTCTACTCTCACACACACACACACACACACACACACACACACACCCCCTGAGGGCCTGAGTAAATACATGCACTTTGAGACAAAGTTAGATCTTTAATAGTGAAATATAAAATCAAAGGCCCTATCATGATATTGGAGGGTTATAGCTCAATGTCATATTATTGAAGGAGATTTTAGTTAATGCTGGTGCTTGCACATACATTATGTTATCTGATCCCTGGAAAAACACTGTTCTGTAGTGATTACTAATTTCATTCGGTTTAGGGCAGTTAAATGACTATCCAAGGTGACATGTGGCAAAGTAACATTATAGGATGCAGACCAATGTCTTCTGCATGAGACCTGTTACTCCGTCACCATGCTAAGTTGCCTATCTTCAAGTTTTTAAGAAAATATGTTTCAAGTTTATTTCTGTTAAATCTAAGTGAAATGTGATGACTTCATTCCAGGTCAGCCCATGGGAAGTTTTACTTGGCCTAGAAATCTCTCATGAAAAACACAAAGCTTGTATTTCAAACTGATTTTCATTTATTCCTGGCTATTAATACCCTGAATTAATACAAGTACTTTTACTCAAATTACATATTTGACATAAAGCCAATTTGGAATTCAAAAATTGCATTTATCTTGCTGAAGCCTCTTCTCACGATTGTCCTTAAAACAATCATGGGGAGGTTGATCAGTGAAATCACCTTATATAAATTGTGGGGCTACAGCTGTATTGTTCCAACAGTTGGAGGACTGTGGAACTTGAGACAACAGCATTTCTGCCCTGAAGGCATAGGCACAGTGTGCAGAGCGCAGTTCTTCTCATCAGCTATGCTCTAAAGATGGACGTAACATTTCATTTGAGAAGAAATAAGTCAAAGGATAATACACCTGATTGAAGTGCAGCACAAAAGTCCATGAAAGACAATGAGAAGAACACTTTCATAATTTTGAGACAGTGCCTTTGGCAAGGTTTCTTTCAGATTCACTGAAAAATTTCCAGGCCCTCTACGTTCATAATGGGCACAAAGGCATTCTATGAAACCTCCTGTTCCATGTTGTGCTATTGGCTGTTTTTGAAAATGACATTGTTAAAACATAACCACAGACCTTTTGGCACTGTGTCAGTGTGTGTGTGTGTGTGTGTGTGTGTGTGTGTGTGTGTGTGTGTGTGTGTGTGTGTGTGTGTAGATTTCAAAATAATCCAATCCATTAAAAAAACAAAAAAAAATTTAGTGGAATTTTTGAAAAACTGAGTTTTAAATTGTCAGAAATGACTAATTTATGGAGCATTAGAAAGCATGAGTAATTTTAGCATTATCTTCCTATTATCTAATTTTATAGTTTATGACTTAATTCAAAACACATTTTCAGGTATAAAGAAAATGAATGAAAAATGTTATTTGGAAGTGTAACATAGTTATCATCTTTGTCAATAATACGGACTTAGAAAAAAAGGGGCAAGTGTGTTTCATCATATTTATTCTAAAACCTATGCCAAATCTGTTATATTCATGATTCCTTCTTCTTGTGATTATCTGTCCAACCATACCATTTTTTTCTAGTACAACAATGGCCAAGGTTCTGAGGTGAACAACCGCTGTGTGTGTGTGTTTCTTTAATGTTTCAGAAGACTGGTGCTTAAGCAGGCCACACAGAGAACATTCTGAAAGACATGGCTTAAAAAGACTTCACTGGATGGCATAGCTGAGGGCTGGGAAATATCAAATATATTACCTATCTCATTAATTATTAGTACGGTCTAAAATTTCTCTTTGGTAGTAATTAGAACAAAAACAAAGCTGGATATTAAGAAAAATCCTATTTGAGACCAGTGCGAAAGCCAACGCTTGATGTCTGGGTACACAAAAACCAGTTGTATTTATCACATTTTGCTCTTTATTCACATTTTCAGCTCATCATTGTAAAAAGAATGTGATAAGGACAATGTTTTATTGCATTTGTATTTTCAATATATACACTTTACATCTAGACACTTATACTGACTTACCAATTTCATTCTGCAGAGAAAGATTCCGAGACAAATTCCTCAGCAGAGAGACGGCAGTCTTTTTCACACTTGGATCACCAACATGCAGCATCTTTCGTGTGTGCTGAAGGCCATTTTCTTTCTGGACAACTGTCTGAGCTACTGATGCTGGCATCTGTTTTGTGAGACATATTCTATAAATACTATTGTATTTTACTTCATGGTTAAAATTTCTTAATTTCTGTAGATTACTAGAGATTGAGCGAGATGTTTTAAAAGCTAGAGATACTTTCTTTAAATTCTTATTAGGTTTTCAATTTAATTACTGGATACAGACAGTTTATTCAGTATTTTTAAATATAACACTGGATTTGGTTAGCTATTATGTTTTTTGCATCTGGTTATAAATAAAATGGGTCTGTCTTTCCCTTTCCTTTCTTTTTTATCATAATCTTTTTATTCACATTTTCAGTTCATCATTGTGAAAAGAAAAGGACGTTTTACAATCACAGTTACACTAATGTCATAAAATTTAGTGGGTAAGTTTTTTTCCCTTTTTCTATTTTCTTGAACTATTTGTGTAATATAAGAATAATTTCAACTTTGGGGGTCTGGTAGAACTTAGCTCTAAAGCCAACTGAGCTGAGAAAAATTTTAAAGGGAGATGTCTTTGATTACTATTTCAATGTATTTACTGGTTGTTGGCTTATTCATCTTCTCTGTTTGTCTTGTTCAAATTTTGGCATTTTACATATTTAATAAACTTATTCATTTCTAAAAAGCTAGTTTATTCTGAAAGAGATAATGGGCTTTTAAAGGAAGGAATGTATGGCTAGTCAGATTACCTGTAACTCTATTCTCTGTATCAGAGGCTGCATGGGTAAGTTGCTGGTCCAGGTCTAGGTCCACCAGAGGCAAACCTTGTTTGGAATTAGGCTGGTCACCTACTTTCACAGGGTCTGAGTACCAACTAGGCCCTTCCTAGCATCAGCAAACGTCCAACAATACTAAGACCTTAGCTTGTGTCTGCAACTTTATATATTTTTATTTGAAGCTAACATGAGGCTACCATGCCAAAAATCCGTGTATTCTTGACCATTCTTCAGGGTGTCTATCTTCTCTGTTTATCTAAACTCTGCTTGCTTCCCCTACCTCCTGCACAGCGCCCTCCTTACATTCTCCACCGTACCGTCTAAAAAAGGGGTTCTTAATACAGGATCCAGGATAGGTTTCAGGGAGGGAACAGGAGGTCCTTAAAATTATTTTTGTGTTTATAGTAATCTTTTTCAGGGAAAGAGTCCATAACTTTTATTAGATACTCAAAGTGTCCATGACTCAAAGAAGTTTAATAACCACTATTTTGCAATGTTTGTTCCAAAGTTACACTTTGTCTTTCACTAATTTGCAGAACATTCCATTAGACTCTTTTCTTTCCTCTGGGAAGAATCCTTCACTTGCAGCCATTCTGTACAACTCCTCCTTGGACATGGAGGTAGATTTAGCATCCCTCTCTCTTCCCAATGGCCCATCTAAGTGATTATCTTTCCTCATATGCAAAAGCTCTGCTCTTCTGAGTCAATGTCGTCCAGCTCTATCTCTCTCATAGCGTTTTCTTTGTCATCTCAAGGCCTAGTATATAAAAATGATCACAGAATTCTGATTCATTGAGGGAAATGGGAGAGGCTGATGTGGAATGGTCTTTAGAATTTGCTCATTAAGGAAAATAAACAATCAGATTTACCAAATAGAGATTTCATATTCCAGCTTTAGGGAATTTGTGAGAATGACTGTTAGTTATTTACAAACAGCACTTCTAGTTCATATTGCCCTGAGGTTGAGCGCCTTTTCAAATGTTTAATGGCCATATATACATTATGTTTTGTGAAGTGCCTGTTCAAATCTCTTGTCCATTTTTCTATTGAGTTGTCTATCTTTTTATTGTTAAATCGATGAGTTTTCTTTTATTTCCTAGATACCAACTTTGTTACTTATATATGTTACAAAAATCTTTTCCTCCTCTGTGCTTTGCCTTTTTACTGTCTTTTGATAGCTTGTTAATAATTTTAATGTAGTCAATTTATAAAATATTGACTTTATGTGCTTTTTATGTCTACTGTTAAGAAATCTTACCCTATTCCAGGTCAGGAAGATATTCTATGTTATCATTTAGAAGCTTTATTGTTTTACCTTCCACATTTAAATCTCATTGCTGTTGGAGCTGATTTGTGTGTAAGGTGTGAGACAGGGAACACATTTTGGTTTTTTTTCATTGGACATCAAATTAAGTGCCTTTAAAGTGTTTTAGAAACTTGAAAACTGTTTATTTCAATGATTTTTAACTTGTACAATGAATGTTTAATTTTACATGTATATACAACATAATGAGTTGATATATTGTAAAATAATTATCACAATAAATTTAGATAACATCCATCATCACACATAGTCACAAATTTTTTTTCCTTCTTGTGATAAGACCTTTTAAGATCCACTATTTTAGCAACTTTCAAATATACAATACAATATTGTTAACTATAGTCACAATGCTGTACATTACACTCCCAGGAGTTATTTATACTGTACTTTATACTTTATACTTTACACTATCCTTAGAGAATTTGCTAAATGGGTAAATTTTATCAACCCATCCCCTTTCCTTATTTATTATTTTGTGTTTTTTTGGTATCATTTAAAAAATAATGACCATTATACCTGAACTAATAAAGTTTACATTAAGGTATTCTTACCAGCAAGAAATTACTGCCATAATTTTATACTAAAATTATAGAATTTATCGTTTAGAAGCTATTCAGTCCAGTTCAGGTTCTTTGCCATCTAAGGCACATGGCCATCAATGCTCAGTGCTGTCTCAGTTATGAACACAGGTGAATGGACTGGGTATTTTTTGGAACTATGTTTAATGGTCTGCTTTTCATGTTTTTCTATTCAGTGATTCCTTTTAGAAATTACAAAGCCAGGCATTTTTTTATCACACCATCTAAACATAGCAAAATTAGGGAAAGTAATAATTAGAAAAAATATACATGTAAGTCAAAATTTTAATAAAAAGCATCTTGTAACTTAAAAGAACAAAGGGTCCTCATATCATTGTCCCATGCTGCTAATGATTTTCTCCTATAAATCTCTAGTCAAGATCAACTCTAATAGCCTTGAGTATGGATTAATACCAGTTTAGTGTAGGTCTCCTTTCAGGGGACTGGACTGGTCTAAGGTTAGGTATGATTTAAAATCCATTGCTTGGATTCCTTTTGGACTTGGAACTCTTAGATTTCTGTTTGTTTATTTCTTTTTCCCAGCTAGATTATTACCAAACACAGGGATTTTGTCTTATTCACCACCATATATTTAGCACTAGGCTAGTGCCTTTTATGTAGAAGGTGCTCAAATACTGTTTGTTTGATAAATGAATAAAGGAATTATGTAGTCTGAATAAACTACATATTCAGAATGGCATATTCTTGTATGTTGGGTGGCAAATATTCCTGTATTGACAGAAACATGGAAACACCTCTGGATAGTTTGGATTCCATGAAAGATTCTGGAGTGGAAGAGGCTAAAATCCAAGCTTAAAGGGTTAGCTCATATTGAACCATCCTCAGAGCACAGTGAGCTTAAATACATACAGATACAGCAATTTAATTTCTGACCTTTTCTATTAAGTTGGCTGGTAGTCAGTTAATAAGAGGGCTTCTGTAGTTTGGGAAAATGAAAGAAATGGTTTTGGGAAACCAAGCATGGGGAAATGGGAAGATAAGACAATAAATTATGTCTTTCTGTCTGTCAGGGCTCCCTGGTCACTCCCCATTTCTTTCTCTTTGCGCACAAGTACATTCTGAAGAATTTCAAAGAGATTAAAATTGGGTTGTATTCTTAACCACGGTGCTAAAATTAGAGAAATACTGGTTTTAGTATTTCACAATTCAAAACTGAGCAAAGAATGAACATGGTTCATTAAAGAATGAACATGGTTTCTCAAGTAAAGAATAAATAATATTTTTGTTATCAACAAGAGTGCTTTCCTCTATGATGGTGGATAATTAGACTGGCCATAGAGTGAACTACTTGGGGAGAGTTTAATCATTTTATGATCAAGGCAAAGAATACAAGCTTAGTTCAAATAATTAAATATTTATAGAATCCTTCATTATGTTGCAAGCTGTAAAATACATGGGGAAAGGAACAACTTTTTACTCTTTTCTAAAGTAATTAAAAAAATTATTTTATTGGAGTATAGTTGATTTACAATGTTGTATTAATTTCTGTACAGCAAAGTGATTCAGTTATAAATATATATACATTCTTTTTCATTTTTTTTTCCATTATGGTTTATCACAGGACCTTGTAAGTTTTTACTCTTTTTAATATTTTGATTTTGCTGGTATAAAGTACATCTGGAAAGAGAAGTAACTCTTTATTTTATAGTTGACTTTCTGGGACACAAAAGCACAGATAGCCTTTCCAACTGCAGTGGACATGTGTTGTCTCTGCCTTCTAGCGTTCATCCTTCCTTTTGGTAACAACACTCTGACTTTCCATTAGGGAGCCACTCCATGTGGTACAAGTGGTAGTGACCCTCGCTCACTGAAACCCCTGCCCCTGAAATTCACATGTGAGCACATAACCCAGACTTGGCCAATTAGAACATTACAGGCTCCTGGCCACACGTACTGGTTTGGAAATGGGCAAGTGAGACTCATTCCCCCAGATCTTAACAGAGCTATTGGGAAAATAGTAGTAGTTTCTTTTCCTGTGGAGACACTGAGCTGGATAAGAGGTAAGCCTGAAATCACTGGTGGCTATCTTTGCCGTAATATGAGGCTAGCCTTTGAGAATGAAACCAACAGAGGAAAACAGAGTACAGAGATAGAGAATCACAAATACAATTGCTGGGCACCTATGTCCCACCATGACAGAAGGAAAACCCACCCTGGACTCTTCATTTATATGAATCAAGAAATTCCTCTCTTTTGCCTAAGCCAGTTCAGGTAGGATTCTGAGACTTGTAACAGAAAGAGTTCTGACTGATACTCATAAATACCAATGAGTCTTTCACTCGCAGTCTGACCTGGGTTTGCAGAAGCTGAGGCTGAAAGTCCTGCAAAGCCGAACTCTCTCTGGCAATTCCTGAGAACTGTCTTGATTGAAGCGAGAAAACTTATGTTCTTACTTCACTGTCATTTCTGAACTTAATGTAGGTGTGTCTACAATGCCATTATTTTTAAAAGTAAGCATGATACTCACTGGTCCACTTCCTGCCGTGAGATTCTGGAGAGCTCCCAAAGATGCTTCTTGAGTGTAGTTTCGGACACTCTTGGCAATCAAGGACAAATACATCCGTATCACGATGGAGTGCCACAGCCACTCCACGCCCTTGGGGTTGCTCTTTTCCTCTGGCATTGGCATGTCCTGGTATTGCTAACCACACACACGATGAAATCCAAAATTAATGCCTTCAAGTCATTTCTATAATTCCACACCCAAACCAAGAGACCAGAAGTACTGTCTTGTCTAGGGAGACTAATAATTAGCATAATAAGAAGCCCTTAAAATAAAAATGAAAAAGCAAATATGTATGATTCACAATCATTTAACTTTTAGCCCATAATGACTATTTCTCTCTCACAATACCCCATACTCACAACTTTACATTTCACAGCGAGAGAGAATGCAGAGAATTAAGCATTGACTGTTCTAGAATAGTTTTCAGGCTGCTGTTAAGCTAAAAGCTAAATTAGTCACATCCACTCTGAAGATAAGAAAAACAGGCCTCTTCCCTCAGAGTCTTGTGAAGTTGTCCAGGATAGCATCAGGATTCTAAATTTACCAGTCGTCCTCCAAGTTCACATACACCGTGATACTCTTGAGGAGTAGGAGAGATCACATTCCTTCTATTTCATGAAATGCCAGTCTGGACAGCAGTCCTTCCTATGTATGGGGTTTGCTTTTCCGATGTAAAAGTTTGTTTTTAGAATGTTTAAAGCTGAATGTCAGGGCTGCTTTTAATGTTAAAACAATGCTATGCCACTGGCCATGTGGCATTAAGCTTACTTCCTAACCTGCAGGGCATAGAGCAGTATGGTTTGATGGCTAATAGTGTAAATCTGGGGCCAGATTACCTGGGATTCAATTCCATCTCCTCCACTAACTTGAATTATTCTGAATTAACCTTTCTGTACCCTCTGTTTCCTCATCAGTAAACGAGGGTATTAATAATACATACCTCATACGGTAGATATAAGGCTTAAAAAAACTGAAAATGGAGCCTGACATACACTAAGTACTCAGAAACACACACACACACTTATACTTTCAAAGGCCTCCCCCAACATACCTCTTTTACTTTCCTGCTTCTACTGCCAAAACACCCAATACTTTTGTTGTTGTCAGCCTGGATATTCCGGCTTTGAAGATAGATACTCTGGGAATATTTCTCTGGGAGCTCTGCCTCCAGCTGGTAGGAGAGGTTATGAAGAATGCACACACAGTTCTCTGTGGCCTGAGAAAACAGGACATGAATATTGATCATATACATATAGATATCCCTTTGCAAGTGTTATACCACAGGACCTCTTAGGCTTTAGATCTTACAAGGTTAATTGGATGCAACAGGGTGCACTTGGACTGCAGGGTGCCTGGGGGAGTGAAATGAGTACAGCTAGAAAGGCTAGGGCTAAATCATAAATGGTCATGAACACAACACTAAGAAGTAGAGGCTGAATGTTTTAAAACATTGAGGAGCAGTTCTAGTTTACTTTTAAAGAGTGTTCAGAATGATTTTAGATTTTAGGTACATTGTTTAGTAGCCACGTGGACTTGGAAAATAGGAGGAGATATTGCTTATAGAGACCAGTCGACTACAATAATCAGTATAAAAGATGCACAAACTATGACAGCAGTAGTAGCATTAAAGAGGACTGGTTAAACTAAAGAGCATTTCAGAAGTAAAATGCACAAGATTTGTTGTCCAATGGATGTGGGATGTGAGGGAAGAGAGGAAGTCCAACATTACTCAGGTTTCTATTTTCATTTGGTAGATGGTAATAATTATTAAGAAGGTTTATACAGAGGAGTAAGTTCAGAGATGAGGGAAGAGATGAATTTCACTGCTGAATATGTAGCATTTGGGCTCCTTTCAAATATCCAGAGTTGTTAAACAGTTAGAAATTTGGATCTGGAAAGTAGAAAAAAAAATGAGGCTAGGTAGATATTAATATTTATGAGCATGTATGGGAAATCTTAAGCTCAGCAAATCAGTTAATAAATAAAGCCAAACCCAAACAGCTACTTCAAGAATACTCTGAAGAGTCTTACTAAGACAAAATAAGTAATTCAATATGAGAGACATCTAATTCTTGTATCACCTTGTCATCTGGCTGGTAATCTGCAATGGTTCCTCTGACATAATGGACCAGTGAGTCAATCAGTCCATCACACCTTCTCATCACTTTCCTCCCTTCAGGGCCAGCTGAACTCATGTTTCTATCAGGAAAAACAAACAAACAAACAAATAAACGATCAATCATAAGACAGGCAGTGTATCTAATAGGTTTTTGTTTCAAAGTTTTTTCCAAGGGTTCGGAAAACTGTCAAATTTGTCAAAGTATGACAGACTTGTCCTGGGGTCAATAAATCATCAACTGCCTATGGTCATCAAATCTAGACACAACTTGTAAATATATTCATAACACATTATTATGTCAATAAAAGTCTTCTGTCTACTTCATTCCAAGCACCAAGGTCAGAGCATTATTTATTTAATCTTTACACCATTTTGGAGAGGGTATAAATATATGAGGAAAACATTTTGCAGTTAAAAGGAGAACAAATGGCACATTAGCCATAGCAATACACATGTCCAAGTCCCAACTTGTGCCATGCCTTAATTCTAAGTAACTTAAAGCTACTTAAATTCTCTGGGCTTCAGTTTCCTCATTTGTAAATACAGGGTGTTAGACTATATTATTTGGAGGTTTTGTGGGTTTCAGCATAAACTGTTATTGACAAATATTAAACCAAATGATCTAAAATGTGATAATTCTATAATTAAAATGGCAGAGTGATGTCACGAAAAATGTAGTTTTACACTGTGTAAGACCTAAGTTAAAAGCATGATCTATAAACATCTTTGCAATTAGTCTATTTTTTAAAAATAAATTTATCTATTTATTTATTTTATTTTTGGCTGCATTGGGTCTTCACTGTGGTGTGAGGCCTTCTCACTGAGGTGGCTTCTCTTGTAGTGGAGCATGGGCTTCAGTAGTTGCG